>NC_053128.1:4351345-4951345 GCF_010015445.1 Perca fluviatilis
ATATTTACTAAAATGTACTATCATGTTTTTTTCTCTGCTGCCAAATCTGAAAAACAGTGGTGCAAACAGAATTGGGACTTCCTCTGCTGGGTCGAATATAAACAAGGACAATGGAGGAAACAATATTAAAAGGTTGTTTCTTCACATGAGAGACCACCATAATAAAAATTACATGTTCTCCTTACCTCTGCTTTTTGAGGAAAGACTCCCATAATGTCTGGTCAAGGGGCAGATAATTAAGAAGGATCTAAAAAGAGAGTGAAACAACATGACTCAGGATCGCAGATAAATACCTTTTAGCCCATACAGTCAAATGTGCAATAATCAGATCTGTCCCACTTCACAGTCTTATGGAAATCTTGAAATGCCACATCTTATTTATAACCCAGACCTTTTAGTAATTTCTATATTTTGCCAAAGAGACTTTTTGTAGGGTAAAGTTGCAAATTACAACTATGCCCAAAACTTTCCATAACTATCTTTAACCCTGCTGGACCCACCAGCAAGGCCATCAATACCAACTCATGTGATCTGGTGTTCAAACCATAGACTGTAAAAATAATGGACAACGCTTACAAGTCTGAAAACTGCCTTAAACCTGCTTTCTATCTTATTTTCAGCAGGGGCCGACTCTACTGGTTGCAAAAAGAAGTCCGTTTCTATAGAAATCAAGAAGTGAGAAAATTACTCTTATTCTCACTTAATTCAGTAAACATTTTCATAATGAGTAAATAAAATTGAACTGAATTAAAACGTCGACACATTACATTCACCCAGTGGTTTCTGTGACATGAGAAATACTTTGAATGAGTACGTAGTCCCGGTCACAGTTGAGTAGGTGGTCTTTAATGTGGCCCAGTACACATTCCCATTCTCACTACTATAGGAATGTGGACACGTGGCCAAATGTGGTTTTTGTGATCGGATCTCAATGCGTCCTGAGAGCGTTTTCACCTGCACTTAGAGCTGTCCACTTAATACCAGGTGGAAAACGGGATCAGTGAGAAGTTGTTTTTATTTGCTATTGCATGATATTTTTTTCTGAATGATACTTGCCCCAAAACGGGACAGGTAGTCAGGTAGTTATGCCTTTTACATTGTTTTAATAGTTTTATTTTATTTTATGTGTAGTGTATATTGTAGATTTTACATTGCTTGGCATTCTGTGGACAGCAAAGGAAGAATTTCGTTGTACAGGGAAACATGTTTCTTTACTGTGCACAGTGGTGGATTTAAAATTTTGGGGGCCCTCCCCATCTGTTGTTCTCCACCTTTTTCAATCTTTATTTAACGTTTTTCAAAACAAACACGAAAAAAACTTAGTAATGTTCCCTCAACATTTTGTTTTGTTTCTAAACTGTATGTTGAACGAGCTGTGATGTTAAATCAGCTGTATCATGTAACGTTGTTCTATGGTACCGTCTATGTGCTGGAGCGGTGTTCAGCTAGCAAATAAGCCCACTGATGGCAACGTTATTGTTCATATTTTGGCACAATGTTAAGTAATTACAGTAGTAGGGAATAAAGTGAGTTATGTGGTCTGAGATGCACCGTGCAAAATGTGTTTTGTATCTGGAATTGTTAATTAGCTCTGTGGGATATCTGCAACGTTAAAGCTGAACAGACTCACAGTAGTAAAACAGATTTTATTCTGATCCAAAGACTATAAATCCTAGTGGAAACACTGTATGCGTGTGCTAAGAGAGAAAGATAATGTTAATATTTTGCATGAGACCTTACGAAATAAACATGCGTGAGTATTGTAGATCTTGTATTATTTTTCACATGCAGTTACCCACTTAAAAAAAAGAATGTGGCTGGCAAAAACGTTGAGTGGCTGGTAGATTTTGGAATCCATCAGCAGGTGGACAAAAAATGTTTATTTCCATCCCTGCATACAACCCTACAGTACAATGAAGCGAAAGGGGGTTGTTGATGCCAATTGGTCTCGTCAGACATCCATGCATTTTAGCGTATGGATTTTTAGAATGACATGTTTAATTATTGAAGAGTAAAAAATAAGCTTAACCATAAGTTTAATATGTGTTAATGGGGTCCCTGGTAGTTTGGGGCCCAGGGCAATTGCCTACCGTTGCCTAATGGTAAAGTCCACCTCTGACTGTGCAAATGACAATAAAACTTTGAAATTGAAATATACAGTAGAAGTTTGGGGGTTGTTGATTATGCTAATGATTAAATTTCATATGCCATGCACAAAAGTTTACTAAAAACAACAAAGAGGCAGGGCAACTTACTTTCCAGCAAAGCGCTCGTATGCCTCCTTCAAATGGGATTCCTGAGTTGGATAAAGAAAGCGATGGTCAAATACAGAACAATAAAATATATACACCAAAAAAAAAAACATCAAGGTGTGAAAATTACCATTGAAGCACAGCTCCCTCAGTGTCTTCAAGTTTATGTTTTCTTCACTCAAGGCTACTTTGAATTCCTGTATTCTGAAATAAGAAAAAAAAAACGTGTTTAGGACCAATTATCTGAATTGCTGCTCAGTGAAAAAATACCTCTTATACTATTATGAACATAATAGTAACTCAACTTTTAACATGGTTTAAATGAAAAGATGCTTTCTCTCTCATGAAGTCCTAAATTGTTAGTTAGTTACTTATTAGATGAAAGGATCAATACCACTCATGTACGTGTGATAAGTATGAAGCAAATGCTAATTAGTTTAGCTTAGCATAAAGACCAGTGTTTTTCCTAGGTTTGTATAAGTCTTAAGTGCACATATTTGGGGGTCCTCCCTCAAATTTTTTTTAAGTTTTTCAATAGAACGAAATAGCAATACGACATCATTTTGGACCATTATTATTACCATATCTGTGTCTAAAACGTTGGAAAAGCTAGAGCAGATAATAAATAAATACCATTTAAAAAGTTTAAATTCAAAACTTGCTTAAAGCTATGGTGCGTAGTTTCTGTTTCCCTCATGAGGAATTCTAAGTAATGACAACAAAACTTCCAGCGCATCCACATGACACAAGCCTACAAACCCCTCCACACAGTTGCTAGTAGCCAAGGAGGACATGGAGGATTAAAAAAACATGGACTCTTCAGATGAGGTACAGTAATTATCTTGACTCAAGTTTCTGCGCGTGAAAGTAACCGGACGACACAATCTTCTGAACATAGCCATACTGAGAAATACAGAGAGTTGTGTGGAGCTGATAGGCTTAATTAGCTTTCCATCAACTCATTTGGCACTGGCTTGAATTTAACGGACGTTCATTAAAAGTTGCTCTAAGCGATTGTGGTTGACGTCACTTCTTGTTGACGTTCGAAGTATTGTCAAACAAAACGGAGGCTAGCTCGCCCCTCCCTTCCGTGCCTCTGCGCACTAACCCCCCACCCCCAAATCCTCCTTGTCAGTTATTGGCTGGAACACAGTTATGTTTCGTGGTGCAGGTTGGCACGGTTTGTTTTTGTTGGCGTTTGTGGAGCCTGGGCTGTCTACAGAGACCGCGTTTTTTTTACAGTGTGTTCAGGGGACAGGCAGCTAGGGATAGTGAGGAGATGTTTGCTGTATGTGACACAAAAATGTCGCTTAGAGCACTTTTAATATAAAAAATGTTATGCACTAACTTTTTAAGAAATCCACTGGGGACCAATCATTACACCTGAGGAAGGTAATTTAGTTAAACTATTTTGGTGGTCCCTAAAACCAAAGAATTTCTAATAAGGGAAGAAGTTTCAGTCTCTCGTTTCTTCAGGCCATAGATATCGATGACTCCATATAGGGGGCGCTCACAGGCCAGTGCAGAATGAATGGGACTCTATGGAGCTATACCCCTCAAAATCCACTTTTCTCAGGATATAATTTTTTGTCTAGTAAGTTGAATGTTGCATTCGAAAGGGGAGGCTAAGAAAATACACACTGCTGGGTGTTTGATTTTTTTAAAGTTGCTTTTTTGTTCTAAAAAGCCTTTTAAAATGTCAATGACATCATACACATTGTACGATCAGAGATACTGCTTTACGGCAAGCTCTGAGTCGCTTCCTTTGTTCTCTCGAGGCATCAACAACACAGCTGACAGGTAAGGCTCTCCCTGTCATTACACATGCTAGAAAGAGGTTTGCTAATGTTTTAAAGACCACGCCGAAATATTCACTGACATTCTGGTTCTGCTTCGGATGCCGTCAAGCGGGATCTCCGATCGTAATCAGTCCTTCACTGACCAATGAGCATTCATTAGCAGAATGCTAGCGTGTTATGGGCAACAACGACTCAACCTGTAAGAAATCGAAAGGACATAAGTATTCGTTGATTCAACTTTCGATCTATAACCCATGTTGAACTTGCAAAAACTACAATCAAATCTGAGGTTTCTCAACGACAATCGGGCGAAAGAGACAAATTTGGCCGTCTAGCTCCATAGAGTCCCATTCATTTTGCACTGGACGCGATCACCCCCAGTGGAACTCTGGTGGAACTGCAAACAAATTCGGTACAATGGGGCTGAATAGGGAGTGGAAAGGCTTTCCGTAGACCGGCTTTGCTAAAACGGATAAGGGTGCTCCGCCTTAGACTTATATCGGTAGGGAAAACCCTGTTAATTGGAAGCAGGGTGAAACTAACATCTAATAAACACATTGTATCTAGAACTGCCGCACAAATTACAACCACAACTCACTGTGACATCTGTAATCATGCAATGGGCACAGATCATTTTGACAAGGATCCTTTTTGGATTCTAAGCATATAACTTGTATTAGTTATAGTTGTATTATCATTACTGCTAGTATTGCTGCTGCTATTATTATTATTATAATTATTATTATTATTATCATCATTATGGTTGCTGTGTATCTCTCTCTCAAATTCAAAAAGGGGCTTTATTGGCATTAAAGTTTCAATAACTATGTTGCTAAAGTGTGTGTGTGTAGAGAGAGAATGTTTAATTTTGAGAGGTCATTTTGAAACAACAGATACGTACCAAGTATTTAAGATTATATTTTAAGCACCATATGGTACAAAATATCTCTTTTGATCAAAAAATGAGGTTGTCAGTTTTTTTTTTTGTATAATGTTTGACGTCTATGGGGCCTTGTTAACTGCTACAGTGTAGATTAATTTCCCTATTAAGAAATAAAACTAAATTAAATCGATCATAGTTGAGATAGTGTCTCTAAACTGAGACCAATGCGTTTTTCCAAGGAGGCATGGTATGGCTAATTTGCCATTAGCTAATTCAACGTCAGGACGACAATTTAACTGGAAATAAGTCACATATGTTTTCACCTTCGCCCTTACACTGTCAGCAAATATAGACAGCTGGATGATAGGTAATTGTTAGCCAATTGGGTTAAAAGGAAGTATGGTGTGTCAGCTGATGTGCTAACAAGGAGCTAGCGTAACGTTAGCCACTTAAAAATTAAGTTGCGGTGTTCGTTAACTTGTAAAGGCTCACTGTTTTTGACATTAAATGTAAAGTCACATCAGCAACGAACAGAACGTTTCTGCATAATTGCCTAAAGCCTAAACTTCGCGTATGTTTGCTTAGCTGAGCTGCTGTTTCTGCTAGCTTAACACTGAAGTTAATACCAATGTGCGGTTAGGGTGCTAGCTGCTAAAATAAACAATGTAACATTAGCACTGGTTTTGACCGTCCGCGTGACCTGCATCCCATGCAAAAAACAAAAGATTTCAATGTGTCCCACCTGTTTCTGTACGCAGTAGTCATGTCTGGGCAGGCGACGGTGTATTCCTTTAACTGGTACCAAAAAGGAAGGAATTATTTGCCAGAGGAAAGTCCTCCTATCACTTCCGTCTTCACAACAACACAGTGGGCAGGCACCGCTGTTTGGACCCAGAGTCAGCTAGCGCGTGCCAGTGAGTTGTAGGATTGTTCCTTTACCAAAAAACAACTTGTTCCTAATCCCGCCCCCCACCCAAATGCCATTCATTAACGTAGGTTTTACTTAAAGTCTTTCTTGTAAAAAGGCTTTTCTAAACATACCGTAATATTGTGCATGTTAACATATGTACCGTAATAGACCAAATCCAATTTTAGGTGCGCTAATTGTCACAGATTGCATTGCCTGCTTCTGTGTGCTGTCTATAGACAGCAATACTATATGTTCCTGCACTAAGTTACAAGACGCTGCATTTCCAAAGTTCCACGACGTTACCTCCTGACAACAACCACGTCTTCTTTTTCTTGGCAGATTACTACTTTTATATTAGACCGCCACCAACTGTATAGGAGTGTGTAATACCATAAGCTTCATATAGTCTAGGCTTGTATTAATAAAAAACAACCAAACAAAAATAAAAAAAAACCTTATATACTTTTCATTATACCAGTATTATTAAGAAAAATAAATAAAGCTTCAAGTCTCTCCCTTGTCATGACCTTTTCTTCAAGTATATCATGTATTGAGTTCTCTCCTTCCATTTCCTGCCAGTGTTATCATTATATTTCTCACATGCAAAAAGTACATCCACATCTTCTTTGTCTTGGCATTCTATGCATAAGCCATTACCATTTCCTACTATTTGTAAGGTAGCATTGAATCCTGTGTGACCTAATCTAAGTCTGGTATAGACCACTTCTTCCCTTCTGTGTAAACTCAGTGCAGAGTCCCTTTTCCCGGTCACATTCTTCTGTATTTTATGGTAGTGTCCAGCATTAAACTCTGCCTCCCATTCATTTTGCCATCTTTGTATAATTTCAGATTTAATCAAGGATTTGGCTTCACCCTTCCCCATTGGAACATTAATTCCTATATATTTGTTTTTCAGCATCTTTTTTGCAATTTTATCAGCCTCTTCGTTTCCTTTAATGCCTATATGAGCTGGAACCCAACAAAACTGAATAATGATTCCAAGGTTCCTGAGATGTAATAGTAAATGTTTAATTTCAATAATCAAATCTTTCCTTGATGAGTGACCTGTATCTAGGCTATGAATAGCTGCCATGGAATCTGTACAGATTACAGCTCTCAATGGTTTAACCTCTTCAATCCACCTAAGAGCTATTATTATCCCAGTCATCTCAATAGAGTATACAGATAGAAAATTATTTAACCTATATCCATCTCTTTTGTTAAATTCTGGAATATATATCGCAATACTACAATGCCCATTTTGTGGATCTTTTGATCCATCTGTATATATTTTAACATATCCATAGAATTATGTTTTTATATATCCCTGGCAATATGCTGCAAAACTTTGATCATTTGGATACTCTCTCTTTCCTTTCAATAGTTCACTGTTAACCTCTGGTGATGGAAGAATCCATGGGGGAATAGCACTTAGAACCAGTGAAGGACTACATTTCAGTTCTTTAATTCCATATTGTTCTGCTATACTGTTGATGTTCCAACCAAACCCTTTTGATTTTGATTGATATTCCCAGCAATCATTAAGAACTGAAATTGCTGGATTATTAATACTTCCCAACAGCCTAACCCAGTATGTAAGAGACAATTTAACATACCTTGGACTGAGTGGAGATTCTTCTGATTCTACTAATAAATAGGGTTGGGCATCGGAATCGTTTAAAAAATTACGATTCCATCGGAATCGTTTCTTTATTGGAATCGTTTGGAGGATTTTGTTTCAAATCTGATCATAGGTTCCAAATTTAATATGCGCAAGTTTTGGTTTCCGTAGCAGCCAGGCGCTTGTTGTGTTGCAGCCATGCAGCACAGTAAGCGGAGCTCTAGTGTGGCTTTATTTTGCATTGTAAAAGCTGTAAAACTGCAACCCACCTATGAATCAAAATAAAACTTTCCTCTTATTTGTGAAATAAGCATCTAACCCGTTTCAACTCCACCACTCAAAGAATCGGAATCGAGAATCGATAAGAACCGGAATCGAAAAGAAGAATCGGAATTGGAATCAGAATCGTTAAAATTCAAACGATGCCCATCCCTACTAATAAAGCACATGTAGGGGTTGTTTTTATAGCTCCTAAAGCAATTCTTATAGCTTTGAATTGAATCCTCTCAAGTTTTCTTAAAGAAGTTTTGCATGCTGAACTATAAACTACACATCCATAGTCTATGGTAGATCTTATTAAAGCTTTATTTGTGTACATCAAATGTGCTCCCCAACACTGTCCAGTGATCATCCTCATTAGATTTGGAAACCTTTTTACATTATGCTCTATATGATGTTTCTATGTAAGTCTTTCATCCAACCACATCCCCAAATATTTAAATGTCTTCTCTCTTTCAATTGATTGATTGTACATAATAACTTTATAACTATCTTCTTTCTGGTAAAGAACATAACCTTTTTTTTTCGGTATGGAAAACTTAAATCCCCAGTCAATACCCCATTGTTCTGTTACTTGTATATCCCTTTGAACAGCTGTGGTTATGTATGATATGTTGCGTCCCCTTTTCCATATGACAGCATTATCTGCATACAACAACCCTTCCTTTCCTCTAATTTTTGAAATATGTCATTTACCATAATATTGAATAATATGGGACTAATAACACTTCCTTGAGGAATTCCACTTTCAACCATAAACTCTAAAGGCTAGTAGACCATAAAAGTCTAGTATATAATTATACATTCTCCCACTGATTCCCATTTTATCTAATTTAATTAACAGACCCTCTCTCCACATAGTGTCATAAGCGTTTTCAATATCTAACGACACTGCCACCATGATGTCTTTCATAACTAGTGTCTTCTCTATTTCATTTCTGAGCTTTACTAAAGCATCAGTAGTTGATTTACTTTTACTGAACCCTGTTTGATATTTTTTAAATGGACATTTATATTCAAGAAAGTAATTTAAATGTGCCACTATTATCTTTCCATTAATTTTCCTAAATGTGATGTCAAAGCAATAGGTCTATAGTTCTTATGGCTTGGGAAATTGAAGAATGGTCGCATTTTTCCATACTTTGGTTAATTTACCTTCATTCCATATTTTATTGAATAATTCAAGAGTTTTTTCTAAGAGTTTATCAGGTAGATTTCTAATCATTGCACTACATATACTATCACATCCTGGAGAAGAGTATCCTGTATTACCTAAAGCCATTTTAAGTTCTGATAAATTAAATTCAGTATCTAATATAGACATATTCCCCTCTCTGTAATTAAGGATGTCTTTGTTAGCATTCAGAATATCTTCCTTTCTTTTCTTAAAGGTCCCATGGCATGACAATTTCACTTTATGAGGTTTTTAAACATTAATAGGAGTTCCCCCAGCCTGCCTATGGTCCCCCAGTGGCTAGAAATGGTGATAGGTGTAACCGAGCCCTGGGTATCCTGCTCTGCCTTTGAGAAAACAAAAGCTCAGTTGGGCCGATCTGGAATCTTCTCCTTATGAGGTCATAAGGAGCAAGGTTACCTCCCCTTTCTCTGCTTTGCCCAGCCAGAGAATTTGGCCCACCCATGGGAGAGAGACATCATGGCTTTCAAACAAGCAAAGTGGCAGTTGGTCAAGACCACACCCCCACCCTCCACCTTGCAACCCCCTCCCCCCTCTCTCCTCCTCAGTAGCTACAGACAGAAATGCTAAGAAAAGCTCATTGTAGAGCTGAAGATCTTTGCCCGTACCCGACGGGACCCGACGGGTTCGGTCGGGTTTGGTCTTAATTTCTATTATTTTACACGGGCTCGGGCCGGGCTCGGGCTTGCGCTTTGGGTTGCATGGTAAATGAGCGGTCAGCTGATGCGTTTCGATTAGCGTGAAAATGGATCCTGAGGAGATGAAACGGAGGCTGGTCTCTGGAGGACTTAGCCGGTTTCTTTGTTTCAACTTCCAAGTGGCCTATAGCGTCCGTTAGTCATGAATAAATGATGTTAAAACATGTATAAATGACTCATTTTTTACGAAAGACAAAGGAGCGGGGAGCGTTGCGGGCGCAGTCTTTTTTTTTTTTTTTTTTTCTTTTTTTTTTTTCGGCCCGAAAGTGGTGCGTGACGTTCCGCCGCGGTGTGAAGCGCTGTCCGCTAGCTTTTCCGACACTCTGATGATGCTGATAGACGGCCTTTTGTACAGTCGGGCTGTAAACGGGTTCGGGCTTTTAAAAAGCTGTCAATCAAAATGTACTTGTCGGGCTCGGGCCGAACTCTGTCGGGCTCGGGCCTTTTCGGGCCGTACTTTTAAGGCCCGATTACAGCTCTAGCTCATTGTGGGACTGGCTCTAGTGGCTGTAATTCTGCACCAAGGCTGGATTTCGGGAAAGAGTCTTCAGATACAGTATTAGGGGACCACTAAGGTCTATATAAAAGAGACTTCAGATACAGTATTAGGGGACCACTAAGATCTATATAAAAGAGACTTCAGATACAGTATTAGGGGACCACTAAGATCTATATAAAGAGACTTCAGATACAGTATTAGGGGACCACCTACGGATATATAAAAGAGACTTCAGATACAGTATTAGGGGACCACTAAGGTCTATATAAAAGAGACTTCAGATACAGTATTAGGGGACCACTAAGGTCTATATAAAAGAGACTTCAGATACAGTATTAGGGGACCACTAAGGTTTATATAAAAGAGACTTCAGATACAGTATTAGGGGACCACTAAGGTCTATATAAAAGAGACTTCAGATACAGTATTAGGGGACCACTAAGGTCTATATAAAAGAGATTCCTTCAGATATAGTATTAGGGGACCACTAAGGTCTACATAAAAGAGACTTCAGCATACAGTATTAGGGGACCACTAAGGTCTACATAAAAGAGACTTCAGATACAGTATTAGGGGACCACTAAGGTCTATATAAAAGAGACTTCAGATACAGTATTAGGGGACCACTAAGGTCTACATAAAAGAGACTTCAGATACAGTATTAGGGGACCACTAAGGTCTATATAAAAGAGACTTCAGATACAGTATTAGGGGACCACTAAGGTCTATATAAAAGAGACTTCAGATACAGTATTAGGGGACCACTAAGGTCTATATAAAAGAGACTTCAGATACAGTATTAGGGACCACTAAGGTCTATATAAAAGAGACTTCAGATACAGTATTAGGGGACCACTAAGGTCTATATAAAAGAGACTTCAGATACAGTAGGGACCACTAAGGTCTATATAAAAGAGACTTCAGATACAGTATTAGGGGACCACTAAGGTCTATATAAAAGAGACTTCAGATACAGTATTAGGGGACCACTAAGGTCTATATAAAAGCATCCAAAGAGCACCATGTCATGGGACCTAGGAATATGTGGGGGCATATATATACCTACCATCTTTTTAACCATCATCCACATTTTATTCGACATAGTTTCTCTTCCAATTGTTGAACAAAATTGTCTCCAAGATTCCCTTTTTGATTCGTTGATAACTTTTCTAGCCAAAGCCTTTTTTCTTTGATAGTCCATAAGATTATCCATTGTAAGTGTTTTGCGCAACATTTTAAAAGCTCTATTACTGTCCTTAATAGCTTCTGTACATTTTTCATTCCACCATGGGACATTCATTTTTTCCCCCTTTGACTCATATTGTTAGGAATATTCCAGCTTGCTGCTGCAATGATAACCATACTTAACTTATGATTAATTTCATTGAATTCATCTATACACCATTCAGAAGATTTCTTCCAATTTGCCTTCTTAAAACACCATCTATGATGGGCATATATTTCATCAATCTTAAAATCAATATCTACTTTACACAGTATTGGAAAATGATCAACTTCCCATTTGCACCTGCTGGCTATTGTTCTATCAACTAAAGTGAGGTCAATACATGATGTCTCATTCTTGAAAATATTTATCCTTGTACCATTACCATTATTCAAACATACTAGCATCCTGTCATTTATCATTTCTTCTAATATTTCTCGATTCATATATGTATGTCTACTTCCCCATAAACTATTATGAGCATTAAATCCCCACACCATATTTCTCTATGACTTCTCTTATTAATACTTCTCATTAAATCATTTGTTAATGTTTTACATGGGTTGTAATAATTAATGACAGTACATTTTCCTTTGTCTTCATTAAAGATTGTAGTAACCACATTTTCATGTTCAGTTGCTGTATTAATGTATCTGAATGAGATCCCTTATTGATAAATGTGATGCAACCTCTATCTTTTCCTCTATCTAATCTTATATTATGATATCCTTTCAATATACATTCTAAATGAGGTTTTAACCATGTTTCTTGGATACATCAGACAACATCTGGTTTGTTTGTCATTTCTTGAACATACCTTTTAAATTCCGGTCCGTTTGCTATCAAACTCCGCGCATTCCCCTGGAGAATGAAAAACATCATTAATGCTTTAACCATTTTGAGACCTTCCATACTTTTGATTTAGTATTTCATGAATATCATCTGCCTTTGTTATTAACCCCAAAATATCATTAGCAGCTTCCACAACTGATTTGATTTTATCACTTTTCTTAACATGTAGCATGGTGACATTAACTACTGAACATTTGAAAGCAATAAATTCATTTTTCTTTATCAACAGTGACTCATCTGAAATTCTTACATTCACAGCAGTTTGGAACAGGAGGCCTGTGTGTCTTGTTCTGTTGATTTATTTTCCCTATTCCTATTCCTTTTACTCTCTCTGATTGTGTTTGACCTATTGTCATCCGAACTCCTTTGTTCTCGTGAATAGATGAGCTGATTTTTCTTCTTTTTTATTATGTTATGTTATGTTTTTGATTGCCTCAGCATATTAAACTTCCTTTTGTTTCACACATCCTCCATATGCTGCACTGTGTTGACCTCCACAATTGCAGCATTTTAACTCTTTAAGTGTATTATCCCCACATTGTCCATACTCATACTCACTTCCACATTTAGCACATCTAAGTTTGCCTCGGCATTGAGCAGCTAAATGTCCAAATCTCTGACATTTAAAACATCTCATTGGATATGGAATGTGTTATCTTACTGTATAGCACATGAAGCCCATTTGAACTTTAGAAGGCATGTCATTCTTGGGGCAGTGGTGGCTAAAGAAGCAAGCTTATGACCGAGGTCGCCGGTTCAATCCCCAGGCCGACAGGATAAAATCTGGATGGGGAAGGTGAAAACCAGTGGAGCTGCTCAGTGGCCAGCAGATCAGACTGTGGTTGTACTGGGCAGCTTCCAGGTATGAATGTGATCAGATCAGACTGTGGTTGTACTGGGCAGCTTCCAGGTATGAATGTGATCAGATCAGACTGTGGTTGTACTGGGCAGCTTCCAGGTATGAATGTGTAACTGTGTTAATGTGACAGGTCGTTGTTGCAAATGAGAATTTGTTCTCAATTGACTTACCTGAATAAATAAGGGTTAAAAACATTTTTTTAAATTCTTAAACCACAGTAATATAGACATGCTTTCTATTTTAGTCAATCACTTTGAATCAACAAACTCTTCCCCTTTCAGGCTATCCTTAATTTCTTCAATAGAAACTGAAAGTTGAATTCCAGTTATAACTCCCGGAATGTGTGATGTTATATTGACCTTATTCAATGTGTCTTTCTTTAAGATTATCTCCCTTTGTTCCTCAGACGCTGCAAAAATCATTAGCCTCCCATTTCCCATGAATTGTGCATGCTTAATTTTCCCTATTTCTTCCTCAGTTGCTTTGGTGACAGGGATTGGGTGTGTGGCCCTCCCTTTTGCTCAAATACAACAACCACTTTCCATATTTATTTAATTGACTGCTGTACCTTAGTCTTAGTTCCATCTCTTTCAGTTCTATTTTTCTTTTTAACGGTTTCTGTAGATTCAGATCCACTATCTGATCTTGGTCTCCACTTTTTTTCCTAACTTCTTCCTACACCATTTCATTACTATCCAAACAATCACTATCTGAATATTGGCCATCTGACTTGTCCGACATAGTTCAGTTTACATTCACTATACAGTTGTTATTAGTTAGCTCTGTCAGCGCTAACAAACTAATTCCAATTCAAACCTTCCGCGCTCCTCAACACGTGTCCTACTCTGAAATGAATCCTAAACCTGACCCCAACAACAACAACTAGAGGGCATAAAAGCTTTGAGTATTGAAATGAGCAGATTATGCAAGGAAATACAGGATACATGTATGAAGAAAAGACAAAAGAAGGAATATGAGTAAATTACTCTGGATATATGCACTGCTTGCCTCTGAGGCTTTGCATTCTTAGTTGTGAGTGCATTTGACTTCTGAGGAGACTTACTACTAGACAGCTAGATATTAAGATAAGTACTTACTTTATTAGGCTTCTCTGCCCACTGTCATTGGATCTGCTACCTTAAGGTTAAATTGACTGCGTTTGTTCTGCTAATTTTGCTCATTCTGCTGCCTTTTGCTGTGTGTTTTGCTGGATTTGCTGTGTTTTTTGGCAAGAATTTTGTGGTCTTAATTAAAGTGACTGAAACTGTTTAGGGTAATCAGACTAGCTTAGTGTGAAGTGTGGCATTGGGGAGTGGTGCTTAACGACTGTCCAGGTACTTTGTTGAGTGATTCGCTAGGGTGGGGCCTCCTCACCTGTAGCCAACACCAATCACCTCCTTGTATTTAATATTGGCATTTGCGTGAAGCGGCAGCTTCAGCCTCATCAGACGAAGATTCAGAGGACAAAGACAAAGGAGTCTACGCAGGAGTTACACTGCTCGGTGTCTTCGATTGGAAATGTGCTGCTTCTCCATTCCTGTCTGTGTATGCTATCGGAGGAACTACAAACCTTGCATAAGTTCACAACATTTCCGCAACCCGACCTCTCTTACCTACTCCACCCGTTCCACACATACTCAACACCTTGTCACAGGTGGCCTGTGGAACAGCCAGTCTGCCACTCGCAAGACTGAGTTCATCTCTGGCTTTGCCAGCCAGCAATCCCTTGACTTCCTTGCTCTCACTGAGACCTGGATTACACCGACCAACACATCCACCCCTGCTGCTCTCTCTTCTGCCTACTCTTTCACCCACACACCCAGACCCACTGGTAGAGGCCGGGGTACAGGCCTACTCATTAACCCCAAGTGGAGATTTTCTCTCTACCCACTGCCACAGTTCACTCACTGTCTTTTGAACTTCATGCTGTTACCATAACGCATCCGGTACAACTAATCCTTGTTGTTATCTACCGCCCACCAGGTCATCTGGGAGAGTTTTTGGAGGAGCTGGATTTCAAACATCCCTGAAACTGGCCCTCCGCTGGTACTTCTGGGCGAGAAGTCAACTGCCTTTTTACACCTTTCTCTTCTGCCCTCTCACTCTCGCCTTCCCCACCCACTCACAAAGCTGGCAACCACCTAGATTTCATATTCACCAGAAACTTCTCTACATCCCAGCTCACTCCACTCCATACCTCAGACCATTTCTTCATCTCTTACTCTCTCCCACTCTCTCAAGCTCACAACCATATCTCAAGAGACACTATACCTGTCCGCTGTAACATTCGTTCACTCTCTCCTTCTTCTCTGGCGTTATGTACTTTATCAACCCTTCCTCCATCTGACTCTTTACTTACTCATGCCTCCCAACGCTGCCACAGACACTCTCTACTCTATCCTCCTCTCTTGACTCTCTCTGCCCTCTTACTTCACAGCAGGCTCGCAAGTCCTCCCCAACTCCATGGTTATCTGACTCAGTGCATGCTGAAACATCAACCATACGGGCAGCGGAAAGGAAATGGCGGAAATCTAAACACCCAGATGATCTGCTTACCTATCAGTCTCTTCTTTCCTCCTTCGCTGTCTCTATTTCTGCAGCAAAAAGCTCTTTTTATCAAACCAAAATTGAATCCTTTTTCTCCAACCCCCAAAAACTTTTTTCCATCTTCTCTAACCTCCTAAATTCCCCAGTCCACCTCCTCCCTCCTCCCTCCTCCCTCCTCCCTCCTCCCTCCTCCCTACTACCAACCCACTTTGTCAACTACTTTATAAAAAAGATAGACCATCCAAGATTACCATCCATCACATCCAGTACTCTTTCCTCTTTCACCCCTCTATCTCCAAATCAAATTCTTACTTTGATTACCTCCGCCCGCCCAACCACCTGCCCCCTTGATCCTATCCCTTCTCACCTTCTCCCGTCTATTGCTCCTGACCTTCTTCCTTTCCTCACCCATCTCATCACTATCTGCTTGTCAACTGGCTGTTTCCCCGATGCTCTCGCAAGAGTGACTCCACTACTCAAAAAACCAACACTTGACTCGTCTGAGGTAAGTTACTACAGAGCCGTGTCCCTTCTTCCATTTCTATCCAAAACTCTTGCGTGTGCCATTTATAATCAACTCTCTACCTATCTCCACCTGAACAACCTTCTTGATCCCCACCAGTCTGGCTTCAAGGCTGGCCACTCAACAGAAACTGCCCTCCTTGCTGTCACTGAGCAGCTTCACATCGCTAGAGCAACCTCTCTCTCTTCCATCGTCATCCTTCTGGACCTTTCTGCTGCCTTTGACACAATGAACCACCAGATCCTCATTTCGACACTCCAGGATCTGGATGTCTCAATTCTCTGTGCTCTCTTTGCTCACATCTTACCTGGCAGACCGAACCTACCGGGTAATTTGGAGAGGATCTACCTCAGAACCTTGCCCACTCAAAACTGGGGTTCCTCAGGGATCAGTCCTGGGTCCCCTCCTCTTTTCTCTGTACACCAACATTCACTCACATGGCTTTTCTTATCACAGCAATGCAGATGACACCCAATTAATTTTCTCCTTTCCGGAGTCTGAAACTCAAGTAGCAGTACGTATCTCGGCCTGTCTGACTGACATTTCTTCTTGGATGTCCGCACACCATCTGAAACTTAACCTTGATAAGGCTGAGCTCCTTTTACTTCCACTTGACGACCAATTCTCCTTCACTGCCAACATTGCTGCAACTACCCGATTGTGTAGATACATGCTGCATAACATCAGAAGGATATACGTCCCCTTCTAACGCAGAAGGTGGCTCGGGTTCTGGTTCAGGCTCAAGTCATCTCACATCTAGACTACTGCAACTCCCTCCTGATTGGCCTGCCTGCATGTGCCATCCGGCCCCTGCAGCTTATTCAGAATGCAGCAGCTCGACTTGTCTTCAACCTCCCCACGTTCTCTCACACCATGTCCTAGATGTATGCTGGGGCTCCTCCGCTCTCTTCACTGGTTACCAATTGCTGCCCACATCTGCTTCAAGACACTAGTTCTTGCATACAGGGCCACAAACGGATCAGCCCCAGCATACATCTAGGACATGGTCAAACCCTATACCCCAACCCGCCCACTCCGCTCTGCATCAGCCAACCTGCTTGTTGCCCCCTCACAGCAAGGGACAACTAATTACTCAACGAAATCCCGACTGTTTGCTGTCCTGGCTCCTAAATGGTGGAATGAGCTCCCTGTTGACATCAGGATTGCCGAAAGCCTATGCATCTTCCGCCGAAGGCTAAAAACACATCTCTTCCGACTACACCTCGGATAAACATTAAAAATTATTTTTAAGTATATATATTTCTTGAAGCTGTACTTTCATATGTCTCTTTGTAGTTTTGCTTATTTAAAGCTAATGTACTTGCACTTACTACTTGTTGTCTGGAGTTTGCAACTTCAGGGTTGAAAGCACTTCATTGAAAGTCTCTTTGGATAAAAGCCTCAGCTAAATAACATGTAATGTAATGTAGTTGATTGGTCTTAATTTAGTTGTGCTTTCAAGGCTTGCACGATTAAAAACTTTTAAAAGTGGAGAGAAACTACAAATTTAATTATTTTTTTACACTGTAAATACACATAATTCCATTGATTCTCATTGGCATATGTTAATCCAAAACTATATTTTATACTTGTATTTCGGCCAAATGTTCTCACCCCTCTTAAACCACAATGAAGGTGTTGACCGCTGCTGCACAACATATAAAACAGAACACTGGCTAGTCTTAGACCAAGTTGAGCCTCTCATGGCTTGGTAATAAATGACTGCCAATTAAATAACTTTAAATATTAACCTAAATCAATAAATATATGCTATTTGTAACTACAAACTACAGTTGTGGACAGATTACCAGACAAGCACCTTCAGCACCAACCAGATAATCCCAAAAGAGAAAGAGAGAGCTATTCATATAAGCTACAACACATGTCAATTCAGCATAATTTGATCTATTGTACAGCCATACAAAAAATTTAATCTTGGGTTTGAATATATATATATTCATTTCATAGTAGCATCATAAAGCTTCAATACAAAGACCAATAATATGTAGCCCTATTTGATACCAAACTGTGTGGCAGAATGTTTTAGAAGGATGGTAGGTCCTGTGATTTATCAGATGCTCAATTTCCAGCCTTGATACATTCTCTTGAGGTCCCTCTGTGACAAAAATGAGCTGCTGGGCTCTTTTAACCCTCCATTCCTCTCACTCTCTGTGCAGTTTGTTGGCACAGGGACTCTCTTCATTGTAAACAAAAAAATAAAAAAAACACAATTAACTGATAATTGTGCTACTGTTGAAGCTAGTAGTGAGATGAAAATTTGTCCGGAGGTGGAGCTAAAAGTGAGGTTATGGGAACAAGAGGGAGTTTATCACTTTTAGAACACGTATTCAGTCAATTTCATTGCAATCCCTCATTTATTTTTTGAATAAGTGGAAATTTCAGCATGATGGCGGTGCTAAGGTGAAATGCCAGGAGGTTAACAAAAAGGTATGAGATTAATCCCCTGGGGACCATGAATATTGATACTAAATTAGACAGTAGCTGTTGAGATATTGGACCAAGTGTTAGACACTCACTTTCCCCCCTCGACAGCTGCAGTGTGACTGCATGCCATGCTGCCTGAAACCACATAGTGATAATTACACATACCATAGGTGTGATGTGACTGTCTGATGTTTCTCTTATTGCAGTGAATGAGTGAGTGAGAAGTTGACTGTAGTATGTGTGCCTGCACAGTTTGTTTCTATGTCTCTCTAAGACAGCAAGTCTTTGTTTTAAAGGTTAGAACCAGTGGTGTAGTTCTTTTCCGTAGTGTTTACCTATCAGCCAAAAAGCCGTCAGAGTAGAGGAGATGTTTTTTGTTCTTCAACTTTGTTTATAACAATAATATAAACCAAAAAAGTTTGCCTCAATGTAACACGTTTTTGCATTTATGTATATGCAAACAGTGTGGAAGGAAAGCTCCGCAAAACACACTGACATGGCTGGATTAAAGGGGTCTCATGGGGCAAATTTGCTGTTGGGCCTCTATTGACATGGCCCTGTAACAGGGCCACAAGATCAAGTAATATTGCAGCACCTGCCTCTGTCGATACTTTATACGATAACTTTAGTGGTGCAATTTTTTGACAAATTTGCAATTATCCAGATTTACACACAGTAAATCTAGGGTCTTATATGGCTCCTGGGATCTGGGACCCTGGGGCAATTGCCCCTGAGAAAGTAATTTCTGTCATTTCACAGATAAGTAAAGATACAAAGAACTATAACACAGAATGAACCATGTTGGAACAGTTTGGCACACAGTTTATTTGCATAAAAGGGTGAAAAACAAGAACAGTAGAGAACTAGAACTATTTGTGCAAGGCAGCTTTATTTGTATAGCACATTTCAGCAACAAGGCAATTTAAAGTGCTTTACATAAAACATTAAATAGCAGTTAAAAACAATTTAAATATAAAAACAGCAGTAGAAATTAACAATCACTTAAAAGAAAGCAGCATAAAAAAGCCTTTAGGTTTCTTCTAAATGGCTTTGATTAGAAAATAGAATATATTCTGATTAAGGTTGTGTAAACAGAAATATGTAATAGGAACTAACTTTTTGTATAGATGGATTTAAAATAAAATAAAAACTACAAGTGCCTTAAGTAGAATACTTACTCTGTGGTGGAATGTAACTAAGTTCATTTACTCAATTACTGTACTTATGTACAAATTCAAGGTACTTGTACTTTACTTGAGTCTTTTCTTTTCATGCCACTTTCTGCTTCTACTCCGCTAAGTTACTTCTCAGAGTAAATATTGTACTTTTTACTCCACTACTTATCTGACAGCTTTAGTTAAATTAGTTTTATAATGAATTAAAATACCCAACAATATACTGTATAGGCCTACAAGTACAGAGGAAATGATTAACCGATTAAACAATAGTTGACAAACTTTGATCGTTTCCAGTTCCTAAAATGTGAGGATTTTTCGGCATTGACTACTTTTACTTTTAATAATTTAAGTAGGCTACATTTTCCTGATGATACTTTACATACTTTTCCTTCAGTAACATTTTCAATGCAGGAGTTTTACTTACAACCGAGTATTTTTATGTGGAATTAGTACTTTTACTTAAGTAAAGGATCTAGGCTACTTCTTCTACCAGTGTACTAGGCTAAACTAGTATGCAATAACACTAGGCCTACTACTATTACTAGCTAATAATTTAATGATAATAATGATACTAAGTATTAGGTATACAAATCGATTATGAAATGATCGCTGACATAAATAACAAACATGAATAGAATATAGCCTACTATAGTATTAAAGATTGAAACTAGAAGGACGAGTGAGGGGAAGAGAAGAAAAAGAAGGCAGAGGAAAGGGAAGAGCAGAAGGAAGAGATGGGAAAAAGGAGGAGGAGACGAATTAGGAGGAGGAGGAGTCTGTTTGTTGACATCGGACGAAAACGAAAATCAGATGAGTGAAGACCGATGATAATAACTCAATTTCTCGCCGTCATCAAGACATATAGCCTTGGCGAAAGCTAAGGTAAAGCACTGCCTGACGAGCCATGCACTTAAACACCACTGACCACTGTTTGTAGCCTGCATTCTACACAGAGCTCTTAGCTAGCGCTATGTTAGCTAACATCATAGTAGGGAAAGTCATCGTTAGCCCCAAGCTAATACACCGTTTCGGCAAGTTGAGGCATAGCTAACTTAGAATAACAAGCGTTGGTTTTTGGTGTGTTGGGTTGTTGTAAGTGAGTAGGCTTATAGTTGTCTGTTTGCCAGTAGCGATCTAGCGTTGGTGTTGTTAAAGTAAATTATTCCACAGTGTAGCTAGCTAGGAAGCTAGCTAACTTAGTAACAGTCTGCTGTATCTCCTATAGGAGTCATTGCTATTTGTGGTTAACTAAGGTTAACAATCTAGTAGCATCATTATCAACCGGAGTCATTCAGCTTAATATAGATAAGATAGGATCATTTTGTTAGTAATGGTGAAACAAGTTGCCATAGATATATATATAACGTTACGAGTTGTTGCAAAGTAGCAAATATTAGTTGCTAACAGTATCAGCCATTGGCATGACAGCTTACTTTGCTAAGCATGGAAAGGTCTGCAATACCCATAAGAGGTAACGTTAGTCTAAAAATGTAGATATGAGCTCAGGGTATTATGACAGTAAGGCGTTTTGACCGTAATAACTCGACTAGTTAATGTAGCTAGTATACACGGTAAATGCAGTAAGAGTTTGGCGAACATACTGTAAGTCACCTGTAATGTCTAGTCCAGGTCTTTGATGTTTCCTCTTTATTTTGGATTGAATGTCATTAGCCTACTTTAATTACTAAGTATGTTACGCAGTGTATAACCCATAATTAATGTATAGCTTCAATTAATGCCAAAGAGAGTGCAATAATGAATCTGATATTAGCTTATTGTGGAAGTTAAAATTGCACATGCACTATTTTAATTCACAGTTGCTTCAATTCAAACCTCACATTGGAGTGAAAATGTCAACAGATTTTTTATTTTTTTTTGCTGTTTCCCGCCAGAAGAAGCCTTCTGTGAAAAGAAATGTATCCTAACCCTTTACTTTGTTCAATAAACCCATCCTAAGGTCCCTGCACTGCCCTGTCTTTGATCTGAGGCAGAGAATAAGAGGCTAACATGGCAGCCAAAGCAGGAGACAGCCCTGACAGCCTCATGACTCTGGCAACAGTCTTCTGTCTGAGGAACCTTAGAAAAACCATGTGCTACCAGGAATTCAGGAACAAACTCTGTCTGCGCTCGGACATCTTCCTTCCCAGCGAAATCTGCGACAAGCTGGTCAACACGTACGTAGCAGGATACATCAATTGATGTTTAACCCAATTTCTTAATTTTTATTCTGTTAAATGCCACAATTGTCACAATATTACAGATTCCATGTTTTTTTTGTTTTTTTTTAATCAGATACATGGAGTTGGTCCACACAGACAGTAACTTTGAACCAGAAGAGAGCTTCTTCCAATTATTCTCAGACCCTCGAAGCACCAGACTGACCAGGGTACAGCTGAGGGAAGACTTTGTGCGTGACAGAGATCTGGAGGCCATTAAAAAACAGGTGGGATGTTGGAAGTTAGTCAAAGATTAGTTTTTCAGAATTAGCTGATTACAGCTTTCATTTTCTAGTTCACCTCTGTGGAACATCTCAACTAGAAAACTTAAGACAGACAATCAATCAATCAATCAAACAATCAATTTAGTTGTTTCATGAAATCGCATAAATACAATTTCAGTGAAATGTAATCCTGTCAGTTCCTACAATTGATGCATTAAAAAGTATTATTACATGGCATGGCTGAATACGATGGCATTCTGCAGTCTGCCAATTCTTTATAACAGACCGTTGCTAAGTGTAACAGACCGTTGCCATGCGTAGCAGAGCGTTGCCATGGATGCAGTTCTGATCACTCTAGAGGACATCCGTCAATCCGCTGAAAGAAGTCCGGCTAATTTATCAGCTGTGGCCGAAATTGAATCAGAATCAGAAAGGGCTTTATTGCCAAGTACATTTTTTGCACATACAAGGAATTTGTCATGGTGTTGTTGGTGCATGTCACACATTCTCAAATATAAGAAGGATAAAAGAATATAAACAATATAAGTATAAACATATTCACACAGTATGTATTAATAACGATAACATAAATGTAAATAAATAATAAAATAAGTTAAACAGTAGTAAAAAGGAACGCTACAGCAGAGTAGATACAGTGGCATGAGGAGCCAGAGGTGGAGGGTGGAGAGAGTCAGGGTGGGTTCCGGACCTTGTTGATAAGGCTAGTGGCGGAGGGGAAAAAACTGTTTGTGGCGTGTGGTTGAGGTCCTGATGGACCTCAGCCTCCTGCCAGAGGGGAGTGGCTCAAAGAGTTTCTGGCCGGGGCGGGAGGGGTCAGCCACAATCTTTCCAGCACGCTTCAGAGTCCTGGTGGCGTATCGGGGAAAAGTGGAGCAAGATCCTGTCCTCCAATCCAGGCAATGGCAGCAGATCTGGTGAGCGTTTATCGCTACATCTTGGAACAGTCTGTGATCGCTACGCAGTAACTTCAGCCGTAGGGACAACAGTTACATTGTAACATTGTGTTTCCAGGTGTGTCAAGTGCAATGCTTGTGCAAGAAGGAAATGAGATGAATGAGGGCAAAAAATGACAACATAAATATTCCCAAAGAAGTCCCATTTACCTTCCCCATCAACGGAAATGTTCAGTTTAATGTGAATCATAACGGCCACGAGAGCAGCCTTGATAGCTTGCTAGCTCACATGACAACGCCTCAGCTAATGTTATGTCAGCCCGCAGTGATTGAAACAACAAGCTGGTTGAAGGAATTTGTCCGCCTAGCTAGCGATAGAAGGGCAGCAATCCATCACAGCCCGACTCATTTTTATAAGATAATTTTTTGGGGCATTTATGGGCTTTTAATTCCACAGGACAGATGAATGCATGAAAGGGGAGAGAGAGGGGGAATGACATGCAGCAAAGGGCCGCAGGCCGGAGTCGAGCCCGCGGCCGTTGCGTCGAGGAGTAAACCTCTATATATGTGCGCCTGCTCTACCAACTGAGCTAACCCGGCCGCACCACATCCTGACTCATTTTGAAGGTAAATATACGGCTACTACCACAGCCCGTAAGAGGGGATAAAATGCGTGCAGGACCAGTGGCTTTTGCCAGGAATGTATTCGCTGCAAACAGCTGGCTTTCGGGTAGCTCATCGCTAGGGAGTTTACGTTGCCGTGGACGCAGTGTTCCAACAGCAGAGACGGTTCGGACTATTTTCTTTTGCGGATGCAATACAATCCTTTTTAAATCAATAAAATCCTTTTTAAATCTATATTTTATGTTAAATTATTAAACAATTTGGTAAGTAACTGTGTAATAATTGGGAAAGACCTTCTTCCACAGCACTGCGGGGCAGGGTCTGGCTAGTCCACACGACATTCCGGGATAGGAACATAAAAACATAAAAACAAATGACATTAAAGAAATACAAAAATACATGTGAGAGTGTGGTAGAAACCTGTAACGGCTTATATAAAAACCACAACCAAAGGACATACACTAATATAGATGTACTAAATCAATAATACATTTTAAGGAATGAAAAGGAATTTAGGAATGAAAGAGCCTGTAGTTATTCCCTTTTTTAAAGGAAAATTTAAGTAACTTTTTTACAACCTCAGTGTTTTGTAGTTTTCATTACCATCAGGTCATAATAACATTCTATTTACCAACTTAATTATAGAAACATAGACACAATAACACCAGTAGACAGTGGGTGTGGGTCTGCCAAAGGTCTTATCCCGGACTGTCCCAACTCCCCCGCCAGAAAATTGCTGTCGTTACATAGATTTTTACAATCTGTTTGCCCATTGTGCAATAAAAATGATTAAGACATGTAAACAGTTACACATGGAACATTGAAATGAGTGTCCATGTTCACAAAACAGACCACTGAGTTCCTTGATTAACTTTTATTTAGCAGTTAGTACTGTTTGGACAAATGCTGGTGAAGTGTTGGTGGGATACCCAACGCCTCAATTCCATAGTAATGATTCTTTTTAGATTCTTTTGCAATGGTACTGTCAAGACCGTAGAATTCGGAGGGGTGGCTGTTTAATTTTCTGTTACCAGTAATTACTACTTAAAGAAAATGTGTTAAATGTCAATTTTTTTTTCTTCAAACTTTAGCAAATGGTACCCTCCTCCAATCTCCACGGTTTAACTACAAAAACCTGAAATAGTAGTTTATTTTTTTAGGATGTTTAACATACCAATGTATGGTTACTGAAGAATGTTTATAATTTGTCACACCTTCTTCCTTAGATATAAAGGTCAGGTAGTTTTTTTTCTCTGAAAGACATTCTTATGTAATGTGGCACTTGAGTGTATCCAATTTCTAGGGTGCACAGATAGGGTCCGTTACTGTTTTCATGTACTCGTACTCATAAAACTACTCCGATACCGCACCCGATACCACTTCATTCATCACTGCTTGTGAGGCTAGTTAGCCTAACACTACTCTGTACTCTACGCAGCAGGTAATGTTAACCTACTGTTAGCTTGCTTGAACATGGTTACAAATCTTAATAATAATAATTAGAATTCATTACATTTATATAGCACTTTTCATCATAGATACTCAAAGCTACTCTCTACCACCAACAGTGGGTTGCATCCACCTGGGTGATCCACAGCAGCCTTACGACGCCAGACGCTCGCCACACATCATCTTACAACTGGATGGTCTTAAGTGTGACTGGATTTTTTCTCGAAAGGGTTCACTGGGATTCCCGGTACGGGATGTGCAACAGTCTGTAGCTAAAAACACAGTGTAGCTTACCGGTAGCCTGCAGATTCACTTTTCCAGACACCATGACCACAATCAGAGATGATGAGAAACTACAGAACTGTTAAATCCTCATGCTTCCCTGGAGTCACCTGTGTGGCAACATTTGGTTATCCCTGTGAGTTATGTAAACAAACCACGAATGGTAAAGCGGGTGGGCACCGATGGGACTTCATGGTGCATTCAGGTACACCTCGTAAAGTCACGATGCAATCAGGTGCAAATAATGCATGTTTTCAAAGTAATTCTTAGACTGTAATGTAATTAAGTAGTCATATTGGTACTCAGTATTGGCAAGTACCCAAAAGTACTTACTTGTACTTGGTCTGAAAAAAGTGGTATCGCTGCATCCTTACCGATTACAGTATGAATGAAAAAATTAGTTCCCAAGTGGGAAAATTCACATTTCATTAACATTGTGTGATATGACATGCCTTGGCAGAGGTCTGCACCCTTCAAGTGCTCTTCTGGTTACTAATATGGCATGTATAGTTCAAAGATATGTGTTGGTTACTTGGGGTATATATTAAAACAATTAGAACAAGGGTGGGTCTACAAACATGGGCTTGTAAAAAAGGGTACACCGATGTACTTTCGTAAGGGACTTCTCCAGTGCCCTATACAAGCTACTTCTGCAAGTGTGGGGATGGAACAAACAATTCACATAGTATTATACTGCAGTATAGTCTCTTATATCAGAACAATTGCATGTTGGATGGGACGGGGGACTGACAACCTCAGCCTGTCAGTCAGTCAATAGGGCATAGTGAACACAGTGGTGCCTGCCTGTAACAGAGGAAGTCTAACCCATACCGTGACAGCTTTTATGTCGCCGTTATATAAGCTGTGTGCGTGGAGTTTTGAAAAGTGTGAACACACTTGCAACCGCTTTACCGGCAGTGCCGTGACTCACTGGGACTTTAACAAAGTCGACGTTGTTTCGCTCCGTCGGCACCACAGCTCTGCGTGTGTGTGTGTGTGTGTGTGTGTGTGTGTGTGTGTGTCGGCAGTCGGAGCTCCGCTCTCTGTCAAGATGCAGAGACGTCAGATATGCTCGCGCTTATGCCCTCTCGGGTACCGCAATTTGGCACCGTTTGATTTAAAGTGAATCCGCCTTCGGTAGTACCGAGGGTATTTGTTCGGTACCCATCCCTAGTAATGAGTGGCACATAACGTGAAGTAACATGGCATTTTATTTTGTTTGAGTTTTAACTTGTCAAGTGGGGCAAGTCAATTTCTCTTCCACTTGCCCTACAAAAAAATCCACTTGTCCCGGATTGTAAAAACTGATTATTTTCCAATTCATTTTATAATGTTTTTATGCGTTCTGCAGAGAAGGGAGACTGCCGTTGGTCACGGTTTGGAATGAAAGGGAGAAAACAGGACAGAGTAACACGGTGGATATCGTTCATATAAAACCATTTTTTAACGACGTAGTTAAGGCGGCAGGCGTGTCTTGCTTAGGCGGCCGCCTAAGCTGCAAAGTGCTGCGGGAAACCCTGTGTTGTAAGTTACCTGTGGCTCCCATCCCTATAGCTGATTTGGTACAGCAGTTTGTAAAGGATAATCCAGTCCTTAATGATTGCAAGACCATCAAAATGTCAAAATGATTCACTAATTCATCAGTTATTTACTTTGTGTTGTCTGCCAGGACCTGATTGAGCTCCACCTCACCTACTGCAACAGTCTGTCATCCCGCAGCTTGAAAACACTGACCTGCTTCCGTGAGACCTTGGTGTCTCTTTGTCTTTTCGGCTGCAGCCACATCTTCTACAAGAAAGGCGGAGCCCCACTGGCCTGCAACGAAGACACCGAGGACGAGGAGGAGGAGAGCCCTGCTTCTAGGCAAGCATTAGAGACGGACTTTAACTTCCAGGGGTTCAACCGCCTCAGGTTGCTCAACTTAGGTGGACTTCCTGATGAGGTGGATGTGGAGACCCTGCTCAAACCCCTAAAGTCACTCACCTCACTAGATCTGTCAAATGTACAATTGCTGGGAACAGCTTTTCTCACCCAGTGGAAAGACAGACTAGCATCACTTGTTCTCTACAATGTGGATCTGTCGGAGGAGCTGGTCAGTACAGTGGTGGAGATCGTTAATCTAAGGTAAGATGGGGGGGCTTTTATGTACAAGTTTTCATTATGCTCTTAACACTCCCTGGTATTGCAGTCCTTTTAAATATTGCCAATTGATCGTGCCTGCTTCATATATATATATATATATATATATATATATATATATATATATATATATTTATTTATTTATTTATATATATTTATATATATATATATAGGTGATGAAACACAACACACATTTACTGATGTGCTGGGGGGGTGGTAGAAAACTGCATTTGAACTTAGGTTCTGTGTAGCTTTATCTTATTCAGTTGAAATGAAAATATTCGCTAGACTTAACTTAACGTAGAGTTGAACACGTTCATGGACTTTTAAAATAATGTATGAAATTACAATTTCGCAATGTGGAAGGTGTCTCTGGTGGTGATAAACTTGCAGAGAATTATCAACTAAATCTGCAGCTTCTAATCCTCATTTTAGTGCTTTATAGAGAGTTTGAGCTCATTGTTTAGCTGTTCTGGTTCACTCTCACTGTTCTTATACTGCAGTGTTGTTTTTGGCTGCAGCAGGCAGCTGTTTTCAGAGAAAAACCTGAAAAACGCCACTGCACAGTCCATCTGTAAGGCTAGGTATAGACATTTTTCACAGCAGACATGTTGACATGTCATAGTAGGAAAGCACAGGTGTATTCAATAATGAATAATAATAATGATGGCTGCATTCCACTTAGGAGAGGCCCTGGTATCGTGCATGCTGACTCACTGAAATAGCTTACTGGGACACTTGATGGAATTGAGCCATCGTTAAGGTTATCAATTTCAGCTGTGCTTTTCCTACTGTGACAAGACAAAATGTCTGCTGTGAAAAAGGTCCATAGGTGCTCAATACCTATTTAAGGTATCAACTGAAAAAACCCAGTACCACGTGGTATCGAAACTTCTCCAGTCAAACGTTGCCTGCATTCAATCCTTCTTGTCCCCAAATCAAGAAAATAATGACAATTTGTATGGTTTTGCTCGCTGCCAATCACCCCAATCCTTCAATTTAATGCAATGTATGATTGGTCCATTACCACAGCAGCTACAAGCCATACGGTCTGTGGTGTGGTGAAGTTTAGGGCGGTGTATTAAGTGGAATTTAGCGTGCAAGATACTTCCAGTCACATGATGGGTATGAAATGAAGAAGGAAATAAAAAATGTACCAAATGTTCAGATGTTTCAATTCAATGATTAAAAAATAAAGTTTATTTGCTTAAAGGTTGCATACATAAAATATAAACTAAATAGTCTTACTGCTACAAAACTATAATAGTAAACAAAGATGCTAAATAAGCAAGCAAGATGACATTTCATGCGAGCTTACCATTTTTTCATTTTAATTGATATACAACTTTGAATCAAAGTGGATTAAAGGATAGGTTTGGATGTTTTTAAGCCTGCCCTAGTATATATTTGCTCCCATCGCATAGACAATATGAGTATTTATAACATTTGTAATCGCAATGTCCCAATACACATGTTCCCTTTACATTGCCACAGATCATTTGAACAGAATGTGTCACTGTCATTGAATAAACTCTGCATTCTTCAGGCATCTTGACATCTCGCGGGAGAGCAGGCGGACCGCTAAGTTTAAGATGACCAGGAAAATCCTGACGGCCATCGTACAGCGCCTGGTCAACCTGGTGTCACTAGACATTTCAGGTCACATTATGCTAGACAACGGCACAGTTCCACACTTTGAAGAAGCTATGGGTCGGCCAAGGTGGGTAACCAAGTCTTGAATGTAAATATATATAAAAAAATAAATAAACTTATTTACTTTAAGTTTATTTGATTAAATGCATCAGTGTTAGCCATTCGGCTAATTTTCAAGTGTAGTCCTAGTTACATGCATGTCTTTATGAACTTCTGAACAAGCCAGGGTTTTTCTCTCTTTCAGCATTGAGCCGTGCAAGAGCAGCATCTTTCCTTTCCAGGAGCTGAAGAGACCCCTGCAGTTTCTGGGCTTGTATGACACTACCCTCTGTAATGTGACACACATCCCTGCTTATAAGGTACTGGTTATCTATTATTATTATTATTATTATTTATTAATAGTTATTTATTATTTGTTTATCTGTGTCTTCTACTTTTCCTCCTATCCCTTGCTGCTGCAACAGTGTGAATTTCCCCACTGTGGGATTAATAAAGGATTTTGAGTCTTGAAATGTAATACACATTACAGTTCATGGCTGATAATAATTATTTTGGGCATGATCACAACTAAAGCAGGGTTTCTGCGGGGTCTTAAAAAGCCTAATGGCGATTTTCCATTACATGGTACCTGCTCAACTCGACTCGACTCTACTCGCCTTTTTTGCTTTTCCATTATGAAAGAAAGAGTCCCTGGTACCTGCCGACAGGTCATTTTTTCAGTATCACCTCCGTCGAGGTTCCAAGTGAGCTAAGGCGATACCTAAGGGTGACGTGAAAACCTGCCGACTACTGATTGGTCGGAGAGAATCGTCACTAATCACTGCGTCATCATTGCTAGCGACAGACGGGGGTGGGGGTGTTCTGAACAAACCCGCCATTTTTAAATAGTTTAGCCAGCGGTGTTGTTTTTGCTGCCTCCAGCTTCTTTTGAAACAAAATGTGTCTTCTGGTAAACAGCCACATGCTGAGAGTCAAAAACAACACACCTTCGACGTTCTGTGTGTGTTGCGTTATGTCACAGCAGTTTCCTGCGCCGTCGCTATGACGTCCAGTCGCGCTCGCCTCACGCATGAGGCGGTACTTAATCTGCAATGGAAAAAGGAGGACGGGGCACCGCGGTTGAGCCGAGCTGGTACTAGCACTGGGTAAGCGCCATACAATTTCAAAATCAAAATTTAAGGCCTTGAAAAGTCTTCAATTCGCTGAAGTATTGTGTTCTAGGTCTTAACATTTTTAAACCGGTCTTCATTTTCCTACGTCCTGCAACGCTACCTCTAATGCTCCCGCAGAGCTTCAGAATGGTTTTGTTTTTGATTCTGTGGTGTTGTAGTTCTTTCTTTCGCTAGTCCAAAAAGAATTTGCTGTATTACGACTAAAAATGAGACCAACATGCAACTTATATTGCAGCCAATCAGCTTTCGTGTTATTGGTGCGAGTCTCTTTCAGATTGTACCACAGACATTAAAAAGATTTTATTCTTCAGCTATGGGGAATTGCAAGTTTAGCAATACTTGGCTTGAAAAAAACGTTTCAGAGGATGTTTCAGGACTCTGACATCTGATGTTTTTATGTTTGATTGATGTCGTGATACAGGTCTTACATTTCATTCCTAATGGTCTTAAAAAGTCTTAAATTTGACTTGGTAAAACCTGCAGAAACCCTGAACTAGTTAGACATTTTTGTGATTGAAATGGAAAAGTTAATTCTTTCAAACAGATCATGTGGTCATATTATCGTATTGGTCCGCATATAAGACGTTTTCCCCCCCCTGGAAATACGTCTGAAAAAGTGGGGTCGTCTTAATATTTGGGATCTAGACTTTTTTATGTTAAAGTGCTCACATTATGCTTTTTGGCTTTTTTTTCCCTTACATTTATTGTGTTATATATCTTTTTTTGTGCACGTTATTGGTTTACAAAGTGAAAAGCCCAAAGTCACCCCCCCCCAAAGGGACTTCCCATCTCCAACAGAAAACACTGTTCACAAACTGCTCCAAAAAGCTCTGTTGTAGTCCAGCCTTTACTTCAGAGACAGACGTGGTCACTTTGTAACACACGTTATAAGGCTAGCATGGCACGCCCTCATAGTCTGCTTCTGACTGGCTAGTAGTCCTTACCTAGGTACTGAGCATGTGCGACTCCCAACAAAGATGGAACAGAAGTGTCTCACTCTGTAGCTAAAACGGAGAGCTCAACACACAGGGTGAAAAGAGGAGCTGCAGCAATGTGCAGTACAACAAAAATGTGGTGTTTTTTTGAAAATGAAACCATGTAAACCTATTCTGATACAACCTCTAAACACAATTATGAACTTAAAAATGAGCATAATATGAACACTTTAATACACCCACAACAACACGAAATGAGTAAAACGCGTGTTGCCCTTCTAACTGAAGAGAGTCACCGACTCTTCGTTTGTGGGTTACATGGCTTTTTCAGGTGACAGGATCAAAGAACGAAGAACAGGTCCTGAATGCCATTGAGGCTTACACAGAGTTTCGCCCTGAGCTGGCCCACCGAGCCATCAATCAGCTGTTTGACATCGCCAGGATTCAACACTGCAGTCAACTCCTCCGAGCTTTGCAAGTATGATACGTTTGAGTTGGGTTGTTTTTAAAGAAGGGGACACCAGTGACTTCCAATGAAATCTTTGTGCCATGATTATGACTGTGCCACTCCCTCATACCACCCCTTTAAACTTTCTGTCCTTTCAGCTTGTCATAGCAGCATTGAAGTGCCATAAATATGATAAGAGCATCCAGGTCACAGGCAGCGCCGCTCTGTTCTACTTGACCAACACAGAGTACCGCAGTGACCAGAGTGTGCGGTTGCGCAGAGAGGTCATTCAAGTGGTACTAAATGGAATGGAGCAGTACCAGGAGGTCACCGTAAGTCTACTCGGTCAACTTAAAGTTTATTTGTGAAGTGAAATACTTTCCTTTTTAAAAAGTGGATATTTGATGCATTTGTCTGACAGTAGAAACATAACAACACTATATCACACTATATACGGTGTGATTGGCTATACTGAAACAAAATAAATGATCTGAAAAGTGCAAAGTTGACAGAGCAGAGTTTAAACTTGACACAAGCCATGTCAGAATGGTCTATATCCATTTATCACCCTCCTAAACAATGGCACTCATGTCAACCTATATTAATAAAGATCAATACAATGTCTATAAAAAGTAAGACTTGAAAGTTAATGTTCTCTGACAGTCCCCATGCATATTATCAAAGCTTTTGGTATTAAACCTAAGCCCTTTTTTGGTGCTGACTATAATGTCGAACACGAGTATTGAAAACCATCATACTCATATTTGTACTCTTTTTAACTTCATCTTTCATGAGACAGGTTCTTATTTAGATTATTATTTTGACAAAATGTATTTCATGAATGGAGAATTTCAGGAAAAAAACTCAGAAAATGTCTGTATGTGTGTAAAAAGGTATAGTTCTTAAAAACAAAAACAAGGAAAAATGTAGTTGTTTATTTTATGCTTGATGAATTAAGTTTTCACTCTGTGTGGCTTAATTAAAGTTATCGAAAGATCAATCAGATCAAGGTTTTTAGACCTATATGATCACCATGTTGTTGCTCTCCAGACTTCGTAAACCTTCCTGTGTCTCCCTCTGTGTCCCCATCCCTGCCCCACACCAGGTCCAGAGGAACTGCTGCTTGACTCTGTGTAACTTCAGTATTCCAGAGGAGCTGGAGTTCCAGTACAGTCGAGTCAACCAGCTGCTGCTGAAAATCCTGGAGCCAGCTCGGCAGGATGAGTCCATCCAGAGAATTGCTGTGCACCTGTGCAATGCTTTGGTCTGTCAGGTGGACAACCATCACAAGGAAGCTGTGGGAAAGATGGGATTTGTCAAGGTAACATTAAGATGAGCTTTACTCTTCTAATTTCCCCATATTCCTGACAAGTGTCCATAAAAAATGTCCAATTACAATAGTTATGAAACACAATTTCTCTTTCCTCTATTGTCGTGAAAGCCATCCAAGCAAGGAGCAGTGAGCAGCCACAGTAAAATAATTGTAAATCATTTCCACTGTGTTAGGGACCTTTTAAGAGGACAAAGGCAAGCTTCCCTAACATTTCAAAGGGTTCACTGTGGTGGTGCAGTGGGATGTATGTGTGCTTGGCTGCAGAGGAATCAAAAAGCACAAAAAAGATGCACAATATTCTATCAAAAATGTTCTTCCTGGCTCTGCTTTTGCAGCCATTTAATGCAACAATCTTGCAACGCACTGTGTTGGTTAGTCAAAATCTGTGCAAGCACACATAATACTATCTAGGATTGCACTAATTTACTGTTCACTTCACAATCATCGGAATAGAGGAGACCATTAATGCTACTGTGGTAACTTTCCAGAGTTGTACAGTCCTTTCTCAAACATCAAAAATCAAATTGGTCTTATTTTATCTTTTGTCCTCTAATCAGCAACAGATCAAAACAACCACATTGATACATACATAGGGTTGGGTACAGAGACCCGGTGCTAATACGGCACCGGTGCCTTAACGACCTGTATCTACCTGACCGAATAGCAATGCCGATTTCGTTGCCACTTAAATGCCTGCGCTGCCCTCTGATGCTCCGAAACGGACGGTACAGGCAGCAGAAGCATCGCTGCATGTGACACTAGTTAACATGACACTAGGCAGCAGGTAACGTTAGCCTACTAGTAGCTGGATTAAACACGGTTAAAATGCTGACAGCTTAACAGTGTGAAGTGTGACTGTATTTCACTGTAGAGGTTTACAGTATAATACATATACATATAATACATTATACATATAAATCTGAGTTTGCTACTCAGAGTTTTCTCATCACTTTCTAGACAAAGCAGCTAGACAAAGCTTAGATTTTGACATATATTTGTCACACACACGTTTTAATGGAATGTTTTGTCTACTGAGGTTTTTATTTTGTAGTCATTCCATGCTTAAGCCTTAAACCTGCTTGTGAAAGTCCCCTTCTCTCCCAGTAATCTTCCATGTCAGAGGCTCAGTCATGTTTAAAAGGTGGATCATTGGCTTCTTAGAACATGAAACTTGAGGTGGTCAGATGTAATGTGATAAAGTAGATGGACAGCCAATATGTGTTTTAAATAATGTATGTATGTCTTATTAGGTCATGTGTATATATACACATATCTATATATATATATTTATTTATTTATTTTTTATAATTTTTTTTCCTGCACTCTTGCCTAAAGTTGTTGTCCATTATCCCATCCTCTTTCAGTCACTCTGATGATTTTCTGATTTGTACTTGTCTGGAGACAGTAACTATTAAATAAAAATCAACACATAATAATAAATAATAATAATATTTTGTTTTTCTTTACGATTATTAACTTATTTTTTTATTGATTTTACTAAATCTATTATCCTGAAGCAACACAGCCCATTGTGTTGTTTTGCCATAGTGCTACTAGCTGATTATGGTTAATGTTTTTATTTGACTGTCATTCCTCCTTCACAGACAATGCTGAATTTAATTCAGAAGAAGCTACAGGACAGAATGGTGAGTCTCAGTTTTACACCTCCCGGATCTTTTGACCTTAAAAATTGTATTGCGTTGTAAACACAAACCTGACTCGATTAGACTATTAACCAATAACCATGCCTGCGTCACATAGGTTTGCCTAACTGTTAGAATGAAGTGGAAGGGATTCTTGCTATAAATATTGTGTGTTTGTTTCCCTCTCAGTGTGACCAGGTGATGGAGTTTTCCTGGAGCGCTCTGTGGAACATCACTGATGAGACGCCCGACAACTGTCAGATGTTCCTCAACTGTCGGGGCATGAGTCTCTTTCTGGATTGTCTACAAGTGAGTCCACACTCACCCCACGCTGCAACTCTTGTGTCTTTTCTGAAACCATAAGCATACATAAGCTGCCTTCAGGATTTTTTTTCTATATATTGTAGTGTGTATCTGATGAAATATCATTTTTTTGGACTATAATGGCAGTAGTCTCCAGCTATTTCCCCTGTGTAATAACATACCCCTCCTATACCTGATGATCTTACTTCAGGAGTTTCCAGACAAGCAGGAGCTTCACCGCAACATGTTGGGCCTTTTGGGAAATGTTGCTGAGGTCAAAGCACTGAGGCCACAGCTGCTCACTCCACAGTTCATCACTGTATTTAGGTAAGAAAACTGTTAAAACCGGTGAAGAGTCTTGAATGATTCTGGTCAACCTTTCCAGTGTACCTGTCATTAATAAAACAGGAGCGGCCAATTAGAAGCGTACTCGTCCAAAAATGTTTGAAATACAAGTGCTGTTTGACACACAGCTCATGTATGATCATTTCATAAACGTTCAGCTTTTAATTTAATTATTGACAAACAGCCTGTTTCATGACTCCAACACTACACTTTAAGACAGAGAAAGATTAAAGTGGGCAGTGAGGCAGCGTAGATGGCTGTCAAATATTTATCTGTGTAGAGTGCGCTGATGAATCACCACTAACTCAACGGTGCGTTTGCCTTTAGTATAACATACAGGCACTGCTCAAACAAATGAAAGCTAAGGCCGACTTAAATGAACACACCTAGAAGAAACTACAGTGCATATCAGACTACTGGTGGCTATACATACATACATTCACTCCCAGTGAAGATTACAAACCAAAGACACATACTGTTACATACTGTACCACAGCAATGGATCCATGGCACTGGTTCTGAACAGTTAACAGGCTTCCAAATACAGGTTGCACACAGAACATTTCACCTTTGTCATATCTTTGGAGCGCCAACACAGCCACACCACAGCCTTTACCCACACACATAAAAATGCCTTACTGAACTGAATGAACCACAGAGAGAAGATACAGATAAACTGTTCTAGTGATTAAAGGCGAAAATCCTCATAAAATAATATATAAAAAAAGGGTTATTATTTCATGCAGACCTCTAATCAGATATCTAATGTTTTCATCTGTCAACCCTTCACTGTTTGATGCTTTGGCAGTAACCTGCTTGACAGTAAGGCAGATGGGATCGAGGTGTCGTACAATGCATGTGGCGTGCTTTCCCACATCATGTTTGATGGGCCGGAGGTTTGGTCAATGGAAGTGCCGCTAAGAGACACAGTGATGGACAAGATGTGGAATGCCATCCAGAGTTGGGACGTCAGCTCTCGCCGCAACATCAACTACAGGTGATTATCTGTTTAATTTTTCCTTATTAATGCCATTGACAAAAGGTGCTTTAGTTTATGATTTCTTCTCCTCTTTGGCTGGCAGTAGTCATCTTCTGTCAAAATGGTCACTGCAGACCTAATGGTCTGCAAAGCACAGTGTATGGACCAAAGGATCTTTGGATCCATTTGTAGCTGTAACACAACTAGCCACAACTTCAGCCTGCCAAAAGTAAGGTCCATGAAAGTTGCGCCTAAGTGTAACTCAACATTTTATGTGTTCCGGCATCAAGTCACCTGGCGAGATTTCAGAAGGAGACTTCACCACCTTTTGTTGTCAGACAGCTATAATAACAGTCTGAGCCTGTCAGTGGCAATAACAGCACTTTTAGTGGACGACGTACATTGTTTAAACTACTTATTATATATAAACTGGCTACTGAAAAACTGGCCCGTTGTAGGTTGTCCGGTAAGAACTTCAACCAGAGATGTCTGATTTTGAGATCCAGGAAAATTTCTTGAGATGCCAGATGAATGACAATTCGAACATGAAGGTGACTTTGAAGTTGTATGTGAAGTTACATGCAAAGCTGGGCGTGGTTCTGAAATATAAGCAAATAATAATACTGCACATCAATAAGCATCTGACTTACTATGAACAATACTGAAACTATATGTAACCACCAGTATATAACAACAAACAATACTAAGAAATTTAAATAATTTCTTAGTCATGATTAACATAAATGAAATGTAACATATTGCTCATTAACACAAACTGAGAAAAAGATATATCTATTACATCCCACATACGGATCAAAACAGTGAAATACACCTTTAATATCTGAGCATGTGGCTCCACAGCGCTAGTCTGTTTACTGGCGATTGCATGTTGTTGCTAGCGATCATTATAACGGAATTATGAACATGTGGCTGCACAAATAATATTAAACAATCTTCACATCCATCAGCTATGCAATAGACAACACAGCAACAGCAATATTATGGCGATAAAATATCCCTCTCACTAAAAATAAATGTCACATCGTAACACAGCCTAAACTTGGACGCGTCGTGGCAGAACACTTATTGAAATCAACAAATGTAGCTTTAGCGTTTACACAGATCAAAAGGCAGTAAAACCCATAACAGCGTAGCAAGCTACAGAATAGTTTTAACTTACGTTCTGAGCTACACACATCACTTCACTAAGTCCGAAAAACGGGAACATAATGATAGAGAAAAAGTCTGAAACAGCTGTCTGTCCCCTTCTCCTGTCTGAGCGCAAGTGTTTGACAGGAGATCAAAGCGCTGAATCTCGTCAGTCAATCTCAGGAGAGAGAGCGAATGTTATGGCCTTTTCTACATACATGACGGTGTGTAATTTCCCCATAGGGTTACACTGCAGCTTGTTTCCCGGCTCCAAGCTGCAGCGCTCTCTTTCAGTACTGGACCAATTTCAAAAGTTAGTTGTTCCCATTAGTCACTTAGACAACATAAAACATGCGAAAATAGGGTTCAGGTTGAAAAATACAGAAATCCCCCTTTTAAAGCTGTTGTGTCATGACAACACATCTGTATATTGATCAGTAATTATAACCTCTTTTTAACCGAACTGGGGCTACTGTTGACAATGCATCATGTTATAAAGCAGTTATTGTTTCATCAGCTGTTTATTGTTAGTGTCCAGTTTTTACTAAGCTACCCGCTATAGCTCAATAAACTCCCCACTGGAAGGGTTTCAGGACAAGTACGGCGGATACAACTCGAGTCACTTTATGAGCTTTTATTGCGCACACATACACAGTGAGCATCCACACACTAGGTAGCCTGACGGCTACCGCTACGCTAGCCTGTCAGCTTGATAATTAGAATTAACCAATGAAATTATCCAATCATGTGATATTAATTCTTGATTTGAATTACTAGCAAACTGCTAGTTTATAGTCACTCACCGGCAAGGCGTACCAGTCCTGACCATCAATTGAATGAAAGAAAGGAGGAAAAAAAAAAAAAAACTAAAGTCGGGGTCTGGGGTCCACACAAAACATAAAACATTACAACAGATAAGACGTTTTCAGACAAAACAGCCACATGATATAAAAATAAGAGCAGTATAACTAGCATTATTCTTTCTTGCAAATATAACTATACATAGTCCTCTTCATATACTCTTATACATCTTACACTAAATCTTAAAAAAATCAAACATCTTTGTATACATGTATATAAATATTCCTATACATAAAAAGTACAAAAGTAGTTACAAAATATGGTTACAGGCGTAGGGCCCTTAGATGTTGCTTTGCTTGTTTTTTAAAGCTAGATTTATTGTGCGCTTTAGCAATCTCAGCCGGAAGTGAGTTCCATGCAACCATACCTCGATACAATACTGTACGTTGCATTGATTGTGTTCGGGATCTAGGAACTTTGAAAAGACCTCTGGTGGCATGTCTGGTGGGGGTATTTATGTGTGTTAGAGCTAAATGTAAGTTGACTATACAAACAATGAGGAATTTCCAATTCATTAATGTTTCTAACAAAAGCCAGGAGTGATGCTGATAGTCTCTCCTCAACTTTCAACTAGGAGAGATTGACATGCATGTTGTTTACATTAGACCTAAGTGTAAATTTGTACCAAATACAATGCTTCTAGTCTTTGACATGTTTAAGAATAATTTATTGCTAGTAACCCATTATAGTGCTACCTGCAACTCTTTGTTGAGGGTTGCAGTTATTTCATTAATTGTAGGTACATACATGTATATTGTTGTATCATCTGCATACATGGACACATGGGCGTTTTTAAAAGCAAGTGGAAAATCATTAATAAAAACAGAAAATAGTATAAATACTGTGGGACCTCTGAAAATAAAGTACAGATCATTGTTGGTCAGTAATGTGAAACGGAGTAACAACATGTCTGTATATACTGAGTTGAAGTGGTGGCCTAGCTGTACAGTACAGCTGTCCGTGGTTTTCCCTTCTTTTTGAATTTTTTTAAAAATTGACTTTGGTCTCTCAGGTCATTCGAGCCCATCCTGCGACTGCTCCCCCAGAGCATCTCCCCTGTCAGTCAGCACTGGGCAACATGGGCTCTCTACAACCTGGTGTCAGTTTACCGTGAGTATCTGCTGCTCTAGAGGGTTTCACACCAGACTCAACAGTTAGTGTTTACATCGTCAGGTGTTCTGAACAATCAGCACCAACCCTGGCACTGGTAACTTGTGTTAATCTCATATAATACACACGTTCTAGCTAATAGATACATATGATTTGGAATGTTTAAATTATGACTTCTTTTTCTACAGTGTTCTGACATTAACATTTCTCTTCACTTGTCACCAGGCTGCTTGTTTTTATTCATGTACACAGCCTGCCTTTCCTTACTGCTGATATGCCTACATTGTGCTGTATACAGTAATGCACAGTAATAATTCTCGTTCGGTCTCTTTACATTCATTTTCGTCCTACAGCAAGCAAGTATTGTCCCCTGCTGATAAAGGAAGGAGGAGTAAGTCTTCTAGAGAAAGTTTTGGAACTGGAAAGCTCACAGCCAGAAACCAAGGACATGGCCAGGTAAGACTTACGGCTCTGTGTATAAGCTGTGCTTGAAAGAATCCTTTTTAGCCTGATATTTATGTACTTGTTAGCACTCTGTAGTTTGTCGGAAGGTGCTATTTGCCAAGACAAATTCTACAGCTGATGATTCAGACACAGGCGTGTTTTTAAAAGAGAATGAAAAGAATGAAAAGTCTTTGGCTCAATCATTTGGTTGCCAACAGTCATCAGTCATTTCCTGCAGCAATCTGGATATATATAGAAGCACATAAAGTCACTTCCACATCTGTGATTCAGTTCATTTAGTTCATGCTAAGGAAAAAGATACTTGTCTTTTAGTTCTGGTCCGTTTTGTGTTTACATTGACTTATTACAAACAAGCCAAGAGGTGTAATCATGAAGTCACATTTACTGACAGGGAACTCCTAGGTTAAACTGTTTTGGTGATTTCCTCCTACATAACCATAGACCCACATAGACCTGTGGAGAGGAAATCATATTCCGGTGGCTGACAGTAAGTCATGCTGCACTTTAGTGAACCTGATGTGTTTATTAATCTTCTCCAGTGTCACAAAGAACCCACCAGGAAATAACTGATTATGAGAATGAATAGTCGAAACTCCAAATGGACCTCCATGGGCCCTATCTTTCGCGCGGCACAGCACAAAGCCCGACGCAAGTGTCTTTGCTAATTTAAGACCGACCCACTTGTCAATTTCCCATCCAGCGCCCACATCGTTTAAATAGCAAACGCACCTGCACCCATCTGGGCGCCCATGGACGTGCTGGTCTTACAGGGAGGTGTGTTCAGGTGCATTCTGGGCGTGCTGGTCTTACAAGGAGGTGTGTTCAGGTGAATTCTTGGCGTATTTCTATCTTGTGGCAGCGGGAAGTGATCGCCCCATTGACCAACAAAACCTGGTCTAAAGTCAATAACGCAGCATTTCGTTGTTATTTTAACGGCGCATTAGTAAAATGCACCTAGGCTCGTGCACAGCGCGCGCACACCATGCTTGTTACACACACAGGGACGCACAGCAGCACACACACATGCAAAAGATTAAAAATAAAAATATTACGGTGCAAATCCGCCATCATAATAGCAATGCGCCAAGGTACAAACGCTCCTGGCTTTTAAAGGGAATGGAAGATGACACTCTGATTGGTTTATTGCATGTTACACCCAAAACACACCTCTGATTAATTAAGACACTAAGTACAACCCTTTAGAACCACAAGTCTGGCGCACGGAGCCTTTTTTCCGCCGTCAAACAAGCAAAAGTGGATTTGTCACGCCGTGCACTTAGACCGTAAAAATAGGGCCCCAAATGTCATGAATTATGATGGCTACCAAATGATAATGCATAAATATTAGCACTGTCAATCAATTAAAATATAAAATCGCGATTAATTGAATTGATGTAATTGAATTTTACATTGTTGCTTGTTTCGCTGCTGCTGACTGCAGCGATCTTGCTTATTACTGGACCAATGTCAAAGATTGCCGTTCCCATCAGTCACTTAGACACAAAAACATAGGGAAATAGGGTCCAGGTTGAAAAAACGGTAGTTACCCTTTAAGGCCATGTATGAAGCACTTGGACACACCAAACCCTAACTAACTTGTGCAATATTTATATTTTTCAGCAAAGTAATGGAGCAGTGTGAAACCTTCAAAGAAGACCCCATGGAAACAAATCATGGACAGGAGGTTAACTACGGACAAAGAGGTTGACACCACAGGAGCCATGGTTCCCAGCCAACATCAACCAAACCGACCTAAGGCCCCTCCTACAGTCATCACCACAAGGGTCAATTGTGTGCATTACTCTTATTATTCTTATCATTCTTATTATTTTGTAGAGCAGAAATGTGTCTCTGGCCCTTTTTCACGGCTATTTGGACAAAACCTTAATATATGACACATAGGACTTGATGATGTGGTGCATGGTGTTTATGTTGTGAGGGTGCTTTCCTTTAGTACACTTAAGCATCTCTTGTGTTAGGATGGTTTTGTGGGGGTGGGTGACTGTTATCTTTCTCTGTGTGTGTGTGTGCGTGTGCGCGTGCGTGTGCGTGTGTGTGTGCGTCAAAGATTTAACGACAGAACAAAACCGTTAGAATGATGCTTGGTTCTCAGTGGAAGGAAACAAATGCCCTCCCCCAGCTCACTGCTATTAACTGTGTAACAACGAACAAAAGGCTAAAGGCTGTGTAGTGTCCTGCGCTGCCATCAGAGGTCTCACACTGCTCTCTCACACTCACTCATGCTTGTGGAGGCCACAGAGCTCTTGCCACAGTATAGTAAAAAATTAGCCATTACGTGTGTATGCTGCAGAGAAGCATCACACTGATGTTGACGGGAGGCACAATAATTTCTTTGTTATATATGTAAATATTCTCTTGTTTGTCTCATCCTTTCACTGCGTGTATGTTTTATAATATAACTGTAAACACTCATGACTTCACTCTATATTTAAATTTGTTTAGGTTTGCCTGACATATGGTTAGTGCTAAGAAACTGTATACCGAATAACCAATCGTTCAAATTTAGTCTGGCAATCCTGGATTCTCTAGATTAGTATTATATTATTTAGATTTAGTTGCTATTTGCTTTTGTTTTTAATTATCTGGCATTTTATCCTGATTCTGTTGATTCTTCTTATTGGAAGCAGCTATGAGGGAGGTCGATACACCCAAAGTAAATATGTTTTATAGGGCCAAAAGTATGTGAATACTACAGGCCCCTATGCACAAAGCCAGGTTTTCTTTCCAGTTTGGTGTGGAAGAAGTTGATTGGCCTGCAAAGAGCCCTGACCTCAACCCCATCCAATGGGATGAACTAGGACCCTGAATGTGAGCCAGACCTTCTATCACCCAACATCAGTGCTGCTCCTCACTGATGCTCTAGTATCTGAATGGGATCAAATCCCTGCAACCAGGTTATAACACCTGGTAGTAAGCCTGAAACCACCAGAGTGGAGGCTGTTATGTAAGCAGTTTGGCGCCCGTATAGTCTTGCATTGCCAGACCTATCTCCACAGCGCTGTGAAGTAAGGTCTGTCTACCACACGCACATTCCAGGATAGGAGAAAAAAAAAAAAAGCCTCTGGGTTGTTTGATTTTTCTTTAAACCAATCACAATCAGTCTTGGGCGACGCTAAGATCCGAACGCAGCGACGGTGCCTCTGCAAAATAGTCTCGGGAAGGAACTTGTTTTGATGGAACATTTGCACACCGCAAGAGAAAACATCACATACCATATTACATTAAGTTAACTGTTCACACAGTACAGAAGCGTGAGCTATTTAAATTAGCTGTATACGTGGTTAAACGCCATTTGCTCTTACCAGTGTATGGCCGTGTGTACTTCGTCTACAGCAATCCCGCCAATCGGTCCCAAAATGTCCCAGTTAGAGAGGAAATGCCCTAAACATATTCTCCGGCTAGTCCACACAGAAAAATGTGCTCTGGTTTATTGGCATTTCTTTAAACCAATCACAATCGTCTTAGGCGGCGCTAAACGCCGGACGGAGCAACGGTGCCCCTGCAAAATAGCCTTAGTAAGGAACTTGTTTTGGTGGAATGTGTACTTTCAAAAGTAGTTTTAGTCGTCAGATTGGACAGATAGTCTAGCTAGCTGTCTGGATTTACCCTGCAGAGATCTGAGGAGCAGTTAACCATAGTACTCCGGAGTTTAAGATTATAACCCAAAGAAAGCGGAAGGTGACGGACATCCGAACGAAAATGATCTGGCGGATCTTCCAGGGGCACCGAAGCAATCCCCTAAATGAACTTTCGGAGATATGATCACCCTTTAATCTACAGTCTATGGTCTTTTGTTTCTGCTCAGTCAGTGCAGCCTTGATAATAGATACTGATTGGTGGTGGGAAATACAACAGATTAACAAATCTATTAAGTTAACAAATTACTGGCGTTATGTAATTGTATAAAAAAAAAAAGCGAGTTGTCATCACAGTAGCGAATTTGATGATTGAATGATTTCACATGATTTAATCACAATTTTGTCGTGACGAAGTAGATATATAAATGGTATAGGCGGGATCTGGAAATCTTAAAGCCGTCTCCAGTGTTTTGCCCTCAAGCTCAACAGTAGGGTCGGACATCGTTTGAATTTTAACAATTCTGATTCCAATTCCGATTCTTCCTTTCGATTCCGGTTCTTATCGATTCTCCATTCCGATTCTTTGAGGGGTGGAGTTGAAACGGGTCACATGCCTATTTTCACAAATAAGAGGAAAGATCTGTTCTTGATTGCCCAATCCTACTCAACAGTGCTTCCAGTGGTCGAGTTTAATGCCAGACAATTAAAAAGAGGAGGCTCCTTAACAACACTTGACGGCCCATCATTTTACTGGCTGGTCAACATGCTGCTAAGTAACTGCTTCACTTAAATCAAACCCTTCTAGTATGAGTAGTCCCACAGTACTCTCACTAACAAACAGCAGACAAAGCAATGAGAGAAAAACTAAATGGCGCATTGATATGTACGTTTAAAGTTGAAACTAGGATGATCTGTTCAGGAAGTAATGCCTTGCTCTCAGGAATAAGGTATCATCGCGGACTGTTTCCCTGGTCTGGTGGTGAATAGAGAAGATTCAAGGTTGAGCAACACCTCTACTAAGCTTTAGGGTTCAATTTCTTCTCGAGCTCTCACCCTCACTTTAACCAACTTGTTTTGGTGTATTTTGACTGCACCTTTTTCTTAACCCAAATCAGAGTCTGACTTTATTCACCCCATTTGCATTTGTGACCCTTAAAGGTGCCCTGTGGAGTTTTCTTGTATACCAACACATAGTTGTTTTGATGGGTTTTCTCGGCAAAGGAGAAGTGCTCACTAACACAGATTTAGACAGATTTGTGAACAATATTTGAGAGAAATAAGCCTTTTATGTACATAGAAAAAGTCTTAGATCTTTGAGTTCAGCTCATGAGTGAATGGGGGCAAAAACAAAAGTGTTGCGTTTATAATTTTGTTATATATATATTAGCTCAGCCCACATGCTCTTGTATGTGGGTCCTTTTTGCTCATTAAAACATTGCTCCAAAACACTACTGATAGTTAGAACTCCCCAGGGTACCTTAAAGAGGACTCTAACTAACTGGTTTCTTCGAATGCATTTCTCACAACAGGACGTTTTGAATTAGGACATTGTTCTGCAAACAGCATTCACAATAAATGTCCTACTTTGCTGTCGAAGGCAGTGTCATGAATTCAGAATTAAGAAAATAAAAATATCTAAACTGTAGCTGTTGCTTTTACTTTAGAGAGTATATCAGCAGATGAGTAATATGTTTTCCATTGTTCCATCATATTCGATGTACAGAAGGCCAGCAGTTAACGAACACCAGATTTAAAACCGTTGCTGTATGCTGTGATTGGAGTTGCCTTTATATCCTTTACCTGAGTTAAGGATACTTAACTTAATAAGTTCTATATAAAATTCATACACATGTACAATTCATATTACAAAATGGTAAATGGCTTATTGTTCCTGATAGTTTTTTTCCCCGTGTCGCCTAGTGCCTCAGCCAACAATTATTTCCATAAATCAGATGTATTTTTTTGTTTGACCAACAGTCTAGATCTCAAACATATTCAATTTACAATTATATCAAATGGAGTTAAGAAGCATTATATAAATAAACATGTTTGCAGATTTGAATTTCTGTCAATCAACACTTTATGCACTGTTTGAATGCCATCTTTAGCTCAGTGCTACAGTACCGTATCCACCTTGGTTTCATTCTTCGAACATTGCATTATTGCCATTTTAATTTAGTTTTACCTTTTATTAAATGATCTAAATGGGGTTAAATGAGCACTTTGAGCAGGGATTAACCCTCTGAGGATGAAAGAAGCACCAAACAATGTTTGACAAAACTCCCACTCAAAAGGCGATATCACAAAATTTCATTTTCAGTTTTGGCTTATTTACTGTTTTAATCATATATAACCTAAAGACTATGGTAAACTCATTTCAAGCACCGAAAAAACAAAAAAATGTGTACAACGCATCATAAGTTAAGGTTTGTTTTCAAAAGAGACTTGAGGATATTCAACGAGCCAACATCGACGTTTCAGCTTTAACGCCAAATTATCTCTTCTCTAGGAAAAACGTGGGCGTCACTATACGGAAAGCTTGTTTTTTTTTGTTTTTTTTACATTTTGATATGAAACACATTAGTCGTCAGTTATATGCAAATACTTTAAAAAGGTCAATTTAAGAAGATATGTGAAAATGCCCTTAGACCTCAGAGGTGGTTGGGTTGGAGCATGAAGCTTTCATTCACATTTTTCATTCATTGCACTCCTAAACCAGGGATTGCCAGGGCCGTGACAGCCATGCCTACATTACCATTGATATAGCACATCCAATGTAAAATGTGTGATCAGGCATATTGCACAGTTGTTTCTAATATGTAGCACACTGGCACCTCAGTGTTTGCAGATGGAGCTGGTTCCCAGTATCAGCCTCTGTAGGCTACAGTGTGTCATTCATAAATAACTGTTAAGGATTTTGTTCATGAATGATGCCTATCTGATGTTTTTTTTAAGCTATTTCATACCAGTTGTGTTAGGTTTACCCACTGACTTGATTTCCTGGTTCTCATGTACAGTTTTTCTTTGTGTGATTTATGGGAATCTGATTGGTACAGCTCTATTTCTATCGCTGTTTTACAGTCATGGTGGAAGTTAATGTTTAAAAATATTAGAGACTCACTTAATGTGTCTGTTTGGAGTTCAAATGTGTGGATACATAAAGAGGATTTACCATGCTTTCACGACATTTGCTGTGTTTTTAGTTCTGAAGAATCACACAGTGTTTGATCGAATATCATAGTAGATGTGTGAACTTCTCTCTAGAGAATGTAGATTGATCACTTGGACATCTTAATTCTCCATCACCTATTCTCTCTAATTTAAAGTCATTGAATGTTTCAATTTATGCTTTCCGGGAAGAAATAATGTCTAGAGCTGAAGAAAAAAGAAAATGGTTGTAAGTGACGGCAGGTAGCCACTGTTGGGGGTTTGACTGTTATTTATGAAGATTTATGTGCTGAAAACAAAAAAAAAAAAACAAAAAAAAATTAAAGTAAAATACTGCTTCAGGGGAACTGCTGTGTCACAAACTGTTTGAGATTTAATCTACTAATTTCATAATGTTTCTCTGTTATTGATTTTTTTGTAACTGCTGTGTAATCCAAAATGGAGTGAAGAATATTTGATCCAAACATGATGGGATTCCAGTTTTTCCTGCTCTAAATAGTACAGGCCATTAGTGTAAAGATATGAATAAGCAATAAAGATGGAGTGGTAAAAAATGGCATGCCTGTGTTGTTTTTCTCTTCATTACAGGTTATTAAATTGTGTTAATGAAGTGGTGAGCCTTGAACTCTGATATCTGACAAGGTACACCCAGGTTTCCAAAAGTTAAATTTAAATACCATTTAAAATGATATTTAAAGGGTAACTACCGTTTTTTTCAACCCTATGTTTCTATGTTTTTGCGCCTAAGTGACTGATGGGAACACCAATCTTTGACGTTGGTCCAGTATTAAGCGAGTCGCTGCAGTCGTCAGCGGCGAAACAAGCTACAGTGTAAGTTAGGGCAAATATCCAGCTAGTATTTATCTTCACAAAAGTGCTCGTTTTGCCACTGACAGGCTCAGATTAATATTCTAAGTGTCTGACAACATTATGGAAAGGATTTCTAAGGAGGTCGACCTTTCTGTTAAAGAGTAAGATCCTTTTTTTAAACATAAAAACATCTGCGAAATTGCGTTCGGTAAACCCACCAGACTCCATGTAGATAAACAGTTTAAGCAAACATTTTAGCATCAACAACACACAGGCCAAAACACAAACAGAAATTCCATCATGCAACGGAAAATACTGGCATTAGCATTGTTGTCAGAAAAGATAGTATTTCATTTTGGGATTTATTACAGTAAATATATTACATATTGGACCTTTTAATACTGGACCAATGTCAATGATTGTTGTTACCATCAGTCCCTTAGACACAAAACATAGGAAAATAGGGTCCAGGTTGAAAAAAAACAGTAGGTACCCTTTAATGCCAACTTCATGAACATATTGGCAAAAGTATGTAATGGAATATCATAAAGGATTTTAGACTATAAATATAATTGTTTACCAAGTACTTGAATACAACATTTTATTGTAGAAATTAATACATAAATGCTTTGTGACGAAACAATGGAGTTATTTAATCTTATGAAAGGACAATATAAATGTTTGACCTTTGTGAACAAAATGTAAGACTTTTAAGGACTTATTTTTCAAATATTATATTTAAGACATTTTTAAGACCCTGCGGTTACCCTGTCAGAGCACATGATAGTCATTTCCGTTGGGCACAGGGAAGAACATGTCACCCACGCTTTTCATAATCTAAAAGATGTTATACTACATCTACTAGTTACTTTGTACTGCTCTGAAGACTTGATTTACTGCACACACAGCAAGAATCTCCATGTAAGTACATACAACAAATTTAAAAACACACAAACATTAACTAAGAACATAGAAAATGTGAAGATTCAAAAGGTTTGAAACTAGAGTAAATAGTAAAATAATTTAGTGAAATGGTAAAACAATGTACTCGTATTGCACAATGTTACGTAAAGTGTGGGTGCGTAGCAGCATTAGTAGATGACGGGGCTTATTGTTTTTTTCTTATTAATGTGCAAATTGCATTTGGGAAAAAAACTGCCTCTGAATCTGGAGGTGCGTCTTCCGGCCAACCTTTCTTACCACCAATTTTTGTTTATTGTGTCCCAAGAGTCTTATTTTCAGAAACAAATCTGGCTTTTGATACCCAAGTATTTTTTTGGTGATCGTACTTGTTTACTTTTTCTTAAGTAGAGTTTTGAATGCATATATTCTACCTGTATTGGGAGTATTTGTACAGTGTGGTATACATACAGTATTGCTACTTTTAGTTGAGTGAAGGCTCTGAATAGTTTTTCCATCACAGAAAACAATAAATGGAAACACACTAGTGTGTAGACCATGATGTAGACCTATGTACAGATATTAAAAAGTAAAAGAATAAACATACGTATAGAAATATATAGCAAGATATAACAAGCAAAAAACACTAAAGTGTCAATGTGTCTGAGTGAGAGAAAAAGTCCTGAGACTAGTAGTGTCCATTGATCCAGTGCTTACAGTATCAGCTGTAAGACAGTGAGCACTTTTGGAAACTCTACAGCGGACCGCTGATCCAAAGCTGTGACACCCAGTGCTCCTTCACTGTGATGTTCAGGTGAGTCTTGAGTGTATTGGGTAGTTTCTGTGTCATACAGATACACTGTTCCGCGGACAGCAGCATTAAAGTACAAACAAACAGTCATCACAGTCATGGTCAGTTCAGTGAAGTAGAAAAGTCATTCCCACATTGAGGACAACACAACACATTTCGGAATTGAGACTGACCTATACTGCAGAACCAGTTACTGCATTTATTGGGGTTTACTTTCATTTTTCAGTATTAAATTTGGACACAATCCCCCAAATTTACTTTTATTTTCCACTATACTTAAACATGGCCTCCAAGCAGAATTCTGATCGTTTTTGCCTAATCAAGTCTCAAATCAAGTCACATATTGTGAATACTGCCGTAGAATGACATTCCAACAACTGTCAATAATTTCACAGACATTTGAAATGCTCCATGTATTAAAGAGTCAGTTTCCCACTTTCCTCTAGTACAGGGGCGGAGCCAGATGTTGTAAACATTCGGGGCTCAGCCCAAACCTAAAGCAGTCAGGGCTGACATGCTCCCCTGGAGAGATTCTTTTCCCATTTACAGCAGTTATTTGCACTTTTTCTCCAGCCATTTGAGAATAGAAGGTTACACTTTACTTTAACTTTTCTACATAAGACTGACATGACACTGTCATGAACGGGTCATAAAACATTATAAACAAGTCATAAACGTTTAAATAACTCTTTTTTAGTAAGTGTCATTCGGTTTTGTCATGACACGTTAGGGTTAGGGTCAGGGTTCATGTGTCATGACTGTGTCATGACAGTGTCATGTGAGTGTCATATATTCATGACAGTGTCATGTCACTCTTATGTAGAAAACTTAAAGTAAAGTGTTACCGAATAGAATGCCTAATAATCTGTACATTGTTTAGGGAAAACATGATCCTGTAGAGCCTACATTCTGTAATGTATCTAATTTTTCTCCAACTTTCCTAATTCTGAAACCAGAACACAACAAATGTCAAGAATGACTCATTTGACTCCTACCACCTAAAAAGAGGCAAAAATGGATGTTCCTATTTTTAAATTGCATAACATAAGTAGTTGCAATTTGGCATAAACAGCATTACTAATCTTGAAACCTATTTTTGTTAAACTTACTGGAGTAGAGTTCACAGAATGAATGTTTAGCTAACAAATCTGTGACTGTTGAATCCATCCGATAATAATCTGGGCTGCTCTAAAAGAATCATCGGCAAATAAAGAATCCCCAACAATGCTGAAATGTGGTCCTAAATACTCTTAATTTACTTTTAAAGTGTTCATATTATGCTTTTTGGCTTTTCCCCTTTCCTTTATTGTGTTATATATCTTTTTGAGCACTTTATAGGTTTACAAAGTGAAAAATCCCAAGGTCCACCCCAAAGGGACTTACCATCTGTTCACAAACTGCTCCAAACAGCTCTATTGTAGTCCAGCCTTTACTTCTGTGACGAACGTGCGTCACTTTGGAACACACGGTATAATGCTCGCCTAGCTGCTAGCATGGCACGCCCTCATACTCTGCAACTGACTAGCTAGCAGTACTTACTGAGCATGTGCGACTCCAACAAAGATGGAACAGAAGTGAGATGTCTCACTCTGTAGCTAAAACAGAGAGCTCAACACACAGGGTGAAAAGACGAGCTGCAGCAATGTGCAGTAGCAGTACAACAAATATATGGTATTTTTTGAAAATTAAACCACATAAACCTATTCTGGTACAACCTCGAAATATGAACCTGAAAATGAGCATAATATTAGCACTTTAAGCAAACAGAAGAACATTATAAAATGATATTATTAATTATTATAGATAGATAGATAGATAGATAGATAGATAGATAGATAGATAGATAGATAGATAGATACAGTGCCTTGCGAAAGTATTCGGCCCCCTTGAACGTTTCGACCTTTTGCCACATTTCAGGCTTCAAACATAAAGATATAAAACTGTAATTTTTTGTGAAGAATCAACAACAAGTGGGTCCCAATTATGAAGTGGAACGAAATTCATTGGCTATTTCAAACCTTTTTAACAAATAAAAAACTGAAAAAGTGGGCGTGCAAAATTATTCAGCCCCTTTACTTTCAGTGCAGCAAAACTCTCCAGAAGTTCAGTGAGGATCTCTGAATGATCCAATGTTGACCTAAATGACTAATGATGATAAATAGAATCCAGCTGTGTGTAATCAAGTCTCCGTATAAATGCACCTGCTCTGTGATAGTCTCAGAGGTCCGTGTGTAGCGAGAGCATCATGAAGAACAAGGAACACACCAGGCAGGTCCGGAGATACTGTTGTGGAGAAGTTTAAAGCCGGATTTGGATACAAAAAGATTTCCCAAGCTTTAAACATCCCAAGGAGCACTGGCGCGGCATAATATTGAAATGGAAGGAGTATCAGACCACTACAAATCTACGAAGACCCGGCCGTCCCTCTAAACTTTCAGCTCATACAATGAGAAGACTGATCAGAGATGCAGCCAAGAGGCCCATGATCACTCTGGATGAACTGCAGAGATCTACAGCTGAGGTGGGAGACTCTGTCCATAGGACAACAATCAGTCGTATACTGCACAAATCTGGCCTTTATGGAAGAGTGGCAAGAAGAAAGCCATTTCTTAAAGATATCCATAAAAGTGTCGTTTAAAGTTTGCCAAAAGCCACCTGGGAGACACACCAAACATGTGAAAGAAGGTGCTGTGGTCAGATGAAACCAAAATTGAACTTTTGGCAACAATGCAAAACGTTATGTTTGGCGTAAAGCAACACAGCTCATCACCCTGAACACACCATCCCCACTGTCAAACATGGTGGTGGCAGCATCATGGTTTGGGCCTGCTTTTCTTCAGCAGGGACAGGGAAGATGGTTAAAATTGATGGGAAGATGGATGGAGCCAAATACAGGACCATTCTGGAAGAAAACCTGATGGAGTCTGCAAAAGACCTGAGACTGGGACGGAGATTTGTCTTCCAACAAGACAATGATCCAAAACATAAAGCAAAATCTACAATGGAATGGTTCACAAATAAACATATCCAGGTGTTAGAATGGCCAAGTCAAAGTCCAGACCTGAATCCAATCGAGAATCTGTGGAAAGAACGTAAAACTGCTGTTCACAAACGCTCTCCATCCAACCTCACTGAGCTCGAGCTGTTTTGCAAGGAGGAATGGGCAAAAATGTCAGTCTCTCGATGTGCAAAACTGATAGAGACATACCCCAAGCCACTTACAGCTGTAATCGCAGCAAAAGGTGGCGCTACAAAGTATTAACTTAAGGGGGCTGAATAATTTTGCACGCCCAATATTTCAGTTTTTTATTTGTTTAAAAGGTTTGAAATATCCAATAAATTTCGTTCCACTTCATGATTTTGTCCCACTTGTTGTTGATTCTTCACAAAAAATTACAGTTTTATATCTTTATGTTTGAGGCCTGAAATGTGGCAAAAGGTCGAAAAGTTCAAGGGGGCCGAATACTTTCGCAAGGCACTGTAGATAGATAGATAGATAGATAGATAGATTTTTTTAAACCGTAAAAAATTTGGGGCTTTTGAGAAAGAGAGTTGTAGCCCCCCCTCCCCCCCTGCTCTAGTAGTATTTAACCATGCAGATAGTTTTATTTTACTCAGGGTTTGAGATCTGTTAGAGATTTCTACCTCCACTCCAATACAGGGGAGGTGAATGGAATCAATAAACTCAATGCATGACTATTGTGAACAGTTTTCATTAAAACTAATCCATACAATGAATATTGTGTTGACATTGTATACAGTTGTAGGCCTGTGTGTGGATGTGTAGTCGGAGGTCATCGTGGTACAGTACATGCTGCAGGGAGAAGGGAGTCGTGACTTACAGCCCGGTGCTGTGGTCACTTTAAACGCAGGGCGGAGAGCAGATTTCCGATCGTCCGTGAAGCGGATTAACGGCTTCAGTCCTTCAGTCCTTCAGTCCTGCGTCTGCTGCTACATCATCATCTCAGCTGATCCGGAGAATTCCCTCCACGGGGAAACACAACAAGCCCTGCCTGTATGCTCAGCTCATCACAGCACCATGGATTTCAACGTCAAAAAACTGGCTTCTGGTGCAGGGGTCTTCTTCACCCGAGCAGTGCAGGTAAGCCGCAAATCATTTCCTGGACATCCGGGCAGCAGACCGAGCAGCCTCCAGGAACCGTAATATTACCGTCACATTGCAACTGCACCCCGCATGGATGAAAAATAGCTGTGGGCCGTTAGCAGAATTTAAATAACAATTTTAAATATGAACTAAGGTATATACTGTGCGTCGTGTATTTTGACGAGAACGGCCAGCGCTGTAAGCGGATAAAGGCTTGTCAATCCATTATTGATGGCTGTGATCGAGTGTGTGACCCATGTGACACCAGCAGACTCCCTCAAGTCCTCGACAGGAACGAGCTTCTGTGAACAGACACAGGGACTATATGAGCTCTTTTTTTTTGGTTATTCATGCCTACCTGTCTCAATTAGCTGCCAATTAAATAAAACCTGACACCAAACCCCCTTAAAAAACTGGCAATAATAAAAATGATTCCCTTTGTATTACAAACTGCGCAACTAGAACCAAACCTACCTTCACTGACGAATCGTTCGAGTTCACGTAGAAATTCGGCATCCATGTAATATACCAAAAATAACTCATTTGAAATTAGTTATCGATTTTTGTCATTAGTTCTTTGGTACAATCCAATACTTTCATTTCCCTTTCAAAACACATCGGTCGGGTGTAATCACGTATAAATCCTAAATTATCGCTAATATTACGTTCTCTTGGTCAACCATTTGTATGCCGAATGAATCTAAACTCCTTATCGATAAGTACACGTGTGTTAAGTTATGATGTATCAAAATGTATTTTTGCCGATTATCGAAAAAGCTTCGAAGTAGAAGATTTTGCAATAGGGAATTCGAGGGGCTATGAGACACGTTCATATCATCACTGAAAGCATGTAGCGTATCTGACAGCCTCTATAAATGTGGTACTATTTTTACAGCTGCAATACGTTGGTCAGATCTGAAACAAGCCTAGTGTAGGTATTAAATAAAATCATTAATAATCAAAACAAATTTTTGCATTCAAATTAATCTCTTAAAATGTGCTGTGCCAAAACATCACAGTATTTAAGCCAACCCTGTTTTATTGGCATTTGAAGCATACATCTTTGAGTTTTTCATTTGAATCCAATCCAATGCAGCCATAAGACATTATAGACCGTTTTCATGGCATGACATGTTGACATGTCATAGTAGGAAAAGCACAGGTCTATTCAAAACCATTACTGATGGCTGCATTCCACTTAGGAGAGGTCCTGGTATTGCGCATGCTGACTCACTGAAATAGCTCACAGGGACACTTGATGGAATTGAGCCATCGTTAAGGTTATCAATTTCAGCTGTGCTTTTCCTACTATGACAAGTCAACATGTCTGCTGTGAAAAAAGGTCCATTGTGCAATGTTTGATTGAATGGATCCATGAATGCAACAAGTTCAGATCACTTTTCTGGAAGTTGTCCCTTGGCATTATGGGAAACAAAGGAAACCACAGACCGTAGAGGAAGTAGCCAAGACAAACTGAGGGGAAAAAAACAACAGATGACAGCTTAGCACAGCAGAACTCCTTAACTGCCCACAACAGTAAAAAGCCATATATGGAAGCAAATAAGAGACAAAAGTATTTGAATTTGAACAGCCATTAATCAGAATCAGAAAGCAGTTTATTGCCACAGTAGTGAAACTACATGGAATTTTCCTTGGTGATTGGGTGCATAAATACAAACAAACAAACAAACAAACAAACAAACATATTAAACATTAATAAGAATAAACATGATGTAACATTTTTTTCATACTGACTGTAAGAAAAGTTCTACAAAGTGCTTGTATCCCATGGGCTGGACATTAGATGTTAGATGTTAGATGTTAAAAGGTTAATTAAATACCCAAAATCTAATTACCCCTTAGCTAACCTGGGGTCTTTGGGGTCTGGCCTGGGGCCTGGTAATCCAGCCTTGCATTGACTGTCTGTCTCCCATAGTCCCTTCTGAGTTTTGTTTTTTCCAAGAACTGAGAACATGTGACATGTCATTTCTTCTGATCCATGAAGCTGTTGTCAGTCAGGGTTTTTCCTTCTGCTATATGACAGTGATGGTGAATTTCTCTGTCATCTGTGTGGTTTTTAAGTCCAGCTGGCTGCTGCCTTCTGTCAGTCACACCGGGCACGTCTTGACTAGAGCTGTAACAATTCCAAATGTTGCTGTACAATTAAGTGTGTTAAAAATGATTGCAATATAATTATCTCTTTCAGTCAAATTGAAAAAAAAATTATTTATGTATTACCTTTTTAAACAAATTAAAGTTTTTGAATGAATTCCAGGATACATCTTTTGTTTAGCCATGTGACCCAGATAATGTAATAACACAAATACACAGCCTATGAAGTAAACCACACCTCTTTGTTATCATAAAACCTTTTTTAAACCCTCCCGTCTTTTTTGTTGCTATGAACGTTTTTAGGGTTAAGTGCCAACAACTAACAATTGAAATAATAATAAAAATACATAGTCCGACTAATAATCACTTATATAATTACAATTTGGCATATCTAAACAACATCAACAATTATCAGTCATCACCTTAAGACCTTAGTTAATGTAAGCAATTAAACTTTTTATTATAATATATATATATATATATATATATATATATATATATATATATATATATATATATATATATATATATATATATATATATATAAATAAATAAATAAATAAATAAATAAATAAATAAAAAGACAATTAGACAATAATGTAATAATAGGTGGCCTAGTCTTGACCACAATGTCGACCCAATTAACTGATGTCTTTTCACTTATTAGATACTGTGTGTAGGCTATATATGTCCTGTTAGCTGTGATAGACCTTTCGTGCCTGCGATGTACACTCAGGATCCGGACTTTGTCTCCCAGTTCACAGAGGAGAAGCTGGGCCAGGCTGAGAAGACAGAGCTGGATCCCCACTTGGAGAACCTGATCACTCGGGCCGACTGCACCAAGAACTGGACTGAAAAGATCTTAAGACAAACCGAGGTGCTCCTGCAGCCCAACCCAAGTAAGAGAGGAAAAAAAGACATCTTCTCATATGGAGTCCCAGATAAAACAAATGGCATTCATGGCTTTCTGGTTAGTCCGAAGTATAATTGAATAAGTAACAAAAACAATTGTAAAATTAGTTGATTAATTTAAATTGAGTGTAAAAGAAATGAAATGCATTATCCATTTGTATTCCTCAGGGACTCGTATATATTGTTTGAAACAATCTGTAGGCAAAAAACTTTTGTCAATTTAAATTCATTCAAGTATCACATTGCAATAGTTTTTTTTAGCTCAGTGTCACAATTTTGTCACCAAGCAACTTTTAATATTACACTTAGACATTCTTTTAGTCCTACATTAAAGGGAATTTTTTTTTTTTTTTACCTGGACACTATTTTCCCATGCATTTATTAAAATGGAGTCTGGTGGTTTTGGCGATAGCGATTATTCACAGTTTCATGTTAAACAAAATTATCTTACTCTTTAACAAAAAAAACTACTTCTGTAGAGATCCTTTCCATAATGTTGTCAGATACAATAATAATCTGAGCATGTCCGTGGCAAAACAAGCATGTTTTTGGACGTAAATTGAAGGTGCGCAATTACCCAATAACTTATATTGTAGCTTGTTTCGCTGCTGCCTACTGCAGCGATCTTGCTTAATACTGGACCAATTTTAAAGATTGTTGTTCCCACCAGTCACTTAGGTCGCTGTCCTTCGGCATGGCCGGTTAAGATCTTTACCTTCTGCTCGAGTTCGGCGATCTTGTTTTCCTCAGAGGTTGTGCGGTCCTCGCCATCAGAGATACGTTTCTCAGTCTCTTTTATTCTTTTTGTCTTCGACACGGCTGCCTAGCTTGTCCAGAGTAGGGTGCAGCTCAGCAAACTTCTGTTCCACGAGAGCGCTAATCCTTTCAGTAACCGTATTGGAAACAGCGCTAGCCACGTTCTCCTCAAACGACAGGTTGTCGCCATCAGTCATGCTAGCCTCCATGTTAGCCATGTGCGATTTATTTTTATTATTATTATTATTATTATTATTATTATTATTATTGCTTTAGAGCGTGGTTTCCGCAGAGCTTCGCGAGAAATAGTGTTTCCTTTAGTGCCAGACATGCTTCCCGGCAAGCGTCGCCAAAGTAATTGAGGTCCGGCCCGTTAGAAATCGATCCACTCAGTCTGAATGCATCACGTGACCCTCCCAAGTTACCTTTTAATCTATAATATATTTAGAATGGATAGAATAGTCGAATTGACCTTGGTGTAATGTCTAACTCTTGATCTGTGTTCTTTCTAACCCTCCATGCTCCAGTTGACCACACTGGTAAGTCATTTCCCAGGGTACTGTGTAAGAAAAGACTGTGTGAACTCATTGTACTTGAGCCTCCTCAACATTAATGAGTACAGATGATACACAGCGTAGCATATAGACATACAGTATGGCTCCACGCTTTTAATTTACAGTTTGAACTACATAGATTGCATTGTATCACATGTTAAAACAAGGGTGTATACATACTAAGTATAAGAAGAGAGGCAGTCTGCTGTACTGTACATGGACTGACCATGAAATTTTTTTTTTCCAAACAAAACATTTGTACTTGTTTCAATTCTTTACAGTAATGCTGCCTCCATAGTTAATTAATTTCAAATAAAAAAATAATTAATAATTTTTTTTTTTTTTTTTTTTTTTTTAAAAAAAATGTTTTTTTTTTTTTTTTTGTTGAAAATTAAAAAAAACATTTGTGAAAACTTAGCAGAATTATTTATTTCATAATAAGATTCAATACAACGGTACCAACTTAAGTTTTTCTTTCACCTTGTGTGTACGGTTTCACAATGATGTCTTTATGACCTGCAATCCAGGTGCTCGAATAGAGGAGTTCATCTATGACAAGCTGGATAAGAAGCTTCCCTCCAGGACGACTAACCCAGAGCTGCTGGGCCAGTACATGCTGGAAGCTGCCAATGAATTCGGTCCAGGGACGCCATACGGTCAGTGGTGCTGTTACTGAAACTGATATTGTTGCATCACATGATGCCACGTTGAACCTGTTGTCTGCTTTGTACTCCTACTTGAGGGCTGGGGATGCTTTCCTGAAGCACCTTCCTTTTATAATAGCAATAATAATGAAACGGTTGATAGATCGGTCAGCTACTATAAACTGCAGGGTGAACGGTTTAAACGGTGCTCAGTCTTCTCTGTACATAAAAGTGCCGATGTTTATCTAAAGTGATCCAGTTCAGTATTCTGGGAGCAAATTCTATAAAGTAAGAATCATTTTAGTTATTTCAAACCCCAATTTTTATGCCTCTGACAGCCGTGGCATTTCGGGTTGTCCGTCCCATTCTTTGTGAATTTGTGAATCTCAAGATCCCCTGGAGGGAATTTCTTAAACTTTGGCACAAACATCCACTTGGACTCAAGGATGAACTGATTAGATTTTGGAAATGTGATGATATTTTATATGTAAAAGGTCAACTTCACTAGCCTGACAAGCCAGACCCACATCAAGATGTTTGGTCTGGGAACTCACCATTGGTGGGGCTCAATCCGAGGGGCGGGATAAACGGTTGTCTTTCAAATTCCCTCTGCACGCAATAGGATAGCGCTACAACCAAGCAGAGCAACGAAGAAAGAAGAGAAGCTAGTTAATAGATTAAACTTTTGCCGTATCTGGGCGGCAAAACTCCGAACACATCTTCCTTTTTTAAGAGTGATTTCAGTGCCGTTCTTTGTTCTTTTCTCAAAGAAAAGCTTAACTCCAAGTCTTCCAGAAGACCGCTGTTCCCAGCAGCAGCAGTCATAAGCCCGCCCACCGACTCTATACACGATGTGATTGGCCTGACCAGAGTTTGGTTTTTCCAGCTCACAAGTTAAGGGAGAGTGCCTAGACTGCAAAATAATTTTGCTGCCGCTAGGGTGCGTCTAGATTTCTAGGCTACAACTTCACTGTAATCTCGCTTTGCCAGACCCTCCTCTAAAGCGCGATTAAGGAGGGTCTGGCTACTCCATGTAAGATTCGGGGATGGGAGGAAAACGCGCTCTGGTTTAATGGCATTTCTTTAAACCAATCGGAATCGTCAAGGGCAGCGCTAAACTCCGCACAGAGATAACTCAGATTGGACAGATAGTCTAGCTAGCTGTCTCAATTTACCCTGCAGAGATCTGAGGAGAAGGTAACACATAAAGCCACCGGATTGAAAATTCCAACACAAAGATAGCTGAAGGAAACGGACATCGGCGAAAAGACATGCATCCAGCGGAATTTCCTGCGGCACCAGAGCAATCCCGGAAGTGGAACGTCGTGGATATAGACTAACTTCACTGTGACAGCACCATGTTCTGCAACAAGGCTTTTTTGGCCATTATTCAGCGCCATAACTCAGGAGCAGAAGGGGAGACATTTAGTCAGATACTGAATTGGTGACACTAATCTCGGTTGCCCACTTTGAAACTGTGGTGATTGCATGGATCTTCTGTGCTGCCGGGTTAAAGATGTGTGTTAAGCATTCTAGATCCGCAAAAATTAATCAATTAGTTGTCAACTTTTAAATGAATCGGAAACTATTTTTTTAATTGATTAATCTGTTTGAGTCTTGATATATATATATATATATATATATATATATATATATACGGGATAATAAAAAAAAAATGTACGATTTGTCAAAAAATAAAGTAACAAAAGTGTTATGCTAACGGCATTGATAACTAAGCCAAACGGTGCTGTCACTGCTATCGAACGTTGTCACTACTGGAAATCCAAAATACTTTCACACCGGCGACTTCAGTGAAAGAGGAGGGGGTTCAAGTTCTGTCGATGGGTCTCCTGCATCTGCAGTTGCCATGCTATCTTTTGACTGTCTGTTGCTAAGTTAGAGGAGGTTGACTCACACCACTTCAACACGTGTGTGTTTTTTCCCGCTAGACAAGCCGACCGGACGTGACATGGGGGCGTGGCAGCTTGGCAAGCCGACCGGACGTGACATGGGGGCGTGGCAGCATCGACGATTCCATTTTTTAATTCGAAGTTTGAGATTGTGACTTAATTTCAGTCAATTTCGAAATCGTGACACCCTTAGAAGCCACACATCGTTATTTGCACACCCTAAGGCTGGGCAAAATATTGATATTATATCGAAATCGATATATGGGGCTAACTTTTTGTCTTACATTTTGGATATCGTGACACAAATCAAGTGTTCACTTTTCCTGGTTTTAAAGGCTGCATTACAGTAAAGTGATGTAATTTTCTGAACTGTTTTATTATTTGCCTTTACGGTAAAGGTTAAGGCTTTACCCACTTAGTCATTGTATCCACATTATTGGTTATTTATAAAAACTCTCATTGTGTCAATATTTTGTGAAAGCACCAATAGTCAACCCTACAGTATTGCCATCGATGTATTTGGTCAAAAATATTGTGGTATTTGATGTCCTCCATATCGCCCAGCTCTACACACTGCCATGACACAGAGCTGGCTTTAAATCAGCAAAAAATCTCTTAAACCCTCGTATTGTCTTCCCGTCAACCATACAAATGTTTGCCTGTTTATAAAGCATAAAGTAGCCTCTTAATGATTACCCAATTGTATGTTGTATCTTTTTAGCCAACTTCATAAGTTGTTACCACTAGTTTTACACTTCTTTATGGAATTGATGGTGAATAAACATAATTTACATGAAATTATCTGTAATTTTTGAGTAAAATGAGCAGAAATTAGGAATGATCTTGACTAATAGTTGAGGTCACAGAAACCTATGTTTATGGATGATCACAGATTTTCACCCGGGTAGACCATAAAAGTAGTGATCATCAATTAGCGGCTGGAACCATCCATGTTATTTTCGGGAAATTTGGTTGAAAAGAGAGCCATATTAGAAGAAACTTTGAAAACTGGTCAAATTTGACCCTAGGACAACATGAGGGTTAAGCACGGGCCAAATCCGGCCCCTTGCAGGCCCGTATATCAATTTGGGTTCACAATAAATTTTGGCCCGCCTAGTGCGCCAAACCAAAAACACAGGAAAGTGTTTTTTAAAATGCAATTACGTGTCATTCAAAGCAGAATTTGGCAGATTTGCCGACTCTGAGACTCAGAAATTCCCCCAGAAGCAGAGAGAGAGGTTTCATATTCAGGCTATGAAACAGGTTGTTGTTGTTAAAATAAAAATCATTGTTTTGCTTGATTTGCTAAATTCTCTGATGGCTAAGGAACTCTTTTGATGACTTTTGTAGGGCTTCATGTCAACAAAAATGCGATAAAAAGCATACAAAAATGTCCGGAAAAGCAACAAATTTACAAAAAGGTGACAAATGTCTGAGAAAGCCACAAAAAAGTCTGAACAAAAGCCAATAAACTTTACATGTCTGGCCCTTGGTGTGATTCTCTTTTTTCCAGCGTGGCCCTTTGTGAAAATGGGGTTGACACCCCTGAGTTACAGGTAGCATAAGCAGCCGGCAGCCCTCCCTCCTCCTTAATCACAGCCCATTGTGTCAATTTTTCCCCCGCCTCCTTTGTTACCTAAAGTTTCAGCTTTTACTTTTTATCCAGCTCTTTCGGTTATTCTAAACAATAAAATAGCCATCTCTTTCAGTCCGATTTGACGTGATATGTAATACGTGTGTGCATGTGTGTACTTGTAGGCAGTACCCTGATCACAGTGGGAGAGTACCAGAAGAGACTGGGAGGAGCCGAGCGGGAGCTTCTCCAAACCTCAGCTGCCACCTTTCTCACCCCTCTTCGCAACTTCCTGGAAGGAGACTGGAGGACTATATCTGTAAGATTGACCTACTGATTTACTTTCTTACTCACTACTTTACTGTAAGTCCTTGGTGCTTCAAGACATCGGGCCCTATTTTGAATAACTTAGCGCACGGCGTGAAGCGCCTGGCGCAGGTGCGTTTAGGGCGTGTACGAAACCACTTTTGCTAGTTTAACGGCGGGAAAAAAGGGTCCGTTCAAAAGGGTTGTACTTAGTGTCTGTAATTAATCACAGGTGTGTTTGGGCGTAACATGCAATAAACCAATCAGAGGGTCATCTCCCATTCCCTTTAAAAGCCAGGCGCGTTTGGACCTTGGAGCATTGCTATTATGATGGAGGATTTGCTGCTTAATATTAGATTAGATAATAGATTTTATTAATTATTATTATCGATATTGGATCATTCAAATAAAGATGGATTTGAATCGGATTATCAACATTTAAGGGGAGACACTACAGATGAATACGAGATATTTTCTTTCTGATAGATATTGCCATTAAACTTTCCTTACTTACATTAAGACAAATAGTTTCTGTATTACAAGTTTTCTGAAAGTTTTTGTTTAAATATGCAAATTAGACATTATCTTGTTAAATTAGCGCTAACTTGCATCCATACAGAAATCTGAACATTGGATAAAGCCAGATTCTTTCATTTTGCTGACATATTAGAGTCAAAAGTTTTTACATTCATAAATCAGAATATTACGGTGGCCCTGAGAGGCCACAGCACGCAACAATAAGATAACACGTGCAAATAAACCACAACACGCACTAATAAGACAACACGTGCAAATAAGACAACACGCACTAATAAGACAACACGTGCAAATAAACCACAGCACGCAACAATAAGACAACACTTGCAAATAAACCACAGCACGCACTAATAAGACAACACGTGCAAATAAACCACAGCACGCACTAATAAGACAACACGTGCAAATAAACCACAGCACGCACTAATAAGACAACACGCTACGCAATAAACCACAGCACCGCTAATAAGAGAACACGGCCAAAAGACAACACGCACTAATAAGACAACACGCGTAACATAAACCACAGCACGCAACAATAAGACAACACGTGCAAATAAGACAACACGTGCAAATAAGACAACACGTGCAAATAAACCACAGCACGCACTAAGACAACACGTGCAAATAAGACAACACGCACTAAGACAACACGTGCAAATAAACTACAGCACGTGCAAATAAGACAACACGTGCAAATAAGACAACACGTGCAAATAAACTACAGCACGCACTAATAAGACAACACGTGCAAATAAACTACAGCACGCACTAATAAGACAACACGTGCAAATAAACCACAGCACGCACTAAGACAACACGTGCAAATAAGACAACACGCACTAAGACAACACGTGCAAATAAGACAACACGTGCAAATAAACCACAGCACGCACTAATAAGACAACACATGCAAATAAACCACAGCACGCACTAATAAGACAACACGTGCAAATAAGACAACACGCACTAATAAGACAACACGTGCAAATAAGACAACACGTGCAAATAAGACAACATGCACTAATAAGACAACACGTGCAAATAAACCACAGCACGCACTAATAAGACAACACGTGCAAATAAACCACAGCACGCACTAATAAGACAGCACGCACTAATAAGACAACACGCACTAATAAGACAACACGTGCAAATAAACCACAGCACGCACTAATAAGACAACAAGCACTAATAAGACAACACGTGCAAATAAGACAACACGCACTAATAAGACAACACGTGCAAATAAGACAACACGCACTAATAAGACAACACGTGCAAATAAACCACAGCACGCAACAATAAGACTACACGTGCAAATAAGACAACACGTGCACATAAACCACAGCACGCAACAATAAGACAACACGCACTAATATGACAAACACGTGCAAATAAGACAACACGTGTAAATAAACCACAGCACGCAACAATAAGATAACGCGCACTAATAAGACAACACGTATAAAAGACAACACCGCTAAACAAACCACAACACGTAACAATAGACAACACGCTAATTCCACAACGCAAAGTGTTTCCAGGGGACACTTTTAAGTGATTCACATGTTGCTTTCAACGGCTTTTATTCATTTTACATACCGATACGTTTGCGCGAAAATTAACTCTTTAGATTTCGAATATAGGCAGTCTTGCGAAAATTGTTGCCGAATTGACAATTTGTTTCAAAGTTTTCGGAATTGAGTAGCTCCAAAAAGTGACGCGCCAGCCAGCTAGCCCCGGCCGGGGCGCTAGCTCGTCGCTCAGACAGTCCTGCTCAGAGACCCCGCTCTAAGCTGGAGGTCTCTCAGACCGCTCTCGTAAATAAGAGGCTTTTATTTCGCTGTTGATGGATTATTTGTTTAAGTATCACAACACATGTCCATTTTAAGAGTAACCTGTGGTTAGCTGCATTTTCGGAGTTAAACTCCACAAGCGCTTGCAGGCTTAACAACCTCGCTGGCCGGCCATCTCACACACACACACACACACACACACACACACACACACACACACACACACACACACACACACACACACACACTCGTCGATACATAATAATAAAATACTGAGCACCCTACTTGTGCCAGACTGCCAGTAGGCTACATTCATTTAAAATTAAACATTGCAGTTGGCGCTGAGTGGAGCGTTGGTGGCATTGATTCTTAATTTCCCACGAAGCTGATTGGTTACGAGTCAGTTAAACTTCTCATCTCCAATCCTCTCTGTATTTGTGAGAAGTGGCGCTGTCCTGAGTTGAAAGCCTATTTTACGGCTTTGTTATCGGGTTAAGCCACTGTCCATTTCCTAAAATTCTGAAATGCAAACCTTTTTCTTTTTTGAAGGGCGTGCGCACGTGAGCACCCACGGGGAAAACATAAATTGGCGCCTACACACACACACACACACACACACACACACACACACACACACACAAACCACACACACACACACACACAAGCCATAGCGCAGGCAGAGGCCGCGGGAGAGAGATACCGTTTCTCTTTCAGGAGAATTGTTTAAATTATTTATTATTAATTAAATTATTATTAGCTTTGATTTTATTGTTTATGGTTTAGCTCTAACACCCCTAACTTATTCAAAAGAGTGGAACGCGATCCCTACTAGTATTAGTTTAAGTCAGTTTAAATTATAAAAAGAAGTAGGCCTATGCACTGGCGTGTCCTAGGTGTCCCTATTAGTGTTATGTGGAATTATCATTTATATATTATTATAGTGCACTGTAAATGCCTAGGGACAACATATGGAAATTAGCAATTCAAATTATAAAGGTTGGTGTCTCCCCTTTAGTCTACATAACATGTCATAGCATGTTACCACTTTATGTACAACTGTTCATTTATCATACAGAGTGAAACTCAACTTCTGATAAATCAGAAAACAAATACACCAACAAAAAAGTATGAGCTAAATACCAAATCTAATATTATATATTATATATATATATATTATATATATAGTATATAGCCTATGTCATAATTTAAACAAGTCTCCCGCATCTGCCTGCTGCTCTCTGGCCGTGTGTGTGTGTGTGTGTGTGTGTGTGTGTGTGTGTGTGTGTGTGTGTGTGTGTGTGTGTGTGTGTGTGTGTGTGTGTGTGTGTAAGGGGGGGGGAAAAAAAACCCCCCCCCCCCCCCCCCCCCCCATTCGATAATAAAGCAAAAAGCGGTGAAAAAAGAAAAAAAAGCACAAACACACACCCCCCCCAACCGCGAAAAAACAAAATAGGCTTTCAACTCAGGACAGCGCCACTTCTCACAAATACAGAGAGGATTGAGATGAGTAGTTTAACTGGCACGGTAACCGCGATCAGCTTTGTGGGAAATTAAGAATCAATTCCACCAACATAACCAATCACACCATGACAGACGCTCCACTCAGCACCAACTGCTATGTTTAATTTTAAATGAATGTAGCCTACTGGTAGTCTGGCACATTTAGGGTGCTCAGTATTTTATTATTATGTATCGACGAAGTGTGTGTGTGTGTGTGTGTGTTGTGTGTGTGTGTGGGCGGACGGCCGGCCAGCGAAGTTGTTAAGCCTGCAACGCTAGTGGAAGTTTAACTCAGAAAGTAATATTTAAATGCGGAACGAAATGTCATTTTTTATTGATTTTTTTTTTTGTGCGTGGTCTTATTTGCATGTGTTGTCTTATTTGCAACGTGTTGTCTTATTAGTGCGTGCTGTGGTTTATTTGGTATGCGGTTGTCTTATTTGCACGTGTGTCTTATTAATGCGTCGTTGTGTTTATTTTGCAACGTGTTGTTCTTATTAGTGCGTGTTAAGCATTATTAACGCAGTTGTCTTATTAGTGCGTCTATGTTGCTTTGGCAGCGTGTTGTCTTATTTGCACGTGTGTTGTCTGGTATTTGCATCTGTTGTCTTATTAGTGCGTGCTGTGGTTTATTTGCACGTGTTGTCTTATTAGTGCGTTGTTTGTTTATTTGCAACGTGTTGTCTTATTTTAACGTTTGTCTTATTGTACGCTGTTATTTTATTAGTGCGTGTGGTTTTATTTGCACGTGTTGTCTTATTTGCACGGGTTGTTGTCTTATTAGTGTGTTTTCGTTTTATTTGCACATGTTGTCTTATTAGTGCGTGCTGTGGTTTATTTGCACGTGTGTTGTCTTAATTGCACGTGGTTGTCTTATTAGTGCGGCTGTGGTTTATTTGCACGTGTTGTCTTATTAGTGCGCTGTGGTTTATTTGCATCGTTGTTATCTTCGGTAACGCGCGTGGTCTTATTAGTGCGTGTTGTCTTATTTGCACGTGTTGTCTTATTTGCACGTGTTGTCTTATTAGTGCGTGCTGTGGTTTATTTGCACGTGTTGTCTTATTTGCACGTGTTGTCTTATTGGTGCGTGCTGTGGTTTATTTGCACGTGTTGTCTTATTTGCACGTGTTGTCTTATTAGTGCGTGTTGTGGTTTATTTGCACGTGTTGTCTTATTAGTGCGTGCTGTGGTTTATTTGCACGTGTTGTCTTATTTGCACGTGTTGTCTTATTAGTGCGTGCTGTGGTTTATTTGCACGTGTTGTCTTATTTGCACGTGTTGTCTTATTTGCACGTGTTGCCTTATTTGCACGTGTTGTCTTATTTGCACGTGTTGTCTTATTGTTGCGTGCTGTGGCCTCTCAGGACCACCGTAGAATATACTGTCAACAGCCATAAAAAAAAGAAAATACATTTTCGCAACATTTTAGGTATAAAATGTTACATAAATCAGGTTTTGAATGCTATCTGAACAAACCCCTCTGTAGAAACCTTCAGATATAGGAATGAAACGGCATAACCGGTGAATGGAGTAAAACATTTTAAACCGATATCAACATGAAACTTCCCTACTTGATTACTTACATTAAGACATGTATTTTTGTATCACACATTTTCTGAAATTTTTATGTTTAAATATGCAAATGAAGTGTTATCTAATGCTAACTTTTTGTGAATTTGGGAGAAATTTACAGGCGCAAATAGACAAAGTGGGGAAAAAAATAAACCTCTTAATGTGTATTTTGCATGATTATTTCCCAATATTCTGAAAGAAGACATGTCATGGAAGCAATATAGCCCAAAAACACAAAATTGAAAAATTGTGTTTTTGCCTGTGTCTACCCTGAAATTAGTTTGTACTAACACCGACAGAGTGAGGAGAAGTATGTTGCCATGGACACTCATTGACGCGTTGTTCTGGATCCCACGTAACTTCTAGGCAAGTCCCGCCCCATGAAGCAGCTCGATTGGTTGGGGTTAGGCATTGACCTCCAGTGGTTAAGGTTAGGATAGCCGATTGGTCAGGGGACAGGACCTGAACAAATCGGGTTACGTTATCTAGCGTGAGCATGGACGCCTGGCCAATAGTAGTGTGCGAATGCTATATGCTCTTGCCTATAAGTTGCGTGGGTTCCATAATAACGCCTCATTGACACTAAAACAGATTTTCTGCTTTTTTTTCTATGGAATGTCTTCTTATATAGTGCTGGTTGCTTCACTGTACTGTTGTGAATAGAAGTGCAGTGTTGCAAGGTTTGTTCCCTGCAGCAGATCCCCGCTTTATGATTGGATCCCTTCTGTCCTCTGCAGAAAGAGAGGCGACTTCTGGAGAATCGACGGCTGGATCTTGACATCTGCAAAGCACGCCTGAAAAAAGCCAAGCAGGCAGAAGCCAAAGCAGCGGTGAGATGAAATTTCATGTTGTTACTGTTTTTTGTTATTGTTTTTTTTGCTTCTTCTTCTTCTTCTTCTTCTTCCAATCTTCATGTCTATAGTGTTTGAATCAAAACAGTGATCATACTGAATCACCAGGTGGTGGCACTATAACATCCACTTTTACTGGTAAACCAACACATTTTCACTGCCACCGCGTAAAATACGGACGCTTGGTCAGGTGCCTTTGGCGTTGTTATTGACGCTAAAAGTCTCCTTTAATGTCTATCTAAACGCGCTGGGTCGGGACTATTGTCGTCACTTTTGACGCAGTTAGGTCACGCTGAAGGGTGCTTATTGCGTCGTATCTGACGCTGAGAGCCACTGACCACGTGTCCATATTTTACGAGTTGGAAGTGAGAATAGAGTAAACCTATAACCTTTCAAAGCTGGAGCGCGGAACTTTAGTCTCCCCCCTCTGGCAGTGAGAGTAATTCCACAAACTCTTGTCAACGTGCTTTAGAGAAGCACTGGGATTCATAATAACGCTACGTTGTTGCGGTCTCTCCCCCCTTCTTGCCTGTCAAGATATTGGGTAATAGAGGTAGACTGACATGCCTATAACCATTCCTATAGAACATTTAACAAACATTGCCTATATACATTTCCAGCAGGCAGAGCAGCATTAGCATTCCTTTGAGTGGTGGTTGTTGTCCAAGCTGAGAAGAATCTGCAGAGCTGCTGGTATTTCTCTTCAATACGAGCGATCATCTTTTTTTTACATGTAGCCATTTAATCCATTGTTAACATTAAATGATTGTGTACTGCTGCTTTTTAACAGCAGTCATGTAAACAACACTCACTTTTCCCAAGATTCTCAGACACAAGGTGAGCTAGTCCACATTTTGTATAGCATCTCTGTGTTCCCATTAAAAAACCAGCATTAATGATTATTTGACTCCATGTAATGTAAAAGGGGTTGCTAAAAAATATCACAATCACATAGAGTTATTGCCCAACTCTGCAGCTCTTTGGAGCTTTTTAACCTCTTAGCTTTATTGTATTTTTATCGCAAGACAAATCCATCTGCTTACAATTCAGTCATTCCAACTTAAAGGGTAACTACCGTTTTTTCAACCTGGACCCTATTTCCCTATGTTTTTAGTTTCTAAGTGACTGATGGGAACAACAATCTTTGACATTGGTCCAGTATTAAGTGAGATCGCTGCAGTCGGCACTGGCGAAACAAGCTAAAAATTTAAGTTAATAGGGCAATTGTGCAGATTGTATTTACCTTCACAAAAGTGCTTGACAGGCTCAGATTAATATTCTAAGTGCAACATTATGGAAAAGATTTCTAGGAGGTCGACGTTTCTGTTCGCTAAACCCACCAGACACCATGTAAATAAACAATAATTTTAGCATCGTAAAATACACTTGATTCAAAGTCAACAGAAACAAAATAAAACTATGAAAAGCCGTTTTGGGTCCTTTTTCCACTTTTGCAACCATCACAACTCTAGTTTTGGTTGAAATAAAATATGTTGGTTCCATACACGCTAAAAGTATTGTTTTTTTTAAATGGAGTCTGGTGGGTTTAGCGCTAGCGACTTCAGAGCTGTTTCTGGTTAAGCAGAAAGGTCTCAAAGAGGTTTTAAAGGTCTATCTCTGTAGTGATCCTTTCCATAATGTTGTCAGACACAGAATATTAATCTGAGCCTGTCAGTTAAAAAAACAGCACTTTTAGTGGATGCTAACTGACGCTGAACATTTGCCCACTAGGGTTACATTTGCAGCCCGGTCTGTGGCTGCCGGTTACAGCATTAACGCTTAATACTGGACCAATTTCAAAGATTGTTGTTCCTATAAGTCAGTCACTCACACACAAAAACATAGGAAAATAGGGTCCAGGTTGAAAAAAAAGGTAGTTACCCTTTAATAAGCCCGCTATATGATTGTCACTGTACATCTGTCAACTAAATTTGTGCCACATTTGGGCCAAAATTGATGAATACAGCTTTAAAGTTGACAAAAGAGATGATTGCAGTGAGAGACACTTTGGCCTCACAACTAAATAATCAACACGGTTGGTGTGTTGTATCTTGTGCCAGCTGTTCTCTATCACATCTGTGCAGTATAAGACTGAAAAAGCTCAGAATAGCAAAAAAGCACACAACAACTATGCATTTTCACATCAGGTCATAGGGTCTTGCTTTCTTTAGAATAACTTCTGCAGTCATTTTGTTCCCTGGTTGCTTCTTCAGATGGCATGGCTGCACTGACCAAGCTGCTGCTTACAATTGACTAAAAAAGCTTCTCAGATGCTCTGCTGGCTACCATATCATCATATCATCAATGGTTCTACCTGCAGTGCCTGTTGCATGTAGCTCAACCTCAATAAGATGAGCTTCTTAATGCTGACTACGAGATCTTTGTCTGAAGCCCACTACAAGATGAAGTAGAAAAAAGTCCTAGTAACACAAAGGTACTGTAGAGGACTGGTGACAAACTCTTGATAGAATGTCATTGGTCAAAATGACACGCTCAGCAAGATGTCACAAATGTCAAACAACGTTGTTCAACTTAGTTGGGCTCTCTTTGGGTTACCATGGCTTCACTTAACCAAACACTGGCAATTTTGAAAACCGGTATCATGAAGCTGGTTATCACCTGGATCTGTTAACTCTGGGGTTTCCATGCCTGTTTGTGTGAAAGAGGCAGAGTTATTAAATCATTACAACTATGAGGGGAGTAGAGGTGGGAAAATAAACCCAAAATTGTATGTACCGTGAGTTTTTATTTATTCATTTTTACCAATTATTCACATAAATATTTCTGTTTATACGGTCCCGCTAACAACGACTACATCATATCCGTTTCAAGCAAAACTGACTAAAAGCAGAAAATGGAGAAAATCCATGTTAAGTACTTCTTTACAAATGAAATAAATGTCCGACTGACTGACTGACGTGATGTGCATTCTTCTTAGAAAACAATTTGTTTTTAGAAATGTCTCATGATTTATTGTCTCTAGAAGTGTTTAATTCAACTGTTGCTTTTGTTAAAGAAGTAAAAGAAAATCGCAATACTCAATACTATCAAATCGCAAAACTTCTAGAATCTCTATAAATGAAAATCGCAATACAAATCAAATCTGCACCCATGTATCGTGAAACGGTCAAATCGGGACAAAGGCATATCATCCCAGCCCTAGAGGAGATGATATCGTCAGAGAAATTAGGTTACTGTAGCACAAAATAATATTCAGCGACATAAGTTTATACAATATCATAAGAATAAGAAGCTGTACAAATATCAGGAATAGTATCCTGATATCAAAGTAAGACTAAGGCTGTTGAAATATCGTAAACATTGTTCGACAGTCGTCAAAAATCAGTATGCTTAATATTATCCATAGAAAAAGAAACCTCAGCGTATTCATGGCAAAACACCACCAGTTAAAGAAACCTCTTTATGTAGTATTTACTTGATAGCTGTTTCTAGTATTTATTTACAGTTTGAAGCTTTATGTTAGTGATTTTGTCCCAGACGTGTTGCATGTTGCCATTACCTTTTTATAAAGGAATAGTACTGACAAATAATGCAGACTTTAGCTTTGCCAGACCTTCCTCCACAGCACTGCGGAGGAAGATCTAGGCTAGTCCACACAGTATTCCGGGACGGGAGAGAAAAGTGCTGGTTTATTGGCATTTCTTTAAACCAGTCACAATCATCATGGGCGGCGCTAAGCGCCGAGCAGCGCCACAGTGCCTCTGCAAAATAGACCCAGGAAGGAACTTGTTTTGCTGGAAAATGTACGTTCAAAGGTTTTTTTAGTCGTGCAACAGAAAACTCAGATTGGACAGATAGTCTAGCTAGCTGTCTGGATTTACCCTGCAGAGATCTGAGGAGTTAGCAGTTAACCATAGTCCTCAGAAATACACCAGAGTTTAGAAAGCCAACACAAATAAAGCGTAAGGTAACGGACATCCGGCCGAAAAACGTGACACCTGGTGGAATTTCCATGAGCAACGGAGCAATCGTGGAAGTGGAACGTCGTGGTTATAAACTATAAGTGAGCCAGCTTTGTGATACCAGAACACTGGAGTTAAAAACCTAGCGATACCTGAATAAACAATACAATCTGGCCTCTGCTCAATAAGGGGGGTGGGACGTTCAGAAACAGCAGGGGTCGCCCTTCTCACAGTAGGGTGGTAACATCTGGACAGTACAGAGCCTGGTTCAAATTGATCAAAAGTTTGGGTAAAAAAAATTATTATTTAATATAAAAGCTAAAACTGTAAAACTATAAACAAGCTAATTAAAGCTGTAGTAACTGTGGGGACTTAACTATAGCTTCTATATAAAAAAAAAAAAAAAAAGACCGGAATCTCACGTTTCTTCATTTCACATTTCGTACATTAACAAATACTGCTTCACACTAGTTTTACATCTTTCTGCGTTTTGTACAACTTTTTCCCGTCACCTGCAGCCTTACTTTACTGTATACTTTTATCCATATGGCGACCTGCATTACTGATTAACTATATGAGATTCTGTAACATGAACTCAAGATACAACAGTAACAACACCACAACAAAAGAGGAAGTAGATGCATCAAGAATGTAATTTGACTCCAACTATTTATTGCGTCAACAGCAATCACTTAATTATTCATAAATATATCATTTGAACCACGTTGATATCTCACACCACCACCAACAACTATCGACAGTTGTCTTCTGCTTTGAAATTTGTCTGAATGATGTGCTGCTTCTGATGTGTTTTCTTTATGCTGCTATGCTTTATGCTGGACATTTTTTTTGTTTTTCTGCTTAATGATTGTAACTGCATGACTGTTCCAACATGTTTCCTCCTCCCTGCCCCTTCCTTGTTTTTAGGCTGCACCTGATTTTCAAGAGACAAGGCCCCGAAATTATGTTCTTTCTGCCAGTGCATCAGCGGTAAGAGTCCCAAGTGAAACAAGTGGCACACATGCAGGGCACATCCAGGGTCTAGTACTGAGCAGTAGCTAGGCTAGACAGTATCTATATATGCCACATACAAGTGTATACAACCTGTTAGATTTATCCGATATGCAGCACTATGTGTCAAGTGTTTGTAGTCATAAATGTGTAATAATGTTTTTAAATGCTGTTTAAAGTGTATAAGGGAATGGGAAATTGTGATGGAGGTATATGATGGCCATTCCCATGCGCTATTATGTCTCAGAAGTTGTTGCAGAAATTTCTGGTACAACATTTAACCATTTTTGACCACTCGAGAATTGATAAAATATGGTCAAAAATCCATCGCCTGCTGTGGCGATATTGGTGCTGCACCATCAACAGTCTAAGTTCACCAAAAGTGAACTCCATGTGAATTTGCTTTGCTATGGGAAGCCTATGTTTCTTTCGCCCCTTCACTCACATAGAATGGAAGTGAAGGGAGGCGAACGATCGCCAATGTTAATTTCGCAATGTGTGAACATGGCATAATACACGAAGACCTTAAAGAAACACTATAGAAAAACGCCATGCTGTGATTTGGTATCAAACCCCGTTTGGAGATTTCCTTAAGAATTGCACTTTTCAGCAATTGGATGGCAGGCACTTCTGTTTTCTGCCATACAGCCTGTGAATTCCCCAAGTCTCTATAATGTGGTTGTGAAGTTTCATGAGGCTGTGATTATAGGTCATTTTATACAATCGGGTCAAGTTTCCGAAAATGGTCTCACTACAATGAAATGGCTTCTATGGGAACTAACCTCATCACACATGAATACAACTGGGCTCATTGAATTCATAAGAGTCTCAAATTTCCAGTCATACCCAATTCATGCAATTCCAAGACTGTCTAGGGACCCCAGTATGCAGAAATATTCAAACACACCAGAATAAGACTAGGTGAAAAATAACACATTCATTCTGCATGAGCAAAACTGCATGTTTTTTGCCCCTAACTGCATGGGATTGGCATAAAGTGGGCATGTTTGTAAATGGGAGACTTGTGGGTACCCATAGAATTCATGGAACCCATTTACATCCAGATATCTTGAGGTGAGCGGTCAAGGGGCCATTTTTAATATGGCCATGCCAGTTTATCCTTTATTTAGCCCCATATTCTTACAAGCTAGCGTGTCATGGTTGGTATGATACCAGTCTCCACTCTAGCTATAGAACTTATAGAACTAAAGACCGTAATGTTTGCTGTAACATTTCATCAGAAGCAACACATCTGTTGCTGTGTCACTAAGCATCTGGCCTTCTTAGCTGTGGTTTGACTGCTTCAGCTAAACTGTAACTGTCTCGGGTTTAAAACACAGCTGTGCACTAAGTTGGACATGATTGTGTCAAAATGAGAACTGGTTCAGCTGGACACACACGCTGCAGAATATTAATGCAGATTTTCTATTTCAGCCAACCATAGTGCTAGCTGAGGACAGAATTTAAAGACCAACCCATTGGAATAACGTACAGTGTGTGTTTCATCGGTCATAGTTGCAATTTTAATTGTCAAAAAAGTAATTTTTCTTTCTATACCAAAAATACAATCCTATTGTAGAGCAGTGTTTCTCAAATGGCCGTACTAAAATAATTATACTAATAATAACGAATGAATTTAGTGATGGATTCTAATCATTTGAAATGTAGGCCAGCATTTAAGTGTTTTCCAGTTACAAGGTTGTTGTTTAGCCTTAACAGGCGCAGCGTTGTACCTCTTTATATAGGCTTTTTTTTCCTACCAAAATGTTTTGCCCTTTTCAGGGAGTATTTGGCAGAAAAAATATTTTAAAGGGGGTTCATTATTGATAAAAGTTTAAGAACCCCTGTTGAAGAGCACTGTCTCCTTTACAGTGATTTATCTACTGCAATATTATTAACCTGTTGGATTGAGCTTACATTAAAAACACAGAAGGAATTGGTCAATGGACATGTTCTTCTTTTTCTCACAAAAAAGTAAAAATACTAAAAGTCAAAGACGTACTTGAGTAAAGCTGCACAAGTTGACAATGTACTTAAAAGTAAACAATTAAAAGTACTTATACAGAAAAATTGCCCTTGTGAGTGTAAATGCATTATTGGATTCTTATAACTAATGCATTCATGTTTAAGTAGAATTTGAATGATGTAGCTGGTTAAGGTGGAGCTGTTAGATTATTTAATCTGTCATATTATAAATTGATCATATTTTTGTAGGTGAAATCATTTTACTTTAAAGTGACTTAATATAGCTGTAAAATTAATGGAGTAGAAGTATAAAGTAGCAGAAAATGGAAGTACCTCAAAATTGTACTTGAACGTTAAAGGTGCCCCGCCACACGTATTTCATTACTTTGTGGTAATGTCTGAAGTTCTACCATGGACTCTGTAACATTTCTTGTGGAATAAATGCCTTGGTTACCTTGTTTCAAGCCATTCTAGCGTGGTATAGAAAGCCTGCAGGAAGACTCAGCTTGATTTCTGCCAGTTCTCATTAATATTCAACGAGCTAAGCTGCTTTGACTCTGAATGGTTAACAGCTAGCCAATGAGAGCCTGGCTATCAGCATCCTTTACCCAGCACAACTGAGCGAGCTCATGAATAGTAATCAGCTAAGGCAACATGATGTCAGACTGACCAGCTTTTGTAATTGGTCTGATTTCTCCGCTTATTTCTTTCCAGTGGCTAGAGCTGACAGAGGAGGTAGCAGTTCATTTTCACATTCACGACATAACACATATGGACCTAACATATTTCAAAAAATGCAAGTAAAAACAATTTTGTGTGGCAGGGCATCTTTAAGAAATTATTCAAATGATATAAAATGACCTCAAGTGGCATTTTTTGGTGAAACCCCCACAGGTGCAGTTTTATTGGGCTTTGAGTGTTTTAAAAAAAAAAAATGACAATAGCCCTCCTTTTGTGTCCGAGAGCTTTTTTAAAGTTAAACCGTTTGAGGCTTGTTGACGTTCAGTTGGTGTTTCTTTGTTTTGGCTCTGCAACTGAACCAGCTGCAGAGTGGCTGGGAGAGCTGGGATGTGGAGACGGATCCCAGTGGATCAGAGCAGATGAAGGTTGTACACATAAACATCTGTTAGCAACAAGGAAAAAGGATTAACACCCTGTCAATTTGTGCTGTTTATTTATGGTGGTAGTCAGTGGTCATGCAGTCTCCACTGATATAGTGTGTGTGTTTTGTGGTAGACTTTGTTATCCATCCCTTGTCCTACCTGATAGTGGTTCATGGTCACTTTGCCAATTTGTTTTTCTTAAAGTGGGAATAATTTAGGTACTTTAGGGACAAATTCAATATTAATGTGGCCAGACAATGACAAGTCAATTTTAAGTTTCCAAGTAATGCATTGGGATGAGGACGTTGAGGACATCAATGGCATCATTAGCTGTTTTAAACCTATTATATTGAGGCAGTTCAAAAAGTCAGTTTCTAACCTTTTAAATGTTGTCCATCCTTGGAGTATAACACACGTCTATGCAACATGCACCTGTTTTACCACATTCTCACTCCCATCGCGTAAAATACGGACGCTTGTTCAGGTGCCTTTGCTGTTGTTATTGACGCTAAAAGTCTCCTTTAGCGTCATATCTAAACACGCTTTATCTGAACGCGCCGGGTCAGGACTATTGACGTCACTTTTGACGCAGTTAGGTTAAGGAAAAGATGGTGGGTGGGCTTATAAAAGGTAAGTTTTCATGACACGCAGGACAAGAACGGGACATTTGAGCTTAGGAAAAGAAGAACGGGACAGGTGGGTTCTGTAAAACAAGAACGGGACAGGTGGGTTCTGTAAAACAAGAACGGGACAGGTGGGTTCAGTAAAACAAGAACGGGACAGGTGGGTTCAGGAAAACAAGAACGGGACAGGTGGGTTCAGGAAAACAAGAACAGACCAGTTGGGTTTAGGTAAAGAAGAACAGACCAGTTGGGTTTAGGTAAAGAAGAACAGACCAGTTGGGTTTAGGTAAAGAAGAACAGACCAGTTGGGTTTAGGTAAAGAAGAACAGACCAGTTGGGTTTAGGAAAACAAGAACGGAACAGGTGTGTTCAGGAAAAGAAGAAAGCGTCAGTTGGATTTAGGAAACGTGACACGCGAGACATGAACCCGGGTCTCCGGGGTGAAAGTCCTGTGTTGTTTGACCCATCAACCCTCGGAATTTCGGGATTTCATACTACTCGCTACTGCTGTCGCTCTTAATACTATGTCATCTTCATGCGCCGAGTAGCTGCTGCTCTGCGCTCTACGCACACGCTGAAGGGTGATTTTTGCGTCGAATCAGATGCTGACAGCCACTGCCCAAGCGTCCGTATTAAGTTCGGAGTGAGAACGGGTTGGTTTTACACCTTGATATGTTATATCTTGATCTCATCCCACTTTCCTGCTTAATTCTGAGAGCTTTAGACCTATATGTAACCAAAATGACACAAACCAAAGACTAACAGAAAGGAGAGATGAAAAGAAAAAAAAGCATAAAAGAAAGAAACTAAACCGCACATCATAATAAAGTTTATTTTATTTTTCATATGCTATTTCTTAAACGTATACACTAATATTCTTGCAACCAATAGTACACAATGGGAAACGTGCTTTCTCTCAATAACACATGTTTAACACAGGAGGGAGCAATGCAACAACTATTCATCAATCTGCAGCTGCAGAATGTAGAGGAAAGGTCAGGTTGAGTTCAGTACGGTGTTCATTTTAAGACATCCTCAGACTCAGATGTCGGACTCAAAGGAAAAGGCATCAGGTCTCGGATGAAAAGGCATCAGGTCACAGGCGAATCGGCGTCAGAGTAGCCTAAAAGTCACTCAGTCCAGACCACTGGGTGCATTGTTGAACCTTGTTTTAACCCTCCTGTTGTCCTCGGGTCAAATTTGACCCGTTTTCAAAGTTTCTATATATTAGAAATTTGGGTTTCTTTCAACCTAATTTCCCAAATATAACATGGATGGTTCCACACAATGCTCTGCGCAGGTTAAATGAAGGATCAGTTCACTACTTTCATTGAATTTTGGGTGTTTTTATTAAATTTTATAGCATTTGAAAAAAACAATTGGTTTTAAAACAGCACCCTGGTTAAACTCCTACATACCTTCCTCTGATCTTAACTATTAGTCAAAATAATTCACAATTTCAGATTTTTTAACTCAAACATTAGATATAATTTCATATAAATTAAGTTTATTGAGCATTAGTTCCAGTAAAAAAAGTGTAAAACTAATAATAAGTTGATGTTAGTGGTGGAAAAAAAGCACAGAAAAAAGAGACAGAAAAGTGTCAATTTTGGACCCTGGAGGACAACACAAGGGTTACATTCAATGCATCCCTGACAATCATTCACTAGCATTCACACACTACTATTGGCCAGGCGTAGATGCTTACGCTAAATAACGTAACCCGATTTGTTCAGGCCCTATCCCCTGACCAATCGGCTATCCTAACCTTAACCACTTGAGGTCAATGCCTAACCCCAATCAATCAGGCTGCTTCGTCTGGCGGGACTTGCCTAGAAGTTATGTGTATGGGATCCATAATAACGCATCCCTGACCTCCGGTGTCAAGCACAAATCAGTTAAAAATGAAAAAGACAGAGAAGAAGAGATACAGCTGTCTATCTGCCAACCCATAGAGCAAATCTTTACTTTAACTGGGTTATAAATTCTAGATAGGATATTTATTAACATAATGATCCAAACGATGCAGAGCATGTACATTTTCATTCACAGACAAGTGACTCACAATTGGGTATTGGAACAAAGACAAGTGTCATAAAAAAAACTAGGATAACAAGTAAACCTATAATTATCAGAGCAGAATGTGCCCTAGTTGCAAAACATGTAACAACTGGAAAACCTTAGGCAAGAAGCTGGAGCCTCCCACGCACAACAGTCTGGAGAAGAAGATAAAGACTGAGTTTATAATGACGATATATGGTTTGCAAGGTTAGGGTTGGGTAGCGTATGGATTTGAACGATTCTGAATCCAATCTATTCAGTATTTTCTAAATTCACTCAGCCATTTTTTGAATCGCAAAAGCATCCTCAATAACCCCCAAAACCACCCCAGTGTTGTCCAAATTGGCCAAGCAGTTGCTCAAATATTGTCCATTTAGGCGATTATGCTGATTATAGCTCATTATGCTAGTTTTAGTTAGGCAAATTGTCCCATATATACAAATTAGCATGCAGACCCATACTGTACATTTTACAACATATAACTTTGGGGTCAACATTTCCGAGTTCATATTGCTGGCAAGTAGGCTATTATGTTGTGGGACAAGTCTGAATAAATGGCTCCCTCCGCTTTCTGTTTTTGCAGTCAAACGCTGCTTTTCAGCATTATATTTGGTTAATCTTTAGTTATTTTGTAATAGACATCAAAAAGTGAACTGCAGGTATAACAATCACTTGTTAGATTTTAACTTCCATTTCCAATGTCCAGTGCTGCATTTCATTGTTAAATGAACCCACTGCTCATGCTGCACTGCATACCTGATGCTAAGAGCAGTTTTCGGGGTACATAAGTCAACGGACTCATTTTGTGACCCTCGATTACAGCTGCAAGGACAGCTGTCAAAACCCCTTGCACTCTGTTAAAACACTGTCCGCTGACAGAGATGCTGTATATTTGTGTTAGAGTGTGATGTGAGCAGAGCTGCTTTAAGTTGCAAACATCTATTTTTTTCTCATCTAGTGTATTTCAGTGATAGAGTACTGATGTTTGTTGAAAATGTAACCCTTGTGCTGTCCTCGGGTAAAAATTTGACCCGTTTTCAAAGTTTTTTATACCAGAAATATGGGTTTCTTTCAACCAAATTGCCCAAAAATAACTTGGACACATGGTTGTACGTTGTATGGAAGCCATACAACATTCTTCACAGGTAAAATTAATGATTACTTCCATTGAATTTTGGGTGTTTTATTCAATTTTATAGCATTTGAAAATAAAGTTTTTTAAATGGCTTTAAAGGAACACGCCAACTTATTGGGAATTTAGCTTATTCAGCGTAACCCCCAGAGTTAGACAAGTCGATACATACCCTTCTCATCTCCTTGCGTGCTGTAAAGCTGTCTGACGGCTCCAGCGGCATCAGCCCAGCACAGAACAGGCAGGTGAATGGTTCCAGTAATCCTACTGCTCCGAATAAGTGACAAAGGCGCATAGTTTTCTATTTAGTCATTTTTTTTTTTTTTTTTTTGTTAAAAACGTAACATGAACACAGCCATCTTCTAACCGTAAACAAACGGGAACTATATTCTCAGGTGGAAGAATATAGTACTTGGGCGGAGTGATATGCCTCGCAGCAAGCCTGTCTGAGAATATAGTTCCGGGTTTGTTTACGGATAGAAGATGGCTGTGTCTCATGTTACGTTGTTTTTTGTACACGCTGTGACTCTACAAATCACAACATGTAAATAGGAACATGTTGGCGTTATTTTGTCACTTTTGTCACAATTCGGAGCAGTAGGCTAGTTGGAACCAGTTACCTGCAGGATCTGTGCTAGGCTAAGCTAATGCTGGAGCCGTCAGACAGCGTTACAACATGCACGGAGAGGAGATTATAGGGTATGTATGGACTTGTCTTACTCTGGGGGTTACGGTGAATAAGCTAAATTCCCAATAAGTCGGCGTGTTCCTTTAAAACTGTCTCCTGACTAAACTTTGAGATAAACGGTGCGTCACTCAACATCCTCTGATTTTAGTGAAAATAATTCATAATTTCTATAATAAGGTTTATTGATGATGTCAAAAATGTCGGAAAAAGCACAAAAAAAAGTGAATTTTCAATTTTAGAACCAGAAGGACAACAAGTTGATGGTCAACGGGGAGACAACACAAGGGTTAAGTGTTTTGTTAATGCTGAGGCTTCAGAGATTTATTATGCAAAATCCAATAAGACACTTTACAAAATATAATAGTAAAACAAATTAAAGGAGAGCTTGTATGCAGGTTTAATTTAGGTGAAGTCAAACTTAAATACTTTAACTGATTTTAATGAAGGCATATTGTGGGCTATATAACATGGTCAGGACAAGTGGAAGTCTGATACCTGCATCTCAGTACAGAAATTGGATTACATAAACTTTGATTTTGACTGAAAACTGGCCAGAGATCAGTGGGTAAAATAAAGTTAGCCACTAAGCTGGTTAGATTCAGGGTAGAAAAGGTCAAAGTAACAGAAACAGACTAACTAAACCCAGTTTCTGCAGATAAAGAAAGTCCTGAATATATATTGAATATATTGAAACTGACAACTCAGATTGTAAAGTGTTCGAGTGTTCGCTCTTGTTATGATTTGATACTATAAATAAAATGTAATTGAATATTCGGCATCCGTTTACCTTGCTAGGTCCCCTCATAGTTTCAGATTGGCTAGATTAAAGCGTAGACATAGTTTATAGATCTTTATATTGTCTACATCATTTGATGTTTGAGTCTGGGAATGGTTCATGACTGTTTGTTTTTTTCCTATTTCATGCTGCTTTTCTCAGCTGCTGAGTGAGGAAGTGGACAAAGTAAGTACCTTCACTCGTGGACAGTATGGGTGGCAATCTGTTTGTGTCTAAATACTTAACTTCTCTTTTAATGGCTCCTTCCTGTCCTGTCATTTCCACATTTCCGCAGGCTGAGCACGAGCTTCGAGTTGCTCAGACAGAGTTTGACCGACAAGCTGAGGTCACCAGACTGCTGCTGGAAGGCATCGGCAGCACACATGTGAGTTAAACATGTCCCAGCATGGGACTCTTTTTGTGAGCCAGCTTTGATGGAAAACTGTTAGTCAGAGTTGCCAGACCATCCTGTCCGGAGTAGCGATGTTAGAGGAAATGAGCAACGTGACTCAATCTTTGTCCAAAACGATTGCACAGATTACCCCAATTATTGCGAAATTACACATTCATGCTCCCAAAAGGTTGCATATGCTTTTTCTGCTATTAGTAGATAAAAACCGCAAATGACGCACGTGGGTCTGGCTTCTCCCAAATTTCAAAGCCGAATACGATCTCGTATTTTACGAAAATTGTTCACCAAAACGTGTTTCTGAAAACATTTTAAGCGAGAAATAGGCCATAGAGTTTCTACACCAGACTCGAGTCACCGACCTCGCCAGACTGTCCGATGGCCAATAATCGGGTTGGTGTGTCAGTGCCTTTACACTCAGTTGCAGTATAAGCTACACATCAGAAGAAGAACTGTTTGCAGGCAGTTATGTAACAGGAGTCGATGGGACAAGTACATCTTTTGAATTAACTGTGGGAACTTATTATCCCATTCAGCAACTCTTTATTGTAAGAAATGGTGTACTATCCTAAGAACAAACTGCCAGGTGGTGCATGCAGAACAGTACAAGGAAAATAGAAAGATGTTTGGAGAGCTATTGTGACTGACTAGCACCAGCATGTTTTTGGCTGCTAGAGTGTTAGCTTTTAGCACGCCAGCTACAATAGTTCATGAACTAAACGTATTAGCCATTATGTCACTATTATGATACATTATGATACAGTCGCTCTAGCGCCACATATTTCACACAGACTTGACAATTTCACACACAAAAAACTAACATATGATATGTATATTATAGGCCAATTCCACAATTTTTACACCAGATATTTAATATTAATATTTTAATTTAACTTTTAGGCGGACCAAACAGAATTCTTGGCTCTCTAAAGAAGGCTTTGAACCAGCATTTAGACCATGTTGGATCTAAATGTAACTAAAACATTTACATACAATATAATAATATAGTATTGTACTAGTATATAGTAATAAAATATAATGTTATACTATATAAATAGTATAGGTGCCATTTTTATGTTTCTGCTGGTGGGTGCTCAAAAAATTAGTAAAAGCATGGTTAATACAGCAGCAACAGTGTGATCATGCCATATGAAATACATAGCTGTGTGTATTTGAGGTGCGCATCTGTGTGAGTCCGAGTTAATGTGTTTATTTACTACACTTATTTTTATTGCTGTTAACTGTAAAAATTTGACTTCTTTTATTACTTGTACTGTTAAAAGCCCTCCTAGGGACAGGTGTTGCGAATTAGCCATGGCTACAAACACTGTGATACAGGCATCGGATTGTTATTTCTGTAATAATCTATGTTTTTTGTATCTGTCCCTATTTAAATAAACTAAAAAAAAAAAAAAAAAAAAGTTGAATGCCCCATGCCAAAGATAAAAACGTTCTGCAATAACCAATTCAATTTTATTTATAGTATCAAATCATAACAAGAGTTATCTCGAGACACTTTACAGATAGAGTAGGTCTAGACCACACTCTATAAATTCCAAAACCCCAACAATTACAGTAATTCCCTCAAGAGCAAGCATTAGCAGTGGCTATTGCGACAGTGGCAAGGAAAAACTCCCTTTTAGGAAGAAACCTCGGCAGACCCAGACTCTTCATAGGTGGTGTCTGACGGGCCGGTTGTGGGTGTGATGAACACTGGCACATAATAGTCACATGGCCATGGCCAAACCACATGCCAAAAGTCTAAATTACTTTTTGCTGACAGACAGACAGATCTGGGAAAAGTAGTCAAACGCACGCATTTCAGCACTATAAGAAATGAACAGCAAAGACCAAAACATACAGTACAGGCCAAAAGTTTGGACACACCTTCTCATTCAATGCGTTTCCTTTATTTTCATGACTATTTACATTGTAGTTTCTCACTGAAGGCATCACAACTATGAATGAACACATGTGGAATTATGTACTTAACAAAAAAGTGTGAAATAACTGAAAACATGTCTTATATTCTAGTTTCTTCAAAGTAGCCACCCTTTGCTGTGATTACTGCTTTGCACACTCTTGGCATTCTCTTGATGAGCTTCAAGAGGTAGTCACTGATGGTTTGAAATGGTCTTCCAACAGTCTTGAAGGAGTTCCCAGAGATGCTTAGCACTTGTTGGCCCTTTTGCCTTCACTCTGCGGTCCAGCTCACCCCAAACCATCTCGATTGGGTTCAGGTCCGGTGACTGTGGAAGCCAGGTCATCTAGCGCAGCACTCCATCACTCTCCTTCTTGGTCAAATAGCCCTTACACAGCCTGGAGGTGTGTTTGGGGTCATTTTCCTGTTGAAAAATAAATGATGGTCCAACTAAACGCAAACCGGATGGGATGGCATGTCACTGCAGGATGCTGTGGTAGCCATGCTGGTTCAGTATGCCTTCAATTTTGAATAAATCCCCAACAGTGTCACCAGCAAAGCACCCCCACACCATCACACATCCTCCTCCATGCTTCACGGTGGGAACCAGGCATGTAGAATCCATCCGTTCACCTTTTCTGCATCGCACAAAGACACGGCGGTTGGAACCAAAGATCTCAAATTTGGACTCATCAGACCAAAGCACAGATTTCCACTGGTCTAATGTCCATTCCTTGTGTTTCTTGGCCCAAACAAATCTCTTCTGCTTGTTGTCTCTCCTTAGCAGTGGTTTCCTAGCAGCTACTTGACCATGAAGGTCTCCTCTTATCTGCTGCTAGATCTCTATGTGGCATTCATCTGGTCTCTTATCTGAGCTGCTGTTAACTTGCGATTTCTGAGGCTGGTGACTCGGATGAACTTATCCTCAGCAGCAGAGGTGACTCTTGGTCTTCCTTTCCTGGGGCGGTCCTCATGTGAGCCAGTTTCGTTGTAGCGCTTGATGGTTTTTGCGACTGCACTTGGGGACACATTCAAAGTTTTCGCAATTTTCCGGACTGACTGACCTTCATTTGTTAAAGTAATGATGGCCATTTGTTTCTCTTTACTTAGCTGATTGGTTCTTGCCATAATATGAATTCTAACAGTTGTCCAATAGGGCTGTTGGCTGTGTATCAACCTGACTTCTGCACAACACAACTGATATGATCAATATGTCTCTATTAACAGGTTATGTACCGCAGTCATTTAAAGTAGCTGTGATAAAACCTCTTCTGAAAAAACCCACCCTCGATCCTGAGGTCTTAGCAAACTATAGACCTATATCTAACCTTCCCTTTCTCTCCAAGATCCTTGAGAAGGTAGTTGCTAATCAGTTATGTGATTTTCTCCATAGCAACAGTTTATTTGAAGACTTTCAATCAGGATTTAGAAAGCATCATAGCACAGAGACGGCACTGGTGAAAATTACTAACGACGTTCTAACTGCTGCAGACAGAGGACTTGTCTCCATACTCGTTTTACTAGATCTTAGTGCTGCATTTGACACTATTGACCATACAATCCTGTTACAGAGATTGGAACACTTAGTCAGCATTAAAGGAATCGCACTAAGCTGGTTTAAGTCCTATTTCTCTGATCGATCTCAATTTGTTAATGTTAATGATAAATCCTCCAAGTACGCTAAAGTTAGCCATGGCGTTCCACAAGGCTCAGTACTTGGACCAATTCTATTCTCCTTATATATGCTTCCTCTTGGTAATATTATTAGGAAACACTCAATTAACTATCACTGTTATGCGGTTGACACCCAATTATACTTGTCAATCAAACCAGACGAAACCAGTCAGTTAGCTAAACTTCAAGCATGCATTAAAGATATAAAATCCTGGATGACCTACAATTTTCTGATGTTAAACTCTAACAAAACTGAAGTTATTGTGCTGGGCCCTAAACACCTCCGAACTTCATTATCTAAAGATATAGCTACTCTGCATGGTATTGCCCTGGCCTCCAGCACTACTGTCAGAAATCTAGGAGTTATTTTTGATCAGGATATATCCTTTAACGCCCATCTAAAACAAAGCTCAAGAACAGCCTTTTTCATCTTCGTAACATTGCCAAAATTAGGAATGTCCTGTCTCAAAATGATGCTGAACAACTAGTCCATGCATTCGTTACTTCCAGGCTGGAATATTGTAATTCCCTACTGTCAGGTTGCTCAAATAAGTCCCTTAAGACTCTTCAGCTGATCCAGAATGCTGCAGCACGTGTTCTGACAAGAACTAAGAAAAGAGATCATATTTCTCCCGTATTAGCTTCTCTGCATTTGCTTCCTGTAAAATTCAGGATTGACTTTAAATCGATATCAAAAAAGCAAAGGGTGGCTACTTTGAGGAATCGAAAATATAAGACATGTTTTCAGTTATTTAAAACTTTTTTATTAAGTACATAATTCCATATGTGTTCATTCATGGTTTTGATGCCTTCAGTGAGAATCTACAATGTAAATAGTCATGAAAATAAAGAAAAGGCATTGAATGAGAAGGTGTGTCCAAACTTTTGGCCTGTACTGTACTCACACAATATTTGCAGGGATTGGAGATCAAAAGTTATGACTAATCATATACACCATTAAACACACTACATTACTTTAAAGGGTGTGCATAAGACTAACATGACACTGTCATAACCATGACATGACACGTCATGAACATGAAGGAGTCTTTATGAATGTGCCATTCACTAAATTGACTTTAATGCTAGTTAGCATTGTTTGAGATTCACTCTCATCAAACTGATCTTATCTTAATGAAAAGTTAAAATGGTTCCACTATACTTGAAGTCAATGATATTATTCAAGACACCGTTATTAAAGCATTTGACAGTGAAATCAGACTTTATGACAAGTCCAAATAGTTTCACTTTACTTGAGGTCAAGGAAAATGTTTATGAAACAATTATAATGGTCTCATGACTGCCAATGTAAAATCCAACCACTTAAAGTGATGGTTTGGAGTAATTTACCCTAGGGTCCTTTGCACCACGACCTCGAGCCAAACACCCCCCCCAGAAGCTTTTTTCACCTGGGTCTAACATTGGGCGAGTTAGCGTAGAGTAGCGTTAGCCGCTGAATAGCTTAGCGCGGGGCTAATGGACCCACGTTTGTATCTCTTAAATGACTAATAATGCCCGAAATGATACCAAAGGTCTACACTAGTACATATAGGTTATGTACTCATAAAACGATGGATTGGAAAGTTTGTAAGTACACCAGAAGTTTATGTAAATAACACTGCTCTCTGCTGCTGTTGTTGCTGCTGTGAGTCTAACTGCAGGTAGCAGCAGCAGAGAGCAGAAGAGAGCAGGCAAGTGTTCATAAACTTCTGGTGTACTTACAAACTTTCCAATCCATCGTTTTATGAGTGCATAACCTATAAAAGGACATTTAAAGACATCCCCTTGGACTCAGAGAAACTGGAGTGGACATGTAGTGCACACTATTTTCTGACATTTTATGCACCAAACAATAAATCGAGAAAATAATCAGCAGATTAATCAATAATGAAAATAATCGTTAGCTTCAGCCCTATATGTATGTATCCTTGTGTTCTGCTGGGGATTCCACTCATACTGACCTTATCTTTTCCTTTCTCCCCTCAGCTCAACCACCTGCGTTGTTTGCAGGATTTTGCAGAGGCTCAGGCCACTTACTACGCCCAGTGTCATCACTACATGCAGGACCTTCAGAGAGAGCTCAACAAGTGAGGATTCACTAGTAGCTGCATCTGTAACGTGTGTATGCCAGATGGTGATTAAATCAGGATAATATATTTGTAGCTCAGTCACTCAGGTCAAAGGGTAATATAATTGTGTGAAAGGTTACATTTTTCACATTTCTCTTGTAGCGTTCAGCTTATGGGAAGAGCTCAGAGTTAACCACACAAAAACTGCAGACCAGACAGTTGTGGCTTTGGACCACACTTCCTTTGCTGGAAGTGCGTAATATGCTCAAGTCATTTAATGTTTACACAATTGTAATTACATAATCTGAGCTAAACCATATGCTTCTTTGTTGTGCCAGATACACTCAAACTGCTTACGGGAAAGCAGTTCAAAGAGGTCTTTAACAGACTATGCTGCTCACTAAGGTTCATTATTATATTCAGAGTTAAGAGACAGTGTCAGTGAGGGTCCGGAGCCATGTTGGTGAAGTTGAGGGGAAGAAACTGTTTTTATGGCATGAGGTTTTGGTTCTGATAGACCGCAGCCTCCTGCCGGAGGGGAGGGGTTCAGACAGTTTGTGTCCGGAGTGAGAGGGATTGGCTACTGTAGTCAATGCCGGTTCTGTTCAATCTTTGGTGGAGACATTTTTGTTGGACAGCTAAGATGCACATGTTACCCAAATTCTTTCCATACCCACGTGTACACAGAAATGGCTTTTTTTAGACATGTACTTCAGTCAGTATGTGTTTACATAACTTGCCTAAAAGAGACTTTTAAACAAATATTAGACATTTTATGAATATAAGTCTCAGACTAAAACTAATAATTATAATAGTACATGTGATAGATTTTCACAATAAACAGTTCTGGAAAACAATTTAAATAAACAATACTTTAAGTGTGTATAAAGCCAGCATATTTACACATGTAAATGGGTGAATTAAGGGTTTATTTCAACAAAACCAGAGTGGCAATTGTTGAAACAGTGAAAAGACGAACCAAGACGGCTTTAGATTTTTTTGCTGTTGACTTTAAATGAAGTGTGTTTTACAATGATAAAATAACAGTTATTTTAAATTGACTCTGGTGGGATGGCGATTATGGGGATGTTTCATGTTAAACAAAAATAATCTTACTCTTTGACAAAAAGGTGAACGTCTGTAGGGATCCTTTCCATAATGTTGTCAGACACTTAGAATTATAATGGAATCATGTCAGTGGTAGGGCAAGCAATTTAGTGAATGTAAATTAAAGGTACAGAATTGCCCAATAACGTAACATTGTTTCGCCACTGTCGACTGCAGCGGTCTTGCTTAGGAAAATAGGGTCCAGGTCGAAAAAATAAAAGAGGCTATATATAAAATATGGACACAGAGTCCTGTAGTTGCATTGACAGGGACATGTCTCTACCCCTTTGTCAGTATTTATCTTTAGTTATATCTTAATGAGACTGATCAGAATGATGTATCTAACGTTATAAAAACTAAATAGCAAATCATATTATCAATGATTAAGATATATATGTTCTTCAGTAAACTTTATCAGATCAAAACCATTAAAAATAATAAAACAATAGACCTACATTTCTTTGGATAACTTGATTGAATTGCTTTATTAATTGTACTATCTACTCCTCCAAACCCCTGAATGTGTACAATCATCTGAGTGTAACTGTAATAGTGTATTCATTGATTTTACTTATTTGTTCTTTATGTGGAAATTGAATAAAACAAACAAAGCATATGAGCTTGACTGAGCTATCTATTTGCGTAAGCTATTAATCAAGTGTTCCCCAGTGTGTTCTGACAAACCACCACCACTGTGAAACTATTCTCTATTCTGTATCTGGCTCCCCATTAGCTGTCACAAAAGTGGTGTCTCTTCTTCCTTGGCTCCACTTAAAAAAACGACAATAATAAAAACAAACATCAATATAAAAAAATGTTTGGCTCCAAAAATGAAAAGGTAGACAATGGAGACAATTTAATAGCAACAAAAAGAAAAGAAAAACATTAAAACGGTTCTAAAATAGCAATTACGAGAGAGAGAGAGAGAGAGAGAGAGAGAGAGAAAAAAAAAAAAAAAAAAAAAAAAAAAAAAAAAAAAAAAAAAAAAAAAAAAAAAAAAAAAAAAAAAAAAAGAGAAAGAGAGAGAGAGAGAGAGAGAGAGAGAGAGAGATTCATGTGACTTTATGAGATAAGAAAATGTTTTATTTGTCTAAAGTTGTTGGTAGCATATTGAAAATAATAAAAATTTCATTCATTTCTGGACATTGAATGAATTATTACAAATTTTTTTTTTATATGGAGATAGTCATCTTCCTCCTCCAGACGTCACGTTGTTTGAAGACCGCGCATCCACAAAAAGTTGCTAGGCAGACCTGGTCTCACAATAATAGCACAGTGAGTACAGCTAAAGTTAGATGCTGGCTCTATTGACAGTCATAAAAGCCTGTGATCACGCGGAGCTCTGTACCCAACTGAAAGGCGCACTTTTTCAGCTTAGAATTACGGTAGGAACCGCTAAAAACACAAAAACCTCGGCGTCCTCTCTACTCAACGGACAGACACTTCCTTGCTGTATCTTTTTTCAAAATTGAACCTAAGCAACTCCCTTGTTGTACACCACAAGTTACGAGACTCATATTTACGTTTCTAGTGGCGGCGTCCTATAGTGGCTGTAGTAATTATGAAGGGAGTGGAGCAGGAAGTAAGGTGACGAGGTATAAGACCGCCAAATTTCCATGTAAGAAGGTAGGTTGGGGTGGTGGATGGGTCACAACAAACAGGACCTTCACCCATGAGACCGGGCTTTGAGTCCCATTTGAAAATAAAAGTAAACAAGTTTTAATTTATTTTATGGAACAGTTACGTAACATTTTGCGTCACATGTGTAACCAGAAGAAGTAGCGTCTGATTTTAAAGGTCCCATGGCGTGAAAAATTCACTTTATGAGGTTTTTTAACATAAATATGCGTTCCCCCAGCCTGCCTATGGTCCCCCAGTGGCTAGAAATGGTGATAGGTGTAAACCGAGCCCTGGGTATCCTGCTCTGCCTTTGAGAAAATGAAAGCTCAGATGGGCCGATCTGGAATCTTCTCCTTATGAGGTCATAAGGAGCAAGGTTACCTCCCCTTTCTCCCCAGAGAATTTGGCCCATCCATGAGAGAGAAACATCATGGCTTTCAAACGAAAAAAAGTGGCAGTTGGTCAAGGCCACACCCCCACCCTCCTCCACTTTGCCCCCCCCCTCTCTCCTCCTCAATAGAGACAGACACAGACATGACACATACTAAGGAAAGCTCATTGTGGGACTGGCTCTAGTGGCTGTAATTCTGCACCAAGGCTGAATTTCGGGGAAAGAGACTTCAGATACAGTATTAGGAGACCACTAAGGCCTATATAAAAGCATCCAAAAACCACCATGTCATGGGACCTTTAACCCAAACCACAATCTTTTTCTAAATTTAATTAAGTAGTTTAGGTACCTAAACCCCACCTAAAGACTTAACTGTTACATTCTCTGGTTAACTACTAGGGGAGCTTATTTATGAAACGCTTAAAGGATAGGAATAAACGGCCGATATTGTTATACGGTTTGGAGGACTTTTTTGTTTTTCCTGTCATTGACAAACTAAAGGTATATGTGAGCTATAAATGCAAATGAATAACACACCATCAGTGTCATGATTATAAGGATAGAAAATGCTTGTGTTGTCCTTTCTGAGATGATGTATAAAAACATTAAATATCTACAGATATTTCCATCTGATGGAAATGTGCAGTGTTTCCAAACATGGTCTCCTGGGTTTTGAGCATGTGGTGTAAACATCCTATAACTTCAATACTTTGTTGGCGCAAGCAGATACAGAATATGCTGTATGTGGGATGGTGTCAAACACTAAAACTAAATTTAAAAGCCACAAATTTGAAGGGAAGAGAGGAAGGGATAGTTTAATCAGAAGTGAATGCAATTTTAACATATAAAATGGTTTACATACATACCCTAATTTAAAATCAATCCATTAACCTTTTCAGCATTTTTAGAATAACACTTCTTAGAAAGCACTCTTACCCTCTCCAGTCTGATGGTTGTTGGGAAATGAGGAGTCCTTTTTTAAGTATCTCTAAACAACGCAGATTTTTTCTGAGGTCAGGATGTGGACCGAAAAGAAACCTCTGCTTGTCTGCATGCTTGTAGTTTTAACACATCAACACCGTGGTAGAGCACTGCGTCCTCATGCTGACACAATTTTGATTCATCACTGATCACTTCTTATTTTCATACATTTTTATACAATAATGTATAAAGATATTTAAAAGATTTTATAGTTCACCCAAAGAGGAACTCAAAACGGGCTTATTCATTACCTAAACAAAGTGACCAAAGTAGGAGTGAATCTGTATATATATATATATATATATATATCATGTTTAAAGGAACACGCCGACTTATTGGGAATTTAGCTTATTCACCGTAACCCACAGAGTAAGACAAGTCCATACATACCCTTCTCATCTCCGTGCGTGCTGTAAAGCTGTCTGACGGCTCCAGCGGCATCAGCCCAGCACAGAACAGGCAGGTGAATGGTTCCAGTAATCCTACTGCTCCGAATAAGTGACAAAATAACGCCAACATGTTCCTATTTACATGTTGTGATTTGTAGAGTCACAGCGTGTACAAAAAACAACGTAACATGAGACACAGCCATCGTCTAACCGTAAACAAACCGGGAACTATATTCTCAGGCGGAAGAATATAGTACTTGGGCGGAGTGATATGCTCGCAGCAAGCCTGTCTGAGAATATAGTTCCGGGTTTTTTATTTATTTATGGATAGAAGATGACTGTGTCTCATCTTATTGTTTTTTGCCAACGCTGTACTCTAAATCACAACATGTAAACAGGAACATGTTGGTGTTATTTTGTCACTTTCTGGTCCGAGCAGTAGGCTAGTTGGAACCAGTTACCTGCAGGATCTGTGCGGCTGGGCTAATGCTGGGAGCCGTCACACAGCCTTACAGCACACACGGAGATGAGAAGGGTATGTATGGACTTGTCTTACTCTGGGGGTTACGGTGAATAAGCTAAATTCCCAACAAGTCGGCGTGTTCCTTTAACAAATAATCCACACCATCAATAACAACTTTATTTCTGTTTCTGAAATAAATGAGCAAATGAGGTGCAAAACAGGTTGCAAGGCTAACAAAGGGGAAGGTTACTTTCCTAATTATACCAATACATTTGACTGTTTTAGTATGAGCAAATGATAAACACCAGAGAGTAAGGCTTCCAAATCTGTTTTTACTTGGCTAGGAGGAAGATGTTAGACGCCAGCACCACTGCCAAAAGAAGCAAAAAATAATCTTTTACCATGTTTGTTGACCTGGAACACTATTATTACACACATCTGGATGTGACCACTGTTTCGTTGGAAATCCACTTCAACAACAACTCAACTCCTTAATTTGTCCTTCAATGTTCACGCAGATGTGCTAATTCCGTGAGCACACCCCACCCTACAGCTGCTGTCTGCCCCGACCCAGACCACCTCTCCTCTGCTTTCCTGTCTGGTCCATCATCTCCTGTGGCCACAGTCTCATCTTCGTCTAGCCAAAAGCCCAGCAAGCTGGATATGGAGCAGACACATTTCCCTGTCACAGGATCCAGAAAGGCCAAGGTCCTGTATGACTATGACGCACATGATGCCAGCGAGCTTTCACTTTTGGCTGATGAGGTACAGTAAGGTATTCTGAGTCACCCCACACACTAACATATCATCACAACATAACATTCTTAAAGGTCCTATGACATGGTGCTCTTTGAATGTTTTTATATAGGCCTTATTGGTCCCCTAATAATGTATCTGAAGTCTTTTTCCCGAAATTCAGCCTTGGTGCAGAATTACAGCCACTAGAGCCAGTTCCACAATGAGCTTTCCTTAGGATGTGCCATTTCTGTGTCTGTAGCTATTGAGGAGGAGAGAGGGGGACCTTGACCAACTGCCACTTTGCTCGTTTGAAAGCCATGATGTCTCTCTCTCATGGGCAGGCCAAATTCTCTGGGCGGTCAAAGCAGAGAAAGGGGAGGTAACCTTGCTCCTTATGACCTCATAAGGAGAAGATTCCAGATCGGCCCATCTGAGCTTTCATTTTCTCAAAGGCAGAGCAGGATACCCAGGGCTCGGTTTACACCTATCACCATTTCTAGCCACTGGGGGACCATAGGCAGGCTGGGGGAACTCATATTAATGTTAAAAAACCTCATAAAGTGAAATTGTCATGCCATGGGACCTTTAAGAACAAATGTGTTCTTAAACCTCTTACATACTTCCGCTCAATTTTCATTTTCCTTAAGTACACCGTCTGGGTTTGCTCCTTGCTTATTTGGGATTTGTTCTTAGGTAAGAACAGAATCTACGCACACTCAAGAGCACTCTTACGCACAATTTAGAGCTGACATGTTTGCGCAAAACAAATAGCTATATCATTTTCGTCCATTCTAATTTAAAATTTAACATTTCTCTCCATTTTGTAACTAATTATTTTCATTATTTTACACATAATTATACGTTTGTTTTAATAAATACACACTACTGCTCATTTGTAAAGCACTTTGAATTGCCATTGTGTATGAAATGTGTTAGACCTATATAAATAAACTTGCCTTGCTTTGCCTTCAATTCACATCAGTTATGTTAATGGGGAACCCTGCCATCCAATAATAAGTTATTGAGCACGCTATTTATACGCCAAGAGTATGTTCTATGTTTTGAAATAAAAAATGTTGCCTCAATTAACGGGGCGTGTACTTATGCTAAATAGGAGCAACGGGCACGAGCTTTCAATTTACGAAGACATTGAACTCCAACGATTATAGTATAGTATAAGTTATCTCACGTTAACGTTTTCTTCTTCATTGGTGCTTATGGCGAGGCAAAAGCTTAATGTGGTTTAATGTACCTAAACAACGCTCAATCATCACCAAATTTCAAGCAATATGAGAGAGAAATTTGGTGATGATTGATCGTTGTTTAGGTACATTAAACCACGTTAAGCTTTTTTACGTTAAGCTTTTTCCTACGATAGCCTTAATGAAGCAGAAACGCTTATATGTCAGATAACGTCCATAATAATTGGACTTTGGGTTAAATTTTTTGACAGTTTTCAGTGGTTATGAGGAGCAATATGAGAGAGATATTTTGTGATGACTGATCGTTGTTTAGGTATATTAAAACATATTAAGCTTTCTCATGTTAGGACTTATAAAGCCCATGAGAACCGTGGAGAGTCAACCCACAGCCGCTCCGCTGCTGCTGAAAATGTGAAGCAGAAACGCTTAATGTCACATAACGTCCATAATAATTGGACTTTGGATTAGATTTTTTGACAGTTTTCAGTGGTTATGAGCAATATCAGGGACGTCTACAAATTACAACACCGAAAAGAAATATAACAAAAATATCTATTAATTTAATAATTAAATAAGATAGTGTCTCCAAACTTACCTCAATTATAACTTGTCTTGTGCTAGTTATACTACAGCACTTACTTTTAAAAAATAAGTTAAATTAATAGATATTTTTGTTGTATCTCTTTTCAGTGTTGTAATTTGTAGACGGCCCTAAGCACTCGTCTTACTGCCGGTAGCAGTAGCAGCAGAGAGCAGAAGCCAGCAGGCAAGTGTTATTTAAATAAACTTCTGGTGTACTTACAAACTTTCCAATCCATCGTTTGATGAGTACATAACCTATTTGTACTAGTGTAGAAGTTTGGTATCATTTCGGGCATTATTAGTGGGGTAATGTATAAGATACACCAGTGGTTCTCAACCTTTTTTGTGCCAGCGCCCCCCTATCCACTATCCAGGTCCCTAACACCCCCCATCAAATATTATGTAGGCTAATTCCCCCGAATATTAATGATTACGCCCTAATATAGGCCTATTATTGTTGTTACTATTGTTATCAAAAATAATCAAAAAATCTAATCATTGAATGACAAACAATACATGTATTAGTTTCCCAGGTATCAAAAAAGCCATGTGAATAGAATTTATATATATTTACAGGTTTAAAAAAAAAAAATGCAACCATTTGACAGTCAAATTAAATAACAGCCAATCAGAACGACTAGATATGTAACATTCAAACTATAATTAGGTATTATCAAAAGGCCTGCTGCATGTCCCTGGTGTGAACCTCAGCACCTTTAGAAGATGACTATAATTTGAATGTCCTTTTTTGTTTGTGAAGTGACCTTAGGTGTCATGAAAGGAGATTTAAAAAAAATATTATTATTATTATTACAACAAACACTAACAGTAGCCAATCAGAAACAGCTAGCAATTTAACATTCAAATCTATTTTTCATTCAAATCTAAATCTATAATCGAATGGTTCCAACGGAAAACAAGCTGGCACTTATCAAGGGGTAAAAGCAGGATTACACACACACACACACACACACACACACACACACACACACACACACACACACACAGAAAAGTATTTTGGTGATGACAAACGACTTGAAGAACGACACCTACTGCCGAATGGAAATAAGTTTACAACCTTTGAAAGTTAGTGAGAGCCCTTTTTTGATGCTAAGAAGAGTCTAGGTTAGAAGAGTCTAGGTTAGAAGAGTATATGTTAGAATAGCCTAGGTTAGAATAGTCTAGGTTAGAAGAGTCTAGGTTAGAAGAGTATATGTTAGAATAGTCTAGGTTAGAAGAGTCTAGGTTAGAAGAGTCTAGGTTAGAAGAGTATATGTTAGAACAGTCTAGGTTAGAAGAGTCTAGGTTAGAAGAGTCTAGGTTAGAAGAGTATATGTTAGAACAGTCTAGGTTAGAAGAGTCTAGGTTAGAAGAGTCTAGGTTAGAAGAGTCTAGGTTAGAAGAGTCTAGGTTAGAAGAGTATATGTTAGAATAGTCTAGGTTAGAAGAGTCTAGGTTAGAAGAGTATATGTTAGAAGACTATATGTTAGAACAGTCTAGGTTAGAAGAGTCTAGGTTAGAAGAGTCTAGGTTAGAAGAGTCTAGGTTAGAAGAGTCTAGGTTAGAAGAGTATATGTTAGAAGAGTATATGTTAGAAGAGTCTAGGTTAGAAGAGTCTAGGTTAGAAGAGTCTAGGTTAGAAGAGTCTAGGTTAGAAGAGTATAGGTTAGAAGAGTATGTGTTTGCTATCGCCTGTTTTGCGAGTAAATAACAAAAAAACGTTTGGAGAAACGCAACCCCACGTCGCTGTGTTTTGAGGAGGTGTGAGAGTCCCGTACAGTAAACAGTGACATCACTGCCTCTATCGCTTCCATAAGAAAGTTTTAAAACCCCAAACACAAGCTCTGAACTGGACGGGAGCTTTGGGGAACAGCTGACTGTTTGCCAAACAACAACGCACAGTCGATATCTCTCGCACGTCTCTTTTCTTTCTCTCTTTCTCCGTGAAATGAAGCTGCCTTCAGGTACCGTAGGAAACGTTGTGTTCTATAAAAGATCTGATGAAAAACTGTTACTGTGAAATATAAAGTCTACTTGTGCTACATTGGGGGGTTAAAGAACACAACAGGACGTCGCACCACCCTGCGGCGATTGCTTTTTTTTCTGAACGCAGCTTCACGCTGAAGTACAGAGCTCATTTAAGACGATGCTCTGACGTCCCGTTTCCATGAAGGCAGCACGGAGCTGCGCCAAACAAAGCTGACAGAAGCACAGAGAGAAGAAGAGTTATGATCCACCGTCTCGTCCAGTTGCAGTGCTGTAAACTGGCAGCTTTTAATGTTGCAGAAGATCACTGTTTTTTGCAAGTAGTTTAAAGTGTAAACATGTATTGTTATTGTGAATCTTTGGTTTAAACTAGCTTTCAAACAAACGCCCCCCAAGGGCACCTCAACGCCCCCCTTTCCAAAATATTGCTTCCAACGCCCCCCATCATCTTCTGAATGCCCCCTGGGGGGGCGGTACCGCCCCCGTTGAGAAACACTGAGATACACTCTTGGATCCATTAGCCCCTGCACTAAGCTATTCAGCTGATAACGCTAACTCTCCCAATGTTCGACCCAGGTGAAAAAAAGCTTCTGGAGGGGTGTTTGGCTCGAGGTCGTGATGCAAAGGACCCTAGGGTGAAATTACTCCGAACCATCACTTTAAGCGCTTTCACGTTAAGCATTTTAGAATGTCCCGTTCATGGGAGTGATGTCAGAAGCCTTCGCAGCGCAAATTGTAGCCGTGTAACAAATAAAGCCTGATAACTTAAAAACCGAAGTAGCACAAATGTTTCTTTTAACGGCACAAATCAGCACAAACGTAGCACAAATGACTGAGACCGTTTTTGGGGAGATTTAGACATTTTTGGCGCGAGTTACGCTTTAATGGGGGGCTGGGTGACGTCACTGTCCAGAAAATGTAAAGTTTAATTACTTAAAACCCTTAACAGCACACGCGATAATTTTTACGGCACAAACCGGCACAAACGAATGACAAACGAGTGTTTTTAATAATTTTTGGATGACATGGGGGGCCAGCTTCATGCACTTCTAGATTTGGGATGATCCTCGAATGTTTACAACTGTCTGTCTCCGCCCCTGCAAGATATTATCTCCTACACAAATTTACATAACCTTATCGCCAGGGAACTATAGCCCAATACAACAATTAAATATGTGCATTCAACAGATCAATGATTGGATGTGCCAGAACTTTCTTAAATTAAATGAAGAAAAAACGGAGGTGGTTGTTTTTGGAGCAAAAGAGGAACGATTGAAAGTCAGCGCTCAGCTTCAAACGACAATGTTAAAAACAACAGACAAAGCCAGAAATCTTGGTGTAGTCATGGACTCAGACCTGAATTTTAAAAGCCACATTAACATAATAAAAAAATCAGCCTATTATCACCTTAAAAATATATCAAGGGTTAAAGGACTTATGTCTCAGCAGGATCTGGAAAAACTTGTCCATGCTTTTATCTTCAGTAGACCTGACTACTGTAACGGTGTCTTTACAGGTCTCCCCAAAAAATCAATCAGACAGCTGCAGCTGATTCAGAACGCTGCTGCTCGAGTCCTCACTAAGACCAAGAAAGTGGATCACATCACTCCAGTACTGAAGTCTCTACACTGGCTTCCAGTGCCTCAAAGAATTGATTTCAAAATACTTTTACTGGTTTATAAATCACTAAACGGTTTAGGGCCAAAATACATTTCTGATCTGTTACTACATTATGACCCACCCAGACCTCTCAGGTCGTCTGGGACAGGTCTACTTGTTGTCCCCAGAGTCAGAACTAAACAGGGGGAAGCAGCGTTCAGTTTTTATGCTCCACATATTTGGAACAAACTCCCAGAAACCTGTAGGTCCACTTCAACTCTCAGTTCTTTTAAATCTAAGCTAAATACCTATATTTTTGATGTTGCTTTTCTTTAAATAATCGATTCTATTAACTTTAATTTCTTATACTGCACTGTAACTTTTATTCTTATACTGCACTATCAATTTTATTCTTGTCTTTTAATGTTTTTAATTTGTTTATTAATGTTTTTAAATTGTTTTTAATTGTCTTCTAACTGCTCTTTAATGTTTTATGTAAAGCACTTTGAATTGCCCTGTTGCTGAAATGTGCTATACAAAGCATCCGGCTACTCCCGGTCTCGGCAGTAGCCGGGTGCCCGCCCGGTCTGCTCGTGACAGCCTGTAACATTCACTTCTCTAACATTTAACTTAACATAACTAAGATAACATGTGTATTTGTATGTGATGCACTTCCCAATCAATAATGTGTGAATTTCCGAACACAATCACCTAAGATGCATCCGAAACAAGGCTTGGTTAATAACTCAAACTTGCCGAGAACCGTTAGACAAACCGTTTGCTTATATACTCGAGCGGTTGTTAACGGTTACATTCGGTCTCGACTCTCGGCAGTGCAGACTCTCGGCAGTAGCCGGGTGCACGGTCTCTACTCTCTTAACAACTCTTTCGGTCCAATGAATCGTGCTGCTCGAGGTAGCCCATTTCCTGATTGATTCTACCACCACTCCAGTGGAGGCGCTAATGAGGTAAAAAACAGGAGTGAGTCGGTTCATTGACGTATGGCACTCGATTCTCCCGGCTCAGTGACACGAATCGGGTTAATAACCGGCTCTTCGGTCAGTTCGTCATCACTACTTCCCACTGATGCCTCAGTCGCGAAGTTTCTACTCGACAGGTAAAGTTTGGCATGCTATTTGGAGAAATCCTTTTAAAATCACTGCTACTAAAAGTTGATGTAGCTAAGCTATGATTAGCGATGCTAGCCCTGGCACAAGTCACGCACCGCGCACACACGGTAAACATCTCAATTTGTGAAAAAGTGCAAATCTTCTTTTGGAAAGTAGGCTTGTATGAGCCATGCCGACAGCAACTTGTAAACAGTGCACTCTTGTGCACACGTTTAATAGGCGTTCCCTCTCGGGAGCAGGTAGAGTGTTGAGCATGTGCATTTTTTCAAAAAGTACAGAGGGCGGTTCTTTTCTAAAATTCGGGAAAATCCTCCACAATACCTTTTAATTATTCTATTTTGAGAGTACAACGATTTAAAGGGCATGGAAAGTTCAGCCAAATGCCACTTAAACAAATTTGACACAGACTTATAAAGCTTGCATGAGTAACACTCCAAAACAAACAAGATAGCATGCTCAACTGTCAGTAATTAACCAAAAAAAAAAAAAAAAGAAGCTTCTTGCTCACCGGTTCACAGTGAATGCTCCGAGAAGCCAGTGTGTATTTTATGTCCGAAAACTCTGGCAGCTGACAGCATGTTTAGTTTAGTTTAGTTGAGTTTCTTTAGGATCCTCATTAGCTCCTGCATTGCGGGTGCTGTTCTTCCTGAGGTGAGCAGACCAAAAGCTGACAGGCAGCACTAGCAGAGCAGAGCAGGCAGAGCGATTCTGGACACGGAGATGATGCAAACGTCACCACATGACAATGTCATGCAATGTATTGCTTTCTGTTTGCCTTAGAAACATCAGTATTATTATTAATATTATTATTATTATTATTTATTAAATTTTTTTAATAAATTCCACCTTAAATGTCCACCTTTGTTGTTTTGTTTCTCCAGCTCATTACTGTATACACCGTGCCAGGAATGGACCCTGATTGGTTGATTGGAGAACGAGGGAACCAAAAGGGCAAAGTCCCTGTCACCTACCTTGAACTGCTGAGCTAATGGACCAAACAACAGGAGACGCACATGCACGCGCACACACACACACACACACACACACACACACACACACACACACACACACACACACACACACACACACACACACACACACACACACACACACACACACACACACACACTTTTAGTTGAGGTATTTTGATCCGTGGCTATCTAAAACATTTATGCAAACCTGTCTGTTGGGAATGTTTCTATAAATACAGATGACTGAGGAGATTGCAGCCAACGAGTTATAGACCTCTTATTCCAGTAATGTGTGGGTGCGTTTAATGAGACTGCATATAAAGCTACACTCCCTCATTTTGTCAACTGTGCAGTGTGGGTGTTTTTGTGTAAAAACTAAAACTCAATTCTTCTGAATGTGTTTTTACCACAAAGCAGTCACGTGGCATTACAAGAACAATTCCAAATTATTACAACCATCATTTGTTTCAGTTATGATCAAAACCGCTTTCCGACCAAGTAGTTACAGGAACGTAGTTTTAGGAAAAGTCCACTTCTAAGCAGATCTACTGACTACTCTCCCCCAAAACAGGTTTTTCCATTTGCATTCGCACTGGCCAAGTGGCCATAGGGACTATGATGCAAGCACGGCAACGGTCTTTATAGCGTTCAAATCAGAAAACAAATACACCAAAAAAAGTATGAACTAAATACTACATCTAATGTATATATATATATATATATATATATATTTGTCATAATTTAAACAAGTCTCCGAAGAGAAAAGGTATCTCTCTCGCCCCCGCCTCTGCCTGCTGCGGTGTGTGTGTGTGTGTGTGTGTGTGTGTGTGTGTGTGTGTGTGTGTGTGTGTGTGTGTGTGTGTGTGTGTGTGTGTGTGTGTGTGTGTGTGTGTGTGTGTGTGTGTGTGTGTGTGTGTGTGTGTGTGAGACGGCCCGGTCAGCGAGGTTGTCAAGCCCGCAGGGCACGCTTGTGGAGTTTAACTCCGAAAAGACAGTTAACCACAGGTTCCCGTAATCTTATGATGGACATGTGTTGTGATATTTAAACAAACTTAAATAAAAGCCTCTTATTTACGAGAGCGGTCTGAGAGACCTCCAGCTTACAGCGAGGTCTCCGAGCGTGATTGGCCGAGCGACGAGCTAGCGGCCGAGGCAGGCGCCTGCCGACTGTCGCCTCACTTCATGGAGCTTCTCACCTCCGATAACTTTTAACCAAATTGTCAATTCAGCATCAATTTACTATATTTGAAATCTTAACTGTTCATTTCTCGCCTAAAACATTGTCAGAAGTGAATTTAGTGATGAATAAGATGGCGAAAACTGTTAAAATGTTCCCGTTGGTCTGTCTGTACCGGAAACCCGACCCTCGTTGACCTAGGTTCCTATGCTGAAAATTGAATGTCCAAAACTGTTGCTTTTCAAATGGGAAAAAGGCTCATTTGAAAACATTATATTGAGCTATTTACCATCGACAAATTCCTATACCAGAATGTATCTGTGGTGTAGCCAGACGTTAAGCATGATTTATGCTACTGCGTTAAATCTACGCCATGGCTATGTACGTAGAGACATGGAAAGCGAGACTACGTGTCCCCCTACTCATTTCCTGGTTCTCCTTCTCCATAAACATGAAATCAAGGAGGGGGTTAACTTTTCCTGCTACAGATTTCCCACCGTGGTCAGAAAGCTCTGGAGTCGCTACTCGCTCCGAAGCTAATCGCCGTCACTCTCTCCCTCGCTCTACCCACACCCACCCACACACACGCACGCACGCCGGCCCTGCTGAGATCGACGCGCACAAATACAAACTTCAGGCCACTTACGTAGGCTACGGCGAAAGCTCTGCGTGGATCAGGCTCGGCGCCAGGTAAAAATTGCGGGGGTTCATAAAGAAGGCTAATTAATTTACTAAACTAAACTAATTTACCCAGGCTTTACCCGCTGCCGCAACAGCATCAGCACTCAAAAATATGGCATTTCTTGAAGCAGTTAAGTATTTAAAAGTCAGTTTATGAGCTTTAAGCTTTCATACTTTCATCACACACACACACAGCTGTGACTGCGCTCTCTCAGGGTGTGTTCCTAATTGTAGATGTTTCCGTCCGGTAATGGTTGAGCCGACACTAGAGAATCAATTTTTTTATTTTAAAAGCCTAACCAGGGACAGGGGTTGCAAATTAGTCATGGCTACAAACCTGTATGCATGGCATCTACTTTGTATTCTTTATAAAGCTTTGTATAAAGCAATGTTCTATGCATTTGTCCCTGCCAAATAAACATCAAATAAAAAAAATAAAAAAATTATTTATAATTAGTTTAGCTAGTGCAGTAGAAACGTAGAAATGTCTTATCACTAGACTGTAACTGTAAGCACCTGTCCCGTCAGCATCTGAGGGCGGCTGCGCTGCGATGATACGGGTAGCTGGGCGGGTCATTGATCTCTCTCCGATCCGATTCTCCATCCAAATCTGGCTTGCTCTAGCTTCTGATAATGCAGCCGCCTTGTCAAAAGACATGTAATCAGATTGCGTTGCTAGGCTACGCAGCCGTGGTTTGTGCGCAGCACAGCGGCTTTAAATAAGGGGGTTAAAGTCATAGACATAGGCTATGAATGAAGTGAGAGGACGGATGGAGCGCTCACTCTCTGTGTCAAATATTGCCGCAGATGGGATTACATTGGTAGTAGTTGAAAGCCCCCTGCTATAAAGACGCCATGGAGACCTAGTGATAGTAATTGTGTTTGCACGTTTTATGGACGATGTTGAACTAAGGGGGCAGAAAATACAACTGAGGGGGCAAAGTCCCCTTTTGTCCCCTTGTGGCGCCGGGTTTGGTGTGGAGCCTCCGCACAACCATAAATCACACTTTACGTAGGTCTGGCAATGCGAGGCTATGAGTGCATTGATGGGGGGAGAGGCTGTGACTAGTTCAGACATGTAGACATTTAGTAATGCTGTCATGTTTCCAGATCTCAGTAATTAAAGTGGTGAGTACAATTACCAGAATTATAAACCAGAATTATCCTTTGCAGGATAGTGTAGGCCTAGCAGTGATGAATTATATCAGCTTGCTGCCTCCACAATCTCCAACAGTTACAGCAAAGCTGTGTTTTCTATTTCATCATTAATTCTCGAAAAGCAGAAATACAAATACATTCATCATCTGCTGAAAAGGGCTTTCAACTAAAATGGAATCCAAATTCTGGACTTTTATGTTGTGAACGTTGCTTTACTGTAAACCTCTTAGAATGGGAAGGGAAATGGGAAGCTTGGAAGTTTCTGTTTAAAATTTCAGATGCAGAACATGAATCATAACCTCACCATTTTACCAGCATAATGACTACTACAGTGTACAGTGTATCATGCTTCGTCATCGTCAAGAACAACTTGATGGTGCTATAGCTGATTGGTTCATAGTTGAATCTGAATTTCTAAAATGTTTGTGGAGGAACATAATAGAAATGTACTTCCTGTAAGAGTAGTTACACCACAGTACATCTCCATTAATCATAAGGTCAAGCCACAAACTGGTTTATAAGATGATTACAAAGTGAAGTCAGCCTAAAGAACTTGCAATAAATGTGGCAATACTGGAAATGTGTTAAAATAGTTTTTGATAGTAGAATTATAGAATTATAGTACAAAGTAACAGTGAGTTGTAACTTTGTTGAGGAAACTAACGTGGGAATCACTTATTCTTAGCACTCAACAGCTACGTGACATTATTACTGTGTGGAAGTTGTCCAGATGTGTCCTGTCTGCTTATTTGAATAATCTCTGTGACTATGTAATAGGCTAAGTTTAACTACTCAACTCAAAAACATGTAGGGTGAAGTCAGGCTAACTAGTTTATGAGGCCAAAAGGACAAGGTAAAGTTTGAGCAACCACCAGCTGCTGAAAAGAATTTCAAACTGTCCCCACAAAAGTAGACCTACTTGACATGCAGTGTTGGCCAGTAACACAATACTCAGTAACCAATTACTGTAATATTATTACTCTCCATGGTACCGAGTATTGTAAGGGATTGCAATTTCCAAAATGGTAATTACATTACAGTTACTAATCCAAGTATCTCATTACGGCATTACCCCAATGTGATTTGTTCTTTGTCCCAGGTAGGCTTTCTTATATGATAACGTGGCGTGTACGCTTGTCGTAATTTAGCACGCAGCAGATCAGGGCCAGGGCAGGTCACTGATATTGCAGGATAGGATATGGTTTGATGTGTTTGAATGTTGGCAGTTATGCAGTTTGGCTAGTTGTTGACTCCTCCTGTAAGGTTAATTATTGTAAGGTAGACTGAGTTATAAAGTAGCTGGCAGGTTGTGCGTTTGTTTTGTGTTTTTTGAGGGTGTGTAATATAGTAATTAAACGAGTAACGTAACTAATTACTTTTGATAAATTCATATTTTTGAACTTTTTAAGGAGTAATTAGTAAAGAGTAACATATTACGTTTCCTGAGTAACTTGCCCAACACTGTTGACATGTAATTTGTGTAATGTCCTTGCAATAAGTGTGACAACAGAGAGTTTAAAATAAAGTGATACAGTTTGCTGTGATATGTGATGAGCTAATGATGTTCTGGGAAACAGGTCACATTCATCAAAGTCAAAGAAATTAGTCATGAACTTGTAAAAAAAGTGGAGGCTTGTATGACTGTTTAGTTATGCCTAAGTGGATGATGGAAAGTCTTCATTTGGATGATTTACCTCACCAGTGGCACTGAGATAACTGTGAGTCACAGCTGTGTGTAATGTTGCAATGCTTTCAAAGGGAACCCCAATTGGGATTTCACAACATGCTAATAATAGAAGCTGTACAGTAGGTCAGTGAATCTAAGATCACAACTGGCATGGATATCATTAGTTCCCAGAGGATGATGCTGAATGTTTTTGTGACCCCCTGACAATTTGTCTAGAGCCACCATCAGGCCAACAATGCTTTAGATTTGGTCTTGTTTAGAACTAATTGGATGTTTAAGTCTTTCTTGACCATGGTTATAGTAGTTATTAATCTTACCTCATGGCCCAAATTCATTCTCTCTCCAGAGCTTTTCATTTAATTTTACCATTCTTATCAGCCGGAGTTTCCAAACATGGATGACAAGTGAGCAAACTCCATCCACTTATGTAGGCAGTTGAAAAACTCCAGAAAAAGCTTGTCAGTGGAGTTAAGAGTTAATATTATTTTTGTCAAATTATTGAACACTATTTTTCTTGTATAAACAGCCTGTCTGACAAGGACCGAAGCACACCACATAGCATGCAAATTGTGTGTCTTTGTGCGAGTGTGTGTAAAGGATATTACCACACGGGCTCAGGAACATTTCAGAAAACCATTGTCTGTTAACACAATTCGTCACTACATCTACAAGTGCATGACTTATGTTTAATCATGCATAACCAACTATGGATGATGGAAAGTCTTCATTTGGATGGTTTACCTCACCAGTGGCAGTGCAATAAGTGGGAGTCACAGCTGTGTGTAATGTTGCAATGCTTTCAAAGGGAATCCCAATTGGGATTTCACAACATGACAACATGCTAATAATAGAAGCTATATAGTAGTTCATCACAACTGGCATGGATATCATTGGTTCCCAGAGGATGATGCTGAATGTTTTTGTGACCCCCTGACAATTTGTCTAGAGCCACCATCAGGCCAACAATATTCTCCTATAGTTTTAAATCGAACTGTCAGAATGACAATACATTTGCTACATTCTACTTTCCTCTACCGCCACCCTCGGGACTAAATTTATAAGTTTAGCTCTACTACTGATGTGGCTGTCACAACAGCAAAGTCGTCATATGTTGGTTGCTCTATTTGTTTTTTTGAGCGTAATGAACATTGCAGCAATGCTTTAGATTTGGTCTTGTTTAGAACTAATTGGATGTTTAAGCGTTAGTATTTATTGACCTTGGTTATAGTGGTTATTAATCTTACCTCATAGGCCAAATTTAATTTAATTTTACCGTATCAGCTGATGGAGTTTCCAAACATGGATGACAAGTGAGCAAACTCCATCCACTTATGTAGGCAGTTGAAAGCTCCAGAAAAAGCTTGTCAGTGGAGTTAAGAGTTCAGACTATTTTTCTTGTATAATCACGGACCGAAGCACACCACATAGCATGCAAATTGTGTGTGTGTGTGTGTGTGTGTGTGTGTGTGTGTGTGTGTGTGTGTGTGTGTGTGTGTGTGTGTGTGTGTGTGTGTGTGTGTGTGTGTGTGTGTGTGTGTGTGTATATTTCTCACCACTGTTGTTTTTTAATGGGCTTTGTTTGCTGTTGCTTTCATGTTTTTAATTTAGCATGCTGGGGGAGGGACTATAGAATGTCCAGACATCTTGTTATCATCACGTTTTTGTCGTTCTCCAGCATACGTCCACTGGTTTGATGTGCAATAAACATGCATGTGTGTTACAGTAATAGTATGATTGTCTGGTTCTTGAACATCCACAAACACAGCACAGATGAGTATTTCACAAAGGTTTTCCTTTTTATGCTTTGCACTGGCAACAACCGTGGCCAGGGGCGCTATGTTTTTTTAAGTCCCTCCCTTCGTCCGTATGTCCCATTCTCGTGATATCTCAGGAACAGAGGTGTCAAGTAACAAAGTACAAATACTTTGTTACCTTACTTAAGTAGAAATTTGGGGTATCTATACTTTACTGGAGAAATTATTTTACAACAGACTTTTTTTTCTACTCCTTACATTTTCACACAATTATCTGTACTTTCTACTCCTTACATTTTAAAAATAGCCTCGTTACTCCTATTTCAGTTCGGCTTGTTTTCATTCTGGCTTGTCATCGTTCAAAAAAACGCACAAAAAAAAAACTCTATCCAGATAAATCGCGCCATCCGGATAGAGTGAATTTGATTGTGGTTGGATGAGAAGTATAAAACATATACCATTCCAACACCCGATTGGTTTGTACGCGATCCATCGCACCTGCACAGACCCGGTGCTAATACGGCACCGGTGTCTTAACGACCGTTATCTACCGGACCGAATAGCAACCCAGATTTCGGTGCCTTATTTAGGTGCCACTTAAATGCCTCCGCTTCTCTTCTCTCTGATGCTCCGAAAACAGACGTTAGAGGGAACTGAAACATCGCCGCATGGGACACTAATAATTACCACTACACTCGGCAGCAGGTAACGTTAGCCTAGCGTTAGCTCGCAGCTGGAGTAAACACGGGTAAAATGCTGAGAGCTAAACGGTGTAAAAGTGTGTCTGTATTTCACTGGAGAGGATTCTAACACCAGACTGTAGCTGCTGTTGTCTGAAAAACACAGACTCAGCCTGAAATAAATTATTGTTACAAGTTGTTATTACATTTTTAATAAATTATTTAATTTTGACCCTGTGGCCTTAGCAATACACAATGTTTAATATTTAATGTCACCTTGTGCTCCTTTTTTTTAAATCAACTTTTTATTGTTTTATATTTTTGAACATACAGAACAGACAAATACAATTGGGTGCTCCTTTTTTTGTGGAGGTGGGGTAGTGCACTAAAGGCCCCTGTGGGGGCTAAACTTTTGTCCTTAATTTTTTCCCCCTTACATTACTTTTACTTTTATACTTTAAGTTGATTTGAAACCAGTACTTTTACACTTTTACTTGAGTAAAAAGCTTGAGTTAATACTTCAACTTCTACAGAAGTCTTTTCAAACCCTAGTATCTATACTTCTACTTGAGAAATGAATGTGAATACTTTTGACACCTATGCTCAGGAATGCCTTGAGGGAATCTCTTCCCATTTAGCACAAACATTCACTTAGAGATTTTGGAGGTCAAAGTTCCTGTGACAAAACACATTTTTGGCCATAACTTAAGAATTCCTACTCTAATTATTACAATATTTAACACCAATGTATAATAGAACAAAATGATGAAAGTGAGGACTTTTTATATCCAAAAAGTCAGAGGTAAATTTCACTTTGACATCATAATGCTCTGCAAACACACCTTTTTTCCTCAATTATTCAACTGGGGAGACATTTGGTCATATACTGAAGTGTTGACACTAATCTTGGGTACCTACCTTGAAACTGTGGTGATTGTATGGATCTTCTGTGCTGTCAAATTGAAAATGTGTGAAGCATCCATGTTTTGCCAACAAATACACTCAATATCTTTTATTAAATTGCATCAAAGTCTTCACATATTATCTGAGTCTGGACAGACATGGATGTTAACTGGCAAGACCGTAATTGTAGTTTATATTAATGCCTGACAAACCCCAATTCCAAAAAAAATTCCAACACAAAGAAAGCGGTAGTACCTGGATATCCGGCAAAAAATTGTGAAATCCGGCACAATTTCCAGGGGGCAAGGGAGCAATCCCGGAAGTGGAACGTTGTGGATATAGACTAACAACTTCAATTTCAATGAAGTTTGCAAATCCTTTTCAACCTATATTCAATTGAATACACTACAAAGACAAGATATTTAATGTTCTGATCAATTTTTTTTTTTTTTGGAAATATTCACTCATTTTGAATTTGATGCCTGCAACACGTTCCAAAAAAGCTGGGACAGGGGCAACAAAAGGAGTTAAGGAATGTTCAAAAAACACCTGTTTGGAACAGTCCACAGGTGAACAGGGTAATTGGAAACAGGTGAGTGTCATGATTGGGTATAAAAGGATCATCCCCAAAAGGCTCAGTCATTCACAAGCAAGGATGGGGCAAGTTTCACCACTTTGTGAACAATGTTTCTCAAAGTACAATTGCAAGGAATTTAGGGATTTCATCATCTACTCTCCATAATATCAAAAGATCCAAAGAATCTGGAGCAATCTCTTCACGTAAGTGACAAGGCGAAACCAACATTGAATGCCCGGGACCTTCGATCCCTCAGGCGGCACTGCATTACAAACCGACATCATTATATAAAGGATATTACCACGTGTTCTGAAAACCATTGTCAGTTAACACAGTTTGTCGCTACATCTACAAGTGCAAGTTAAAACTCTACCAGCAGTGGCGTAACGAGCCAACACAGGGCCCCTATGCAGGATTATCAAGTGGGCCCCCCTAAAACAGCACGTGATGACGGCTTTTTTTGAGATTTCTTTGGCCCAAAATGCCTGATTTCACGGGAGCTTTGGTCAAAAATTGCGATAAAAGTTGCGATGTCTTTTGTATTTTTGTTGCAATGAAGTTGCAGAAGACAGTGAAAGTTGCAAAAAAAGTTGAATTTTTTTTTTTTATAGTTCTTTAAAAATAAAAAGGAAACTTCTTTTGGGGAGAATAATAATTATTACTATTAATTAATAACTCTGGACTGAGATTTCCTAGGAACCAAAAAGACTCAGGATGCTGCAAATGTTGGTATAATATGAAAATGGCTGGTGGATTTAAGACAAAAAGTAATAATTTATTGAATTAATCAAATATGAACATATACACTGTCAGTGGCTTGTTGATCTTTACATTGTTAGTTAATTTCCTAACCTGGCCTGTATGAATTCATACAGTTTGATAAAGTACTTATTGGACTTTAACTTATCATTGCACTTACAATAACGAGCGTAGTTGTCCTCAGTTTAGGTCATCATGTCGTCTCATCTGCGTTTTTTTTCCTGCATCGTGTGTGTGTGTGTGTGTGTGTGTGTGTGTGTGTGTGTGTGTGTGTGTGTGTGTGTGTGTGTGTGTGTGTTTTTGTGTGTGTGTGTGTGTGTGTGTGTGTGTGTGTGTGTGTGTGTGTGTGTGCGCACACGCGCGTCAGTCGCAGGGAACTGAGCAGCCCCGCCCGCTGCAGAGAGCTGACAGTATTGAAACAGCAGCCACTTCAGTGACTTTAGAGTGAAAAAACGTTACGGCGTACATTGATGTTACAATGTATACATGTTGGCAGGACGGTCTGAAATGTTTTGACGGTCTTTCGCTGTACGTTTTGTTGGTCAATGTGAGATGTTTGAGTCACACACGTCTCGTCTTCATAACAGAAACAAGGAAATTAATTAGACCCGTTCTCACTCCCGCTTGGACAGTGGCTGCACATGGGACTGCTGGGATTGTCGCGAGTAATGAAAATGCAATAGGGAGCCCCGGCTGTCAATCAATATCTTCCAGTGATGCGGGCCCCTGATTGGTCCGGGCCCATAAGCACCGCTTACCCTACTTACCGATAGTTACGCGTCTGCTCTACCATGCAAAGTGAAAGCCATATATCAACACCACCGAGAAACGTCGCCAGCTTCTCTGGCCCGAGGTCATCTGAGATGGACTGACGCAAAGTGGAAAAGTGAGCTGTGGTCTCACGAGTCTACATTTCAAATTGTTTTGGGAAATCGTGGACGTCATGTCCTCTGGAACATTGCAGATGATTACAAAGCTTCTTGGAAGGCCTAGGATTCTACAAAAACATGACATTTCATGTCCCTCAAACAAAATTGTCTTGTAAAGCTGAATTAACAATATTTTTTTCATTATTTTATAATTTAGTTGTGTAATGTGAAAAATTTATTATTTACTTTTTAAAAATTCAGCCTTTGTTATTTTTTTAAGGAATTTTAAGCAGTTTTCGTATTAGGTATATTGCTGAAGCAGTAAAAAGGGCTTGTCCCTCGGTAAGATTTGTCTAGTATCACTGGCTTTTTAGGATAAAAAAAGTCAAACTATCATAAAAATAAATACACTTCTAAAAAGCCTCAAGTGTTTGCTCGTGAATTATGAACAATTTAATTCATAATATTTTTTAAATGATGACAAAAATCAACATTTTATATTGGTCCCTATGTTGTCGTCAACCCTGTTACTTTTGGATAAAACCCCCCTTGGAGAAAATTAACTTTGCCAAAAGTGACATCATTTCCAGAAAGTGATATCACTGCCTTTCAGGAAGTTGATGGTGAAAAGACAAGTAAGCGTTGTTTTCTTTTAATTACTTTTCTTACAGTTTTGCTCTGTCTGTCAGAAGGGGACAAGGTCATTTTGTCAACCAAGTTGCCATAAAATTATGCATTAAAAAGTTATTTGATTTAAATGAAAATATTTAACAGCATTTTAACCTCTCTTGAATGCACACCATGTGTTGTCATGGTGTCCCCCACATGGCTAGTAATGGCTGATTTTGTCAACCCTGTTACTGTCAATCCTCTCATCGGATGCTACATGTGTGTTCAACACTAGAATTATTTATGTAATATATAATTATTTATATAATATACATGAATATTACAAGAGCACTAATATTATTTACTTAAAATGTCTGATTTTGCAGATTTTTATCTGTTGGGATGCCTCTTCATCATCATGGCAAAAGATGAAGGATATGTCCAAGTCAAATTTATGAGCCATGCTGGCTGATTTCTGGCTGACAGTATCCGGTACATGTTTGACGACATCATCAGATTGATTCCTGCACCTCAAAATGTGACAACACGTCACATGGAAATCAGAAAAGATATCTGGTCTGAACTTGTTGAGTAGACTGCAGTGAATCTAGTGAGTTTGCTGGCCAGATTTTTAATGCTCTGCTGTTGTTCATGGCAATTTCCCAGTAGTCCCATTTGAAGAGCCCAGCAGATAGCATATTAGGGTTTTGTTTATGCTTTTTAGCCTTTTAAAGGTGCTCTAAGCAATGTCACGCTTTTTTTAGGCTACAACATTTTTGGTCACATACAGCAAACCTCTCCTTGCTATCCGCATGCTGCCTGTCCCCTGAACACACTGTAAAAAAACACGATCTCTGAAGACAGCCCAGGGTCCACACACGCCAACAAAAACAAACTGGCCAACCTGCACCACGAAACCTACACAAACAGTGTTCCAGCGTTCCAGCCAATAACCGACAAGAGAGATTCTGGGGTTGGGGGGTTAGTGCGCGGAAGCACGGAAGGGAGGGGACGGGATGAGGAGGAGGGACGGGCGAGCTAGTCTCAGTTTTGTTTGAAAAAACTTCGAACTTTAACAAGCAGTAACATCACCCAACATTGCAAGGCCAAACCTGTTCAATGACTGATTTTATTGTGAAACAAATAAATGAAATAAATCATTCACATTTTGAATAACACAACTATCTGCAGTATCATCATTTATTTCCATAATCTTAAATTCTAAAACCACTGAAATCTGTGTCCAAAATAAATGTTTTCCAAATGGGGATGTTATTGTCAACCCTGTTACTTCTATAATTCTGTAATATAATACAAATTATTAAAAGACACATGTAAAATAACCTAATTTTTATGTTAAAATGGAACAATGTCCCACTCAAATAATTGTGTTATTACTTTGTTTTCTTAACTTTTTCTTAAAAGATGCTGAGAAATCACATAGCGTACTGTAAATCAGTATATTCACCCATCGGGAAAACAGTATAACATTTTCCATTTGCAAACACTCTTAATGTAAAAAGCAGGGGTTATCATTCATGACATATCACATTTGATCTAAATATGACTTTAAAACATTTTCAGATACAAATGAATTTGTTTGTAACAGGGTTGACATAGTACACATACCTCTGATTCTTTTTATAAATAAATAAATAAGATTGCAAGGTGGCACAGCATTTTTTTTTTTTTTTTTTTGAGAGGTAAGAATCTACTTGATCTAAATAGGTGCTTCAAGACTTTAAAAACAGTACTTTGAAAATAAGATATTTATAATGCAAAATGGCACGTTTTCATAGAATGACCAATGTACAATTACGGGAAGGAGGATGCAGTGAGTGCATTGTGCTTTATAATATAGGCCTGAAACTGGAACATTATACATTTGGTTTAGTTTGGTTGGCAGTCTCAATGTATTGAGCTCATTTTTGCTGCCCTGGTTTTATCAGAAATGCTATTCTAACTTTCACTACTTAACGTTTTGTGTGTGTGATTGGCTTAAACCTCACACAACATGGGGTTGTAGCATATTTATTGTGGTATTATTTGATTAAATTCAATTCAGTTTTATTGAGAGTTATCTCAAGACACTTTACAGATAGAGTAGGTCTAGACCACACTCTATAATTTACAAAGACCCAACAATTCCAGTAATTCCCCCAAGAGCATGCATTCAGTGTGACAGTGGTGAGGAAAAACTCCCTTTTAGAAACCTTGAGTTTTGAGTAAAAGTCCCTTTGAGGGAGAAACCTCAGACACACCCAGGTTCTTGGTAGGCAATTAACAGTGGCAATTATAGTGACAACAAAGATAATAGAACTATGACTAGAATTTTAGTTTGAATTCTGATCTTACTCTAATACTTATTGTAAAGTGGAATGGGAAAAATAAAAAATACCCTTACAATGTAATACAATGCAAAATAAAACAGTTTCCTTACACTGTTGACATATTTTCTTTTGACTAACTTTGAATTTGAATGGATTGCTGGCTGAAGCTGCCCCATAATGTTGGCATGTTTTAACATGTGGTTTTGAATTGATGCTAAAAAATTGCTGCCTCTAATGTATTTATACATGTTGTTGAGCTGGAGTAAAGATTTGACAAATGAGCAGTTAACGCTAGGTTTCTAAAAACTACTGTAAACAGCAGTGGCAGTTGCTTCATTCATAGTCACTACCACTATCAAAGCTAATTAACAAAAAATTTTTTTTTTTTAAAAAAAAAAAAAAAAAAAAAAAAAAAAAAGAGGTGAATGGAATTTTTTTTTTTTATTGAGAAATTTTTTTTTTTATGACGTAAATATGTCTTTCCTGAGGCAATGCCCCAGCACATTGACAGAGAATAGTTTTCCCTGATAACTGTTGACAAAAAGGTATGTGAATTATTTAGAGAATTTCTAATATGTCAGTTTCCATGCTGAACACATCAAATTAAATTCTAATCATCCCTGTTGTATAGAGCTGAACAGTTTGGTTCCAGAAGTAAAAATCCCATTGATTTTCTCCATAAGGATTTAGATTATCAGCCGTAATGTCTAAACCATCCGTGGTAGACTGACCACGAACTACGTGGTTGTGAAACGGAAGTTTCTGCTCCTGTAGAAGCTAGAAGTTCGTATGAAATCAACCTTGTTTTAAGAAAAACATGTCTTATCTGCGATCTTATGGAGAAAAGCTACAGTACCCACAATCCTAAGTGTAACAACAACATCTCTGATTGGTCCAACTCACTGTTACCATAGGAACGTTTACCGTACCCGCGAAACCGCGAGCGGCTAGTCTTCTTACCTTTCCCTTTTCGCCATTTTTTCAAAATGTTTTTTGCGCCGAATCAAATGTTTTATGCTCACTATTCATCTCGTAGCTGGTTGGCTTGGTTCCAGACTTAAAACTCTTTATATAAGCAATATTCAAAACTATGAAACAATTGAATGGGGAAAAACACATCTGGAACCAGAGCCGTTAAAAAAGTGGGCGGTCACTGTTGAGCTCTATTGGGAGGGGGCAGTAAAATCTTCTTTTGTTTAAAAAACAATCTAATAAAAACAAAACTCTAAAACATACCACTGGGGTAAGTGGGTAAATAATGTATTTGTAATTTGAGTGAACTGACAAATTGACAGTTGTTAGCAATAATTTTTATTATAAATACTGCTAGCTAATAAAAAAAAAAAACTTGCTATGGTTGCTGTAAACAAACCAACCAGCCCTTAAGACTGCAGACCCGATAAGAAGGAGAAACACTAACTACTTTTAAACATTATCAAAGACAGACACATTATTATAGATAAGCACAAACATCGCTACGCCGACCTTTTCAAGAAGCTGTTTGTAGGAATGAAAGAGGGCGAGGCTGTGTTCACACGGTCCAACAAGTCCGTCACCGCTGGTAAACTCTGACAAAATCGTATTTTGAAAGGCTCCATGTAAACGGGAATATTAGTGGAATTTTCACATTCGTTAGCCATGTAAACAGCTTAGTCGGAATATCGTCTTTTTCGGAATAAGGGCAAAAAACTACAATATTATGTGCAAGTAAATGTAGTCAGTCATTCCCCTGGCAGTATTGATGGACCAGACACAGACGAGGAGAGCATAGATGAGGAAGACCCGCAACTGCTGACCAATCGGAGCAGATTGGGCTTTTTCAGAAGAGGGGGCTTAAAAAGACAGGCACTCCAAGGTGCTGCCTTGGGCAGAATGAGGGTTTTTTGAACAAAAAGTATGAATTTGTTTTTAAATGAAAAAATACTTTAAAAATAGATTATTGAGACTGAGACACTGGAGGCATATTCTCTATGTGAGAAACGCACCAAATGATGATGTGGAGATCAGTTCATAGCCCAGTTCGATCCACACTCTCAAATTATCTCCTTTAGACAACTCAAAAAGCTGTCCCATGAACACACTCTTATCCCCTTCTGAAGTGCATCCATCCCAGGCCTTCATCGTGGGTCTAGCCTCGGGGTAACTTTCACTCCAGTTGCGCAGCTCTGCGTAGAACCTGTTGAAGTCTCCCTTATTGCAGCTTAATTCAATCCTCACATAGACATAATAGAAACCGTCCTCAGGAATCACAATGGCAGTTTCCTCTTTGATGTGTTGTCCACCAAAATTATCACGCCATTTCAAGTATAGTCCATCAGTCTTGTTGTCTGCAGGTACAGACGCTGTTGGAAGAGAGAAGTACAGTAAGTCACATGATTTATTTAAACCATAAATTCCTCTTCTATTTTTCTATTTATCATAAATTTTACTATTCTCATGTTTAAATAGCTTTTTAAAAGTCACATCTTTTAAAAGTTGGAAATGTAAGAGGGACATTGTTGAAACACAGAATTCCCAATCAAAGCAACAAGAGTTCAAATAAAATACATTCGTTCATTATGCAACCACATGTTCAAGACTCACCTGGACTTCATGTGCACTCCAACAAGTGCTGCAGCATTGAGACCAATGCGTACATCTAAAAATAACAAGCCTGGCTGTTTAGGAGATCAATTCTTTTTGGGTCAGCTGCAAACAATCTGGCCCACCCTGGGTTCATTTTGTTTTCTTTACACTGTGCTCTAAGCTTCCCATTGTGGCCTATAACATTTCAAACAACCAAATAGTACTGTCAAGATTTGGCTCAAATTCAGGAAACAGCATGGTCTACAGAGAGCTTAGATACACACACCGATTTTAAATAATCACTTATTCTCATCGTTCTGCTTGGAGCCCGCCTTCCGTAGTTTGTCAAACAATTGTCTTGTCACACTTACATGACCTATAACAGGATGGAGTCTTTTCACCCTATGTGGCTCACTAATTTACATTATGATCAGCTAATTTAACAAGTGTACAAAAGCATTGTATTTATTTTATATGGGGACATTTTTTCAAAATAAGTCATTATGTTTTAAGGTGTTTTTGTGGCTTGATTGTAAACAACTTAAAATAAATAAATGGTTTTAAAGAAGAATATGTTGGTCAATTTAGTCAGCTTTTTCATTGAATCAAGATAAACACTGAAAACATAATGGTACAGTCTCCATGCTACACTAATGATAGTATTACACATATCCTCTACAAGTATAATTGTGGCTGTATACTTTGTCTCCCCTTCAAAAATTGCTCTTCAGAAATTTAATTTTTATCCCCAAACTGTTAGATGAGATGTACGCCCATGGGCATTTCATTTTATTTACTTGCTTATTTTTTATACCTTGTCATGTCCTGCATTTGATGCACTGGCTTTGCCTTGTCTGCAGAAAACTCAATAAAAAAGATTTGGGGAAAAGTGTGAAGTTGACTAGTGAAGAGTAGTGAAAAAAACACTTACTGAGATCAACGTGCAGTTTTGGGATGTTTGTTTGAGGATTAGCTGTGGATTGAGAAAGAGAGGAGAGAGATGTTCAAAACAATGCTTGCTTGCTAATGATATTTCAGGGAAAAGCCTGATCTGGAAGATGGAGAAAGCTGCCTGAGTTGTGAACTACTGTAGGACACACAATGACATACTATATATGGAGCTTAGTAATGGAGAGCAGTAATGTATAGTACTTAAACTTGTAAACTTTCACTTGTACATTGAAATCCTCCCAACTCCATAGACATTTCATTAAACATGAAGGTAATGACACGGCATACCTGTAGGGTAAACGCTCTCTTGCTTGGAATAGGCTGGACTTGGCTTTACTGCGCACTAGGAATAAGGAAGAACACATTTTCAGTTTCATCATGACTTGTAGCGCTTTACTCGGATACCTGAAATTGTGGCCATTATATGGATTATATGACAGCTTGTTGGAAACACAAAGTGAGTCCCAATGTGATCTTGTCTTTACAGTGATACAAGTGGCAAAGGGCAAGCAAAAGGGGCTGAAATGTGGACGCAACAGGTTGTGTGGGGGAAAATTGTTGCTTCACTATCAGTGAGTAAAAATATTTGGACTGAAGGGTTTGTTGTTTATAATGATGCTACTGAGATATGCAGTGAATTAAGGTAGCACTAATAAAAATGTGGACACAACCTCCTATTTGAATGTAAATCTGATATATTTTATTAGAAAAATTGTCATCCTTTTTTGTGACCAAGTTTGGTTTTAAATTTTTCACTCAGTATTGAGGGTAACCATATATGTAAAAAAAGTATAATCATAAACATGACACAGTCCAAAATGCACATACATTGGTCTCCTTTCTCAACAAAAGTTGTAATAAATCAACATAAAATAAGATGAAGTACAAAAGTAAAGATAAATAAAGCACACATCTTGCATTCTGACTAAATAAATATAACATTACCTCCATCTCCAAACGTTGGCATCCCTTTTAAGATCTTATGGCACAAAGTACTCAAGTTCATACATCTTAACCTGTGGCACCCCATCTCCAATAACTGCATTTATCATTAGAGATGCAGTATGTTCATTGCACCAGCCTGAAATCAGCCCAAAACTTTGATCAAGTTAGGTAGTTAAGGTAGTTTAAAACTCTGCTACACCCCTCAAAGGGAGTAAAATATTCCTACTATATCCTAGGATTGCATATAAGCTGACATTGAGGTTTACATGCTCACATCATCAATGTGCAGACCCAGCCAAAGCTCTCTGAGAAGACAAAGAAACCTTAGCCCATAACCAGCGATGGAAGAAGTATTCAGATCCTTTACTTAAGTAAAAGTACTAATACCACACTGTCAAAATACTCTGTTACAAGTAAAAGCCCTGCCTTGAAAATGTTACTTCTGTAAAAGTATCATCAAGAAAATGCACTTGATGTAATAAAAGTAAAAGTACTCAATGCAGAAAAATCCTCACATTTTAGAAACTGGGAACGATCCAAACAGTTCTGTCAATCAACTAAGTGTTTAATCGGCCAATCATTACAGCTGGACTTGCAGGCTGTTATATTGTTGGGTAGTATAACTTTTAATAAAACACTGTATTTTATAAACTACATGTGTGGTGTGTGTACAAATTTTAACTTGTAAAGTAACTAGTAACTAAAGCTGTCAGATTGATGTAGTGGAGTAGAAGTAGAAAGTGGTATGAAAAGAAAAGACTCAAGTAAAGTACAAGTACCTCAAATTTGTACTTAAGTACAGTACTTAAAGTCAATGTACTTAGTCACATTCCACCACTGCCCATAACCATAAAGAAAAAGTTTTGGAACTTACGTTTTGTCCGCTGGATCCAGAGTTTCCACGTTGCCATAAAACAGCACAGATGGTAAAAATGAACAGTGCCATACTGCTGAGCAGCAAGAGCAGAGTGATGAGTCTGGGGCGCATTTCCTGTTGCTTCATGTCCCGGCAGTGTTTGATGGGGATGAGCACAGACTTGTCCGGGTCCATATCTATAATTGCATCCCCACAGGCAGATTCAGTTGGCAGAGTCTGCCCAAAAAGTTTCTCTTCCATGTCAGCAAGTCCGGTATCTGCAAAGTTGGCTGGTCCTCTGTTTACCAGTGATACTTGCAGTCTTTTATTAGCAGTTGAAAAGTGGGGCTGTACCCAACCGCCTACACTGAAATCCTCAGCTGGAATGACCTCATCTTTTCATTCATACAGATAGGAGAAAAAAAGAGAGGAGGAGCACATACCAGAGTCCTCATTTTAGTGTTCAAAACATGTAAATAGGCTTTACTCTCATGTATTATCATTATATTCCAGTTATAGAACCATGCATCCCTTTTTCTCAAAGATAAATAAATAAAAAAAGAAAAACAGAAAATCATTTAACAATATGCTATATGAAAATAGCATTCTTTTCACTGTTAGTCTCGAGTAATGACAGTTTCAGAAACATGTAAAAGTTACATACATTCACTTTAATGACTCAAACCGATTAATCAATTATCAAAATAGTTGGGGGTTAATTTAGTATTTGACAACGAATTGATTAATCGGGCTCAAGGACACTAAGGCACTCAGGAGGGTAAAGTTTAAAAAGCCTTATATTTTTGGGCTAAATCATTAAAACACGGCAACGCGTTTCAGCCGTGAGGCCTTCACCAAGGCAAGTATAAAATGTTTGCATTTGAACTGTATCTTATAGCCTATTGGCCAGTAGTCACATGGTCAGTAGGCCAAGAGTCACATGATTGTTGTGGACAGGTGGTCACATGACAGACCATATTCAGCAGGAAATCGATCAGCAATAGTTAAACAATAGGCTCGTTTGAGATGAGCCAGGTGTGCGCAGAATCGATAACCGGCGATCGCCGCCCATTGCACGCCGTTTAGATCTGTGTCCGACTTGATCGCGACTTGCTCTGTCGTCATGCACACGTGGGCAACAATGACCTCACAAGATCAAGGCGGCCGCAGGTTTGAGACACAGACAGCGTGGTTGCTTTCCCCGACTGCAAGACCCCAGGACCCAGGGGCATGCTGGGAAACGCCTGGCACTCAGCTGATCTAACAGCTGATTGGTTCAGAATCGACTCAACATGATGACGTTTAATACTATAAACTTTTTATAGTTTTTGAATTGGTGGGATTTGAATTGCTCTTTGTTTGATTTAAAGGGGAACTATGCCGCGTTTTTTTTTAGCTTAATTTACCTAACTGAACATCTTCGGAGTCATTGGAATGGTTATATGACTGTTTTCGGGTTGAATGGTGGTCGTCTTGCTCCCCCCTAGCGCCTGTGAGCGGAAAAACCACCCTTGCAACTTTCGGCCGGCGAGCCGGCGGCCTCAGCGTCATGAAGTATCGCGTGATATCAGGTCTCACGATGTAACGAATTGCTTTACGCCACTGCACGCATACAGGAACCGGCTAGCTATAAGAACAAGGTAGCGATGGAGTTTTTCTGTCTATCGTCATGGCTGAGCCGGCAAAAAAGAAGCAGAAAGCTAGGAAAGCATTGTCGGAGGAACAGAGAAAGAGGAAACGGCAGACTGACCGAGAGAGGAGTCAGACACAAGTAAACATAGGAGCTGCCAAATATCTATTCTGAAGCTGTAGGAGGAGCTCTATAGAGAAACCTGCCGGCAAAAAGCGAGAAAACAGCGAAGAAATGGCCAAAACGGCATAGCGCCCCTTTAAAGGCTTATTCTGTACAGAACACATGTTGTGTGGCTGATAGTTAGGTTTAGAAGTCAGAGAGACTAAATCCGTTCAAATTACAGATCATCTACAGTCTGTTGTTAACATCAGCAACAGATGTAGAGCATTTTGATAGCTACACAGTCATAATAAAACCAATGTGTACAAGCTGATATTAGGGTCTGATAACATTTTATCAAATCAGAATCAGACCTAACAGGATATGAGTGGTTCTGTGACTACAAAACTTCTCTATGTCTCTCAGCATTCAGGCACGAGGGACGCACCGGCCAAAACAGCATGTCATTAATAGGATGCTGATGCTCAACAAGAAGAGGCCAATTAAGAAACTCAAAGAGTGATTAATCGATTCATCTTTGAAACTCTAAAATGTGCGATAATAAAACTTAAAAATAATAAAACTTTAATTTGGTTGATGTATGAGTCAAGCAACTTTAAACTTTGTTTTTGTTGATGTATGAGTCAAGCAACTTTAAACTTTCATTTTGTTGATGTATGAGTCAAGTAAGGAGACATGTTCAGGCTACAATCTTTGATTGGTTTGAAAAAGAGATTAGATAAATGTTGTTCACATGCCTGTGAAAAGATCAGACGTATGTCTGTTTGCTCATACTGTTCTTTCAAGAAAGACAGTACAACAAAGTAGTTGTTTACTACAAGTAAGTAAGAATAGAGAGGCAAAGTCACGCCCTTCTCCTTCCGGTCCATGGGACCTTAATTAGGAAAAAAATATATGAACGAGAGTCAATGGAGAGATACTAATTATTTTTTGATCCTGTTTGAATTGAGCCATGGATTACAAATATGATGTGGGGACCCATGAGGTCCACCGGAAGGGGCGTGATTTTGGCTCTCTATTTAAACAATACCCCTACATGATGCAAAACATAAAGGAAGTGCTAAACACAAAGGAGATGCACACGATCCACAGGATAATCACAAAAAAAGACCAGCTTGGCTATGACAAGGTAGTGGTGAAAGAATAAAAGTGCATATACCACAGTCTAAACATACTGTATTACAAGTAAAACTCCTGCAACATTTTTTGTAAAAGTTCCTCATTATGCAGGCCATCATATCATTGTCTCAAACAGTAGAATCCCACCAGAAAATGTCAAAATGAGGTTTGAGACAACATACCAGTCATTATTAAACAATGGAACAATCATCCCTCTTCAGTTGTATTATGTCTTCCTGTGACTGCATGTCTGGCTCCGGATTCATGAGCATGTGATTGGGATAAATGCCCACTACGCATTCCTCTTCATGATTCAAAACATAATTTCACCATCACCATCATTTGTTTGCATGCGTAATACATTAATATATTTCGGACAGTATTTCCCAGTTTGACCATCTATGGTTCAACCTTGTCAATTAACACAGTTTTTATGCTATTTTTGTAGCCCTTTAAGACGGACCTATTGGCTCACCTCAAATATTTACCACAGGGTTAGTCTAATGTTGAAATAATTAACACAATGGGATTTCTGTAATTCATTTCTGTTGCTGACGACAGCCACTCCACAGGGGAAACTCTAAACCAGATGGTAATGTAGATAATACCAAAAAAAAGAAAACACATTTACGTTAGTCATCAAATCACGCCAAAGGTCAGACCAGTTAGGAGTAACTGGTTCCCAACACATCAGTCGATAGAAGGCCTTTCCAATTCCTGAATATGTACTTCCTCAACTCTTCTCTGAAAGTACGTCTGACAGTGCGAGACTACTCTGATGTGTGACGCTTATCTCCGTGTTTTCAGTCAGTATGAAAGTAAATAATTACATGTGCGTTCCTGTAAGTCAGACTCAAAATCCTGGTTGGATGTTAGTTTGTTACTCAGGAGCATCTGCTTTTCATCTAGCAGGACGCTGAACAGCTACTTCCCACAGGCTATTAGGATTTTAAATGGACTGTGCCCCCTCCCACTCCCATGCTTCCTTGCTGTGCAGCTACCTGCCTGAACTGCACTTTGTTTGGACTAAACACATGACTGCAATGCACTTGCACTTTACATACTGTGCTGCTACCCTGCACAAGCTGCTACTCTCCACTGCACTTTAATACTCTGTGCCCAAGCTCCTCCTATATGTCTATATGCTGTATTTTATGTGTTTATTATATTTATTTCCTTGTTTTATACTGACACAAGCTGGGGGAACACTATTTCATTTTTTGTATGTACGGAAGTAAACATGACAATGACAATAAAGTAAATCTTGAATCTCTTTTATGCACTGTAAGTCATTTCTTTGAACGGCAGTTTTTGCCCTCACATTCAAATACTACACAGCATTTAGTCACCCGCAGCCCAGAATAAACCCTTGCATGTCCTTTTGTTTATAACACTGACGCTATGCACACAGACAGCTATTGGTTTGTTGCACAGTTCCACTAAAATGTAATCGAGTCAAAACAATTTGATAAACAAGACTAAAAAAGTTCAGTAGAGCCACAGAGTAAGATGATAATTTGTTGTGAACGTGACCCTATGAGCGAGATAGCCGTTTGATTTAGTGTAAAAATATTGATGAGTGCAGCTTTAAAGCTTTAGTGCGTAACTTTTTTTATATTAATGAAGATTTTTGAATTTAACAGACACACCAACAACAAAAGTATATATACATATATATATATACACAAAAACATACAACAGAAAAATCCCACCCAAAACGAACAGCAGACGCTGCATTGTGGCAATGTGGCAGGTAGATTGAAAGTGTTACCCGCCAATTTCAAAATTCACCCGCATTTGGTTGGACCGCTAGAACGACTAGTCCCGACATATTTTTAGATTGCTTTTATCCTATAGACCTTCAACAATTAATGTTAAAAGGTATCTTCAGTTAAGCCATCTACCTGTCTCTTAGACGCTATCCCAACGAGGCTACTCAAAGAAGCGTTACCCATGGTTAACACTTCATTACTAGATATGATCAATATGTCCTTATTAACAAGTTATGTACCTCAGTCATTTAAAGTAGCAGTGATAAAACCTCTTCTGAAAAAACCCACCCTCAATCCTGAGGTCTTAGCAAACTATAGAACTATAGCTAACCTTCCCTTTCTCTCCAAGATCCTTGAGAAGGTAGTTGCTAATCAGCTATGTGATTTTCTACATAGCAATAGTTTATTTGATGACTTTCAATCAGATACCGATAGTTACGCATCTGAATCACTCAAATCTCATTGGCTACCTGCCAATGTGGCAGGTAGATTGAAAGTGTTACCCGCCAATTGCAAAATTCACCCGCATTTGGCGGGTGGTCGGGTGTTAATTTCATGCCCTGGTCTGGTGTGTGTGTGAATGTGTTTTGTTTTATTTCTTCATTTTGTCATGCCTGCAGTGTGTTTGGTGTGTTTTGGTTTTCTGTCTGTGTTCTGTGTTCACCTTCATTTTCCACAGTGTATGCCCCCCCCCCAGGAAGATTCTATTGAAAATCCTGGTCTAATCTGCAGACCTAAATGTGACCTCCAGATCATGTTCCCACAGTGGCTTCAGTGAGTCATAGGCTGAAGAGTCAGAATACAGCAGTAAAGAATTAATCTTCAAGTCAAGTGACACAGAAGATTTTGAAATAAGTAGTTTAAATGTGGGAGGATGTTCATTTTTACAGTGTTTATTTTCCCAAAGAAGGAAGTCGGCAGGGACGTCAAATTCTTCAAATTGTTTCAAATGTTTTGAATCAGAGGGGAATAATTAGTCACAAATAGATTGTTCAAATCAGGAGTACCAAAAATACCCAAATATTTTAAGCCATTCTTCGAAACCCGAAAAGGACATTGTATGGTCATATTCTGTGGAATATTGAAAGCCAGCGCGACAGATTTTCCTAGGTTAAAGGTTCAATATGTAATACATTTACTGTAATAAATCCAAAAATGACACCAATGCCTCATCAGATATTAAGGAAACATGTTAAGCTGAAATTCTATTTAGTTTATAGTTTTCTGACAACAATGCTAATTTCAGTATTTTTTCCTTTTTGAAATTGACATTCCGTGACGGAATTTCTGTTTATGTTTTGGCCTGTGTGTTGTTATCAACTGCCCAGTTTGACAGCCAGACAGGGTTGCCAGATATACCTGTACAAACGTAAACCCAGCACGCTACAGCTGTAACGTTAGCACAGCCATGAAAGCAGCAAACAAACGAACAGGATCAACGGAGAAAGATTGTACCCGACTTAAACAAACAAACAGCATTTTTCTAACAGTTGCATGACCAGAGAAGTAACAAATCCCGGGTAAATATTGGAGATGTATTTGAAAGATCGAGACAGCTTAGAGCCCAAAAGGACGCCGAGTTGGCTAATTTCCTCCTGAACAGGTAAGCATTAGCTTCAGGCTAATTTATCACGGCTACAAGGGACGGGCATTTTATGCTTTTGTCATTTCAACATTTGTGTACTCACAAGGAATTATATAGCTAGAGTACCCAAGTTGGTTACTTGCAAAAACAACTGAGACACAGCTAGCTAGTAAAGTGATCCTGGCTAGTCCTGGCTAACGCCGCCATGCTAATCCTGCTAACTGCTAACGTCGGAGGACCAGGCAAGCAGCCCATGGCTGTTTACAACGTGTAGTTCAGCGGCCGGAGCCGACAACGGTGAGTTATTTTAAGCCACGAGAGGGGGGCTGTATATCAGGAAGAGTGGACTGTGAGTTTGCAGTGTGTTTAGCGATTGTTGCCGTAATTCAACGTCTGTCAGTTGGGTACAGAGCTCCGCGTGAGTACGGGCTTCTATGACTGTCAATATAGCCAGCCTCTAACATTAGCTACTCCGCTGTGCTGTGAAGTATGTCTGGCTATGTGAGACAAGCGTCTAGCAACATTGTTGTGGATGCTGCGGTCTCAGCCTAGCAACATTGTTGTGGATGCTGCGGTCTCAGCCTGGCAACCTCCTTGAACTTCGAGTCTGGGCAGGAGGACTGCCCCCTCCTGCCATGCCTCTCTCCAGTATTTTGAATTTGTACTGCAGTAACGTTTTTAAACACTACCTGTCAGTATTACATATTGGACCTTTAAGGAAACAGGCTAAGTTGAAATACTATCTTTTCTGACAGTTGCGTGACCAGAGACGTAACAAACCCTGGGTAAATATTGGAGATGTATTTGAAAGATGGAGACAGCTTAGAGCCCTAAATAGGGTGACCAGACAAGCCAAAAAATTCAGGACAGTCCCGAAATCCAAGCAGTTGTTGTCACAAGTTGCACGGAATGGAGGAACTAAATGCAGAGAGCAGGAGGAAGTTTGTTGCATGAGGATTTATTTCACCAACAAAAAATGAAGCACATACCAAAAGAGTCCAGAAAGTAATAGGCAAAAACTAAGTCTCAAAACTGGAACTCCAAGACAAAAGGTAGACTCCATGCACAAACACAGCAACAGAATACACAGCAACAGAATACAATGAACCGACAAGAGACAAAGACAGAACAGTAAGCAAGTGAATTTCAGAGAATCGCAGAGCAGAAGGACTCCCCAGAGCTAGGTTAGTAACAAGCATTTCTGGGACAGGATGCATACAAAAGGAAACAAGTGGAAACAGAGATGAGAGAGCAGCTCAGTGTGTCATAGGAAGGAAGGAACTTCCCCGGCAGTCTAGAATTATAATAGCATAACTAAGAGAGGCAGGTTAAAGAAAGGTGCCTGGTCGGGATAGAACTCTACCCAACCGGATCGGGCTGTACTGGCCTGCCTCCCTCTACTCTCGCTATATTATTGATTACATAATAAATAAATGATGACTACGAAGAGGAGCAGATGGGCCGGGTTAGGCGGACGCTGCAACTCCTCACTCCCTAATATAAGCTTTATCAAAGAGGAGGGTTTTCAGTTTACTCTTAAATGTGGTGACGGTGTCTGCTCCTCGAACACAAATTGGGAGCTGGTTCCACAGGAGCGGAGCCTGATAGCTGAAGGCTCTGGCCCCCAGTCTACTTTTAGGTACTAAGAGCTCTTCTAGGTATGATGGTGCTTGACCATTTAGAGCTTTGTATGTCAGGAGGAGTATTTTAAATTCGATCCTAGATTTCACAGGAAGCCATTTTACCCTTCTTTCCCGCCGTCCTCCCGTATTAGTATTTTCCCGTAAATCTCCCGTATTTTAACCTGCGTTATTAAAAAATAATAATACCCCGGGCCCGAGCGGAGTAAAAAAAAGAAAAAAACCATTCCCAATCTGAGCTCTGTCACTAGCCTCGCGATAACTGCCACATGCAGTAGCCTACTACAGCTACTGTAGGTGGCAGTTGTCGCAAGGTTATGTGAGGTCAGATGATGAGTGACAACGCGGGGGGAAAAAAAGAAGAAAAAAAACAGAGACGCATGATGGACGCTACGACAGAGACGGTGCGCTGCCAAAACTTATGAAGGCTTTACTATGCATTCCCCATAGCAATGCAAGTTCAGAAAGGGTGTTTAGCATGGTACGAAAGATTGTTCCAGAGAATAGGATGACGTTAGACAACAGAACTGTTTGCGCTCTACTCTCATGTAAAATTAACCACTCTGGCCCAGCCCACAAATACACTCCTTCCAAAACAGTCTTAAAGAATGCAAAGTCTGCAACAAATTTGTACAATAACTCACTAAAGAAAAGTTATGTGAAATTAAAAGAAAAACTGTAAAAGAAAAGCAATATGAAATTAAAAGATGTAAATGTAAAGACAAGCAATGTTATAAATTGTAAATGTTTTCAGCATTCTGCATCAAGTGGTGATTTTAGCTTTCTTGTACACCGGTCTTAAAATGTAAGGGATACTGGAGCTTGGTTGGGGTGGTGGGACTGCTCGAGGTGGGCACCGGAAAATTTCCCTTATTTTCAAATCCAAAACTTGACAGGTATACCCCCTCCTCGGCCTGAGCCTCTAGGAATTTGAGTATTAATATGACTGGGAGGAGTGGCTTCATTTAGACTGACATATTCTTCATGGCCCAGCCAAGTTTCAGTAAGACAAAATAAATCAATTTTATTATCTGATATCAAATCGTTTACCAATACTGCTTTAGAAGACAGAGATCTAATATTTAATAGTCCACATCTAAGTTTCCTATTTTGTTCTATCGTTGCAGTTGTTTTAATTCTAATTAGGTTGTTGGGTATAGCGCATCTTTTGTTGACCTTTGATTTAACCGATCTGAGCCAGGGGAATGACACCGTGCTTATTAGACTATGAGTGGGCGACTGCTCCAACGGAAGCACAGAGGGGCGCGTAGCACTGCACATCTGATTACTAATATCAAACTTGGGTTGTCATAGTTTATGACTGATAATAGACTCTTTTAGATAATAGATTTTTTGATATGAGAGCGGCTCCATCCCAGGTGGGATGAATGCCGTCTCTCCTAATCAGACCAGGCTTTCCCCAGAACGCCCTCCAGTTATTAACATAGCCCACATCATTAGCTGGGCACCACCCAGACAACCAGCGGTGGAAGGATGACGTACGGCTGTACATTTCATCACTGGTCAGGTTTGGCAGGGGTCCAGAGAACACTACAGAGTCCGACATTGTCTTTGCGTATGCACAAAGTGACTCAACATTAATTTTAGTGATCTCCGATTTACGACCATTACCACCTACGTGAAGTATGATCTTACTGTATTATATCGCAACGCCCTGCTGTGATGTTCATATGCACAGAGTAGTCAGGATCCGGTATAGGAGACTGCACTACTCAGTACTCACGATGTGCCCTGCTATGACATGAACTTCCACGATGACCTTCGAAGTCACTGTTCCATTATCTTTAATGTGACTGTTATTTGCCACTGTTCATCACACCCCCAACCGGCCCCGTCAGACACCGCCTACCAAGAGTCTGGGTCTGCCGAGGTTTCTTCCTAAAAGGGAGTTTTTCCTTGCCACTGTCGCAATAGCGACTGCTAATGCTTGCTCTTGAGGGAATTACTGTAATTGTTGGGGTTTTGGAATTTATAGAGTGTGGTCTAGACTAGGGGTGACCCCGAATAGTCGAAGATTCGATGCATCGATATGCGGAGCCTGATTCGACCACCAATCTCACAGTCAAATCTTCGCGGGTGTTATTATGAAACGAGGATCATACCATTTTGGCAATATGGGGGTGCTCAATGTCTAATTTCACACAGAACTACTGGTTTTGTACGGTTATATTAAGTTATATACGGCCTTTAATTATGATAATGCTGTTAAAAAAAAAAAAAAAAAAAAAAAGGTGAAAAGAAAAAAGCGTTCAATAAATATTTTTTACGTGTGTGTGTGTGTGTAAATCCAACCACCCTTGTGACAGATTTAAGTTTCACTTTCCCTGATCCGTGACAGACGAGGAGCATCTTGGCGGCAGGGATTAACGTTTTATACCAATGTCTGGAAAAAAAAACTTAAAGGTGTGGATGCACTTTGAAATGGTAAAATATGATCCAAAAAAGTTATATGCAAGTTGTCCAACAGCTCATGTCCTACCACTCGTCAACAACATGGCTTTCCACTTAAAACGGGTAAGTTTATTACCAATAAAGACGGTTCACTCTTTCATATATAATGGCGTTAGGAAGGTAGAGTAGTAATTTACCTGGACCCAAAAACGAAGTTTATTGCGCTCGACATGAGGCCAGTGAATGTTGTGGACGGTGAAGGTTTTAAAGAATTAATGCGCACACTTGAGCCAGGATACACAGGATCTCCCAAAAGAGAGACTGTTATGCATGCGGTGGATACAAAATACGTGTCCATAAAATTGTTTTACCCTCCTGCTGACTAGTGTCATGCCCCTCCCAACCCATTCACACACACACATCGACTATCAGTCGACTATAGAAAGATTCGACAATTCTGATTCGAATGTGTAAATCCTTAGTCGGGGACACCCCTAGTCTAGACCTACTCTATCTGTAAAGTGTCTCGAGATAACTGTTATGATTTGATACTATAAATAAAATTGAATTGAACAGAGACTAAATAGACCATGTAACGAGGACTAACAAGGGATGGGTGACACTAGGCTGGGCAAACAGGTGAAACACATAAGACAATCACAAGGGCGGGAAACTAAAGACAGGAAGTAAAACTAGACAAGGCAAGGGAGGTATTAGTCTTAGGTATTAGGTATTAGTCACTATGTTTTCCAGATTATTGTTATCTATTGTACATGCTACCTTATATTTTCCAGTTTTCAGCTCAGCAACCGCGGTACTCCATGCACAAACACAGCAACAGAATACACAGCAACATAATACACAGCAACATAATACACAGCAACAGAATACAATGAACCAACAAGAGACAAAGACAGAGCAGAGACTAAATAGACCAGAGGCCTGTACTACGAAGCAGGATTTGGCGTTAACGAGCTAACTTCAGGTTCAACCCAGGATTTTCTGTACTACGAAGGTGGATCAGTTGTTATCAGGTTCAATCGCCGTGGTAACTCATGCTGAACACCTAACCTGGTCGGGAGCAGGTTAAGTCGGAGATCAGAGATCAACCGGTGTTAAAGCACCGCCTACTGACCAATCAATACTCCATTGATAACGGCGTCACCATTCTTAGAAGATCAGGCGGAGCTCGGTGCAGAGAGAGAGAGAGAGAGAGAGAGAGGGGTGCGCTCATAAAAGTTAAAACATTTAGAGATCGACAACCCGTTAACATTCCGTGATTGGTATTTGTATGAAATATATATTTTAATGGGAGGGAATTAAATATCGGCTTCTTGAGCCGTGTGTCGCCAATGTGCACATCGGTTTGAATTGTTTTTATATTTTTTATTTGCTCTCACGATCGCTTCCCACTGCCAGGGGTGCAACTGAAATTATAGGCTAAAGCAACGACACTTTATGGAAAGCAGAAATTATAGGCTAAAGCAACGACACTTTATGGAAAGCAGAAATTATAGGCTAAAGCAACGACACTTTATGGAAAGCAGAAATTATAGGCTTTTTTTGCCAGCTTTCCTTCCTGTTTTAGGAAGCAGCGACTGTATTGCGTTATGCCTGTAAAACCGTGTCTGTGTTCTTCATATTAATGTAGAATTATAGTTTGCTCTTCTTGTTTAAAATATGCTGCTCTGGTAGATGTTTGCGATTGGTCGTGGTGCGCAAACCTCGCCTCTTTTATGTGAACGCGCGCGCTGCTGGATTGGGAAACCCTGAGTTGACTGAACTAGTTGATAACCAGCGTCGTAGTACAGGCTATGCAGGACCGCGGTTGTTAGGTTAGGTGAAGCCGGATTACTGAAAGAAATCCGGGTCATGTTGATCTTGCTTCGTAGTACAGGCCTCAGGTAACGAGGACTAACAAGGGACAGGTGACACTAGGCTGGGCAAACAGTTGAAACGCATAATACAATCACAAGGGCGGAAAACTAAAGACAGGAAGTAAAACTAGACAAGGCAAGGGAGAAAACAGATATCAAAATAAAACAGGAAACAGAACATAACAGAAACTCAAAATCATGACAGTTGTCCCAAATCCCGAATCCTAATTGTCCTGAAAATTAGAGCAAAGTCTCAAGAGCAGTCGAGTAGTTATAGTCTGATAGAACATTAAAAACTGTTCATGATGACAACCACGTGTCCGGTGGCCGCTATGCTTGCGAGAAACTGAGCTCCTACACTCGCCACCGTATTTCATTAAATAACCAGGTCTATTACTTTTTCTTCGACGCCAAATCGTTTTGTCTGTTGTCATGGTGACTCGCTGAAACGCCTGCAGGCGGGGGCACAACTAACCAGTGTCAGAGGGTTATGCAGCAACAATTTTGGCACTTGTGTTCTTCTCCACTAAGACATAGGGCCCTATCTTGCACTCAGCGCAAAGATAAATTAGGGAAAAGAGGGGGGCGTGTTCCAGCGCAAACATTACCTGGTGCTATTTTGCAGTTTCAGAAAACAATTCCGCCACTGACCAGGAAAAACCTGGTCTAAAGTCAGTAGCGCGTTATTCAGATGCTATTTTAGGGGCGCATGCTTGGCCATAATGTAGCGTGTGCATAATGCGCATACACTTCTCTCATCTAAACGGACGAGGCAGTTCCCATTTTTGCAAACCATACATAATTACAAAGAAAAATATTACTTAAAATGCGCTTCAGGTGTTTGGATAGATCAGGAGGCACTTTACAGTACAGTCCTCAACAAGTCGCAGCATTCTTTGTGGCCTGTTTGTGTTTTACACAACATTTCCATGAATCATGGATGTGTTGATGACATAAATGAGGAAATATTAGAGGACTTAAGGAGACGTGATGTTGAACTACGGTGGGATAGGACACTTGAGGGTCCTGGAGTGGCAATGCGCAATGTGCTCCTGATGGAGCGGGTGGACGGAGATGGAGTCGGGGAAGGAAGAAGGGGCACAACAGGAGCAGGTGGTGCGTTTGGAGCCTCCATGGCTGCAGCAATCCTATCCACTTAAGGAGATGTGCCCGAGAGGCCGAAGCAACATCGCCACCCGGTCAAGACGGGCATTTATTACTTTGCCGCATCCCGGACAGCTCCCGCTGTCGCGCGCCAGGCAAAACCACCGTCATAATAGCAATCCGCCATGGAACAAGCGCGCCTGATCTTAAAGGGAATGTGAGATGACGCTCTGATTGGTTATTTTCACGTTACGCCCAAACCACACCTAGCTACTTCAGACCAACCCATTTTAGATTTGCGTCGGGCGCAAGAGTCATTTATCCCGCCGTTATAATAGCAACAGCGCCCGAGATCCGCCCACAAAGCTACTTGCGTTTTGTGTTTCATACTTGCGTTTCAGATCGTTAAAATAGGGCCCATATTGTCAAACAAACATTATGTAATAGATTTTCCATATTATTTTTTCCATATTAATAATATTAAAACATGAATCTGTTGGTATCAAGTGGCTCCCCCTACACTTCCACCTAATGTTAGACCTACCTGTCGCCTTCCCCTGTCTTTCCTGATCCACTATCCTCACATCTGAATGAAATGAACTCACTGTTAAATAGCCACTTAGCACAGACCTTTAAAGAGAGAGAGGGAGAGAGAGATGTTACCCTGTAATTACAGCTTCCATGTCACCCAACAGATGTAACTATAGCCTGTATATGTCTGACAGCTAATGGTAAAACAAAATCTATTAACGATTCCTTGGTAAACCAGAGGTATTGCATTAGTTATGTTTTCCAGCTTCTTGTCATTTATTGTACATGCTACCTTATATATAGAGCCAGTTTTATTAAATGGCCTAGTAGTTAAAACTGTGGGAACTTTTAAGTACCTAGGTACGGTTCTTGACAACTATCTGAGTTTTTCAGATAACACAGACTATATTTTAAAAAAATGCTCACAACGACTCAGTCTCCTTAGAAGACTGAGCTGTCTGGGCGTCAGTGCTCAGATTACTGAGCTAGTATACATCACACACATTGAAAGTGTTTTAACTTTTCATCTCTCTGCTTGGTTTGGCCACTTAAGCTGAAAACACAAGAACAAGCTTAATAGAATTGTCTCAATGGCTAGCAAAATAGTGGGAAAACCCCCAAAACATCTGACCCAAATATACACTGATAGAATGAGGAAGAAAGCTAGGAAAATCAATGCAGATAGTACACACCCTCTTTCAAGCCAGTTTGAGCTCAAGAAGTCTGGGAGGAGCTTCAGAGTGCCTCCGGCAAAAAGTGTATTTAAAAAATTCCTTTATTCCAAATGCCATCAGTATCCTTAATCAAACCAAGTGACAACATCAATATGAGCTGTTATCTTAATGAATTTAAGCATATTTATTTTGTTCTTATCTTGATTTTTCTTTTTCTCCAAGCACAGACGTCACACTATAAATCCTACCTGTTGCCTTTCACCATCCACTTATTTAACTGCTGTTGCATCCCTTGACATGCTATCTCCTTTCCCCTCTTTTTTCTATTTTAGCCCCCAACAGCTTTTTTGCTTTATCCATCTTTTTCCATAGATGACAACTCACTACTGTACCTGCTCACTCAGCGCTCACGGTGCCCCCACTCGCGATATTACAAATCCTACTATGGCCACGCCAAGACCCACCCTTCAATAGCCCAGGTCTTGGCGTGGCCCCCCGCTCCCTCTTCTACAGTATGTCAAAATTCTATCATGGAATCTTATGAGACAGGGTGCCTACTAGCCTGTTAGTCCTCTACAATGTTATAAAACATTGAGGAAATGCAGAAATGATTTAGAAACGCACAGCAGCTACATATAGAAAATACATTATACACACACACACACACACACACACACACACACACACACACACACCATCACTTTGGCGCCCCCATGGTGCTGCGCCCCTATGCGCCGCATATAGCGCATAACTGAGTTAGTGAGTTATTTTAAGCCACGAGAGGGTGGCTGTATATCGGGAAGAGTGGACTGTGAGTTTGCAGTGTGTTTAGCGATTGTTGCACAGCAACATAATACACAGCAACAGAATACAATGAACCAACAAGAGACAAAGACAGAACAGAGACTAAATAGACCAGGTAATGAGGACTAACAAGGGACAGGTGACACTAGGCTGGGCAAACAGGTGAAACACATAAGACAATCACAAGGGCAGGAAACTAAAGACAGGAAGTAAAACTAGACAAGGCAAGGGAGGTATTGCACAGGGCTCTCAAGTTTTTCAGAGAGATCAGAGTGAGATTTTGGCAGCAGGGGTTTGGGTGGGGACGGGGGTCTGCTCTGATAAATGACACATTTGTACAAATATTTTTTTTATTTAATTCAGCATTTCTTTTGTGTGTGTGTGTGTGTGTGTGTGTGTGTGTGTGTGTGTGTGTGTGTGTGTGTATTTGTGTGTAAAATAATGAAATAGCTATGCATTGTCTGGATAAAATATAATGAGAAGTTTCAAATGGGGCCGGAGGTTGTTTAAAAATAACAATAAAATTTTTTTTTTATAAAAAAATAAAATATTAAGGTATTGTTATAAAAGTATTATGGGTAGGATTATTATAAAATAGGTATCTTTATAAAAATATAAAACTGTCAGAGTAGTCCTTCAGCTGATTCAACATGTAGCTATAATAATAAAAATACTACTACTAATAATAATAATAATAATGATAGGCGCAAAAGCTACCCAGTGTTTCCTCTATGTTGATTTCTGCCGCCACAGTATCAGAAATAGGGCAGACGCACAACAGGGTTTCCGCTATGTACATGTAGTATATAAAGTCATAATTACACGACTCTACAGAGCCGTGTGCTCTACTGAACTCAAGCCAAATGTCATCCTCTCTCTCTCACCTCAACTGGAACAGTGACAGGACGTCATCACTCGCCAAGTCATGGCAACCAAATAAAAAACAGGGTGAGTACTACTTGTCACTCAATCTTAGGCAAAGTCACAAACTGCGACGAACGCCGCAACTTGAAATCCGCACTCACTCAGCTGGTGCGTGGCGGCAGGGTAATTTCTCTGCGTGAGAAATACAAGGTGTGGTGTGTGAGCGTGTGAACGGGTTGAAATGCATGTGTCTCACGCCCTGTACGTGAGACTTGAGAGGTCTGTATTGCATTAGTCACTGTATGTTTTCCAGATTATTGTTATCTATTGTACATGCTACCTTATATTTTCCAGTTTTCAGCTCAGCAACCTCGGTACTCCATGCACAAACACAGCAACATAATACACAGCAACAGAATACACAGCAACAGAATACAATGAACCAACAAGAGACAAAGACAGAACAGAGACTAAATAGACCAGGTAACGAGGACTAACAAGGGACGGGTGACACTAGGCTGGGCAAACAGGTGAAACGCATAAGACAATCACAAGGGCAGGAAACTAAAGACAGGAAGTAAAACTAGACAAGGCAAGGGAGAAAACAGATTTCAAAATAAAACAGGAAATAGAACATAACAGAAACTCACAGTCATGACAGTTGTCCCAAATCCCGAATCCTAATTGTCCTGAAAATTAGAGCAAAGTCTCAAGAGCAGTCGAGTAGTTATAGTCTGATAGAACATTAAAAACTGTTCATGATGACAAGCACGTGTCCGGTGGCCGCTATGCTTGCGAGAAACTGAGCTCCTACACTCGCCACCGTATTTCATTAAATAACCAGGTCTATTACTTTTTCTTCGACGCCAAATCGTTTTGTCTGTTGTCATGGTGACTCGGTGAAACGACTGCAGGCAGGGGGCACAACTAACCAGTGACAGAGTGCTATGCAGCAACAATTTTGCCGCTTGTGTTCTTCTCCACTAAGACATATTGTCAAACAAAGATTATGTAATAGATTTTCCATATTAATTTTTCCATATTAATAATATTAAAAAATTAATCTGTTGGTATCAAGTGGCTCCCCCTACACTTCCACCTAATGTTAGACCTACCTGTCGCCTTCCCCTGTCTTTCCTGATCCACTATCCTCACACCTGAATGAAATGAACTCACTGTTAAATAGCCACTTAGCACAGACCTTTAAAGAGAGAGAGGGAGAGAGAGATGTTACCCTGTAATTACAGCTTCCATGTCACCCAACAGATGTAACTATAGCCTGTATATGTCTGACAGCTAATGGTAAAACAAAATCTATTAACGATTCCTTGGTAAACCAGAGGTATTGCATTAGTTATGTTTTCCAGATTATTGTTCTCTATTGTACATGCTACCTTATATTTTCCATTTTTCAGCTCAGCAACCTGGGTTTTGCATATTCTAAGCTAGCCATGAACCCCCATTTGGCTGCTACATTCCTAGTGTTAGCAAACGCTAGCTAGTCTGTTTACATGAATATTTACAAGCCTCCAAGCACAGACGTCGCACTATAAATCCTACCTGTTGCCTTTCACCATCCACTTATTTAACTGCTGCTGCATCCCTTGACATCCTATCTCCTTTTCCCTCTTTTTTCTATTTTAGCCCCCAACAGCTTTTATTGCTTTATCCATCATATTCCATAAATGACAACTCACTACTGTACCTGCTTGCTCAGGTACAGTAGTGAGTTGTCGTTACGAATCCTACTATGGCCACGCCAAGACCCACCCTTCAATAGCCCGGGTCTTGGCGTGGCCCCCCGCTCCCTCTTCTACAGTATGTCAAAATTCTATCATGGAATCTTATGAGACAGGGCGCCTACTAGCCTGTTAGTCCTCTACAATGTTATATAACATTGAGGAAATGCAGAAATGATTTAGAAACGCACAAAGCAGCTACACATAGAAAATAAAAAAAATATATATATACAGTACAGGCCAAAAGTTTGGACACACCTTCTCATTCAATGTGTTTCTTTATTTTCATGACTATTTACATTGTAGATTCTCACTGAAGGCATCAAAACTATGAATGAACACATATGGATTTATGTACTTAACAAAAAAGTGTGAAATAACTGAAAACATGTCTTATATTTTAGATTCCTCAAAGTAGCCACCCTTTGCTTTTTTTGATCGAATGCAAACCCTTGGTGTTCTCTCAATGAGCTTCATGAGGTAGTCACCTGAAATGGTTTTCACTTCACAGGTGTGCTTTGTCAGGGTTCATTAGTGGAATTTTTTCCGTTATTAATAAAAAAGCATAACAGGAGCAGAGGGGAAGGTGAGACAATGGTGTGAATGTTAATGATGTCTCTTTTCAACTATGGCCATACTAAGAGATACATTTAGAGGGGTGGCTTAACGGAGTTTCTTCACTATATGATGTTTTGATGTTTAGACTTTCGGTTAGAAAGACATTTTCAGTTGTGCTGCGTGTACCTTTGAAACTGTGTTTTCCCCATTTGCAAATGTAAATAAATACTCAAAGACCAAACTTTGGTTTAATTCTCAAACAGTCGTTATTCGTTTTGATTTTATCATGAATATCACTAACTCTGCTGCTTCGAGGAAAACTTCCACGACAGTTTGGCGTTGTCCGGCAGGATGGATGAGTTAACAGAGAAAAGAGCTCCGTTGGGTCGCTGATGACTGGCTATCCAGGGATCAAAAATCACCAGCCTCATACCTATAAACCTTTAAAAAGGTTTTTCAAATGATGACGAACTGGTTTATAAAGAAGAGGGACTCTTTATGGATTAGTCTTGAGTCCCTGGCATGTCACCCTAGAAGGCTTGAATCCCTCCCCTTTATTAATGATATAGACCAGTTGAACTCTCTCAAAAAAAATATCATTATCTATAACACACTACAGGTCTGGAGGGATGTGAGAAAATACTTAAATATTCCCTCAGCTATTTCTGCTCGCTCCCCTCTAGCATTGAACCCGGACCTCCCGGTGCAGATCAGGAGTATTGGTTTGCTGGAGTGGGCATCCAAGGGCCTACCTGAAGTCTCAGGCCTACTGACTTCCAACTCTGTAAAACCGTTTGAGCAAATTAGAAAGGATTTTTACATTCCATGTAAGGACTTTTTCAAATATCTCCAAATTCGCCACTTTCTGGAATCTCTGGTTAGGAAGAATGAGATACGCTTGGAGCTATCAGAGTTGGAAAGTGCTATGCTTTCGGCCAAATCTTTTAAGGGACTGATTTCAAAGATTCATTCTCTACTGCTGTATTCTGACTCTTCAGCCTATGACTCACTGAAGCCCCTGTGGGAGCGTGATCTGGAGGTCACATTTAGCTCTGCGGATTGGACCAAGATTTGCAATGGAATCTTCCCAAAATGTATTTCGACTTCTATACATGAACAGAATTTTAAGTTTTTTCATAGGACTTATTTTACACCTGTTCGCCTCCAGAAAATGTTTCCCCACAGTTCAGATCTTTGTTATAAGTGCAGGACACATAAGGGTACATTTATTCATCTGTTCTGGGCATGTGATCGTATCCAGACATTTTGGAAAGAGGTTCATTCTGTGGTTCAGGAGGTCATAGGTAAACAGTTTACATTATCCCCATCATTTTATCTGTTAAACCATACTTTGGACAAAAACCTTAGACCAACACCAAACATCTGTTGATAATTCTTTCATTTCTAGCTAAAAAATGTATCTTACTGAGGTGGTCCGCCCCCACAAGTTCCAACGGTCGGTATGTGGTTGTCACAGATATCGCTCTCTCCCTTTAGAAAAACTAACTTATGACCTCAATCATAACCCTGACAGATTTTGGAGACTTTGGAGACCATTGCATTCCTTCCTGGAGAGACTCTGACCTCACTGTGTCTGGTTTAATCTGTATTTACTCAGTTATTTACCTCTTGTACAGTACTGGTTGTTTTTTATTTATTTATTTTTTTTTCTTCTCTTCTCTTTCATACTTCTTTGATCTCAGTTATAAGACAATGCAGCATCTGTTGTTCGCTTTGGGTGGGATTTTTCTGTTGTATGTTTTTGTGTGTATATATATGTGTAAAGTGTATATATACCTTTTTTGTTGTTGTTGTACTTGTTAAACTCAAAATTCAAAAAAAAAAAAAAAGGGTTTTCAGAGAGAAGAGGGTTAGGACCGCGGAGCGCTCTTGACTGTTTTCCACTCCGTCAAAAACGAACAGGAAGAGATTTCAAGCAGCACGGGTAAGATAAAATTGATTAATTACAATTGGATTGCGAATTCAAGGTTTTGAACAAACATTCTAAACAATCAACTGTTGCTAAACGAATTAAGTAATGAATAATTGGCGAAATCATTCTCTTAACTAAAGAGAATAAATGAAACTAATTCTGACTTTTGGGAAGTGAGTAACTGGGTATTTTTTGGGTCAGATAGGACAAAGATATAACTGGGTTACGAGTGACATCCTTTAGCAGACAGACATATTTCTGATTATTTCTTTGATACGGGTGTGACAATAGATTACAGAAGAGACAGGCTGTGGACTGTCAACAAAGTTAGTTTGATAACTAACAAAAGGGTCTGAAGACCAGAAAAAAATAAAAATAAAATTAAAATAGTCTGTGACAATTTAAAGAAGCTCTTGACTATTTATAAGATAGTCTGTGACACTTTGAGGAAGCTACACTTTAAAGAAGCTCTTGACTACTTATAAAAAAAATGGTCTGTGACACTTTAAACAAGCTCTTGACTATTTAGAGACAGACTGCAGAAGACATAAAATAGTAAATAGTCTGTGACACCCTAAGCAGGTTTTTGACTATTAAGCGATTTTTGTCTGCAGGGCTGTCCCGGGTTTTTACGAAGGTTTGCCGAAGAAATAACCTCGCTTTGTGGTGACGATCACATTGAAAAATAAAAGCTTCTGTCATCATGGGTAACGAACCATCGAAGCCCTTTGAAGCATCTGGACCCATTGTGTGTGAGATGTGTCAGAAATATGGACCGGATTGTTTGAGATGTCGGTTATATTGGTCAAAAAGCTTTGGCTTTCCGCCAAATGGATCTCTAAGTCTAGTAAAGCTAAGGATGTTAAAACACGCTTTAGAAGAAGTAGAAAGAAAATTAATGGGAAAATCAATAATTAAGACAGAGGATTTAAAGCTACTGGGTACAGGAAAAACAAAGAATGTTTTAAAATATAGATAAAACAGTGATCTAGGGAAAGAATGCAAACACACATTGCACCAATAACCTCCTGATCAGTTCTAACCAAAGCCCATGTTCTGAGCTTTCTCTAAAAATCAGGAAGACGAGCTGGAGAAACGGAGGGACGAAGAGGACACGGACTCAACTCTGGGACAGAACCAACAGCATCCGTCACACCTGCATTGGGTGGAAAGACCAACGAGTACGTGAGAAAACCATGTTTGAAGCGTTTGTCTGCATGTTACAACAGGCTGGTGGGCAACATATGGAGCACGGACCCGAAAAAGGCCACTCCCACAAAGGACGTGGTCGAGACAGAAGAGGCCACAGGGCGTACCGTGGGCAAAATGCTGAGCCCTACAACCGAGACCAGTGTTGGTACTGCAAGGACTTTGGACATTGGGTATGTAACTGCCCGAAAAAAAGAAAAAAAACACCTCAGACAAAGAACAACACCTGTCCCTCTGTTTTGACTGAGTCCAAAAAGCTGATGAAGAAGGTAGTGCTACCACACACACACACACTCGCTTCATGCAATGAAAAAATGCTTTGCACTGATACACTGGTTTTGTTTTTGCTATTAGGGACAATTGATAGGTTAGAAAGTTCTGAAAAATAATCTATTCAGTTAAACCATTATAGTATGTTATCTTCTGAAAGCTAGAAGAAAATGCCTACTACTGAGTGTAAAGTTAAAAGGGGTTCCACTTACATACATTTAGATTATTAGAGCATATAAGATTTGACACTGAAGATTATTTGGTCATTCTATTTGGTCAATTGGGGCTGCAGGTCAAACAGTAAGAGAACAATTATCTGTTCCTCTCTCCTGTACATGAAAAAAACAATTCTTGGTGTATGATTATGTCCACTTATTTGGTTTAGGTAGTGATTTAATGTGCACTTTTAACATTGGTTTAACCTCTTACTGTCGGTTGGAGTTTTTACGTAATGTCTCTGCAACTCAACAAAGCACTTTGGTTAATTTCAGCCTAACTATAATGACTTCATAGTTATGGAATTTGAAACTGTCTCTGCAGTTTTTCCCGGCAGCTAGGACTGCGCAGATCCCCTAAAACAATTAAAACAGAGATTTTAGAACAAATTGAGGATAATAAGGCATGTTTTAATGTGTGGATGAAAGAAGCTGATAACAGACAGAGAAAACAATTGCAGAAACGCGACACTATTAAACATGAGTGATGCTAACAAAACGGAGAAAAGAAAAAGACATGAACACTGTCACTGACACAATTTCTCCTCTTTCGAAGTTTGAAAGGCGTTGATCCAGGTCACGGCGTTCCCAACGCCCCCCAAACCCCACACGCAGCAAGGAAAAGGCCGACGGGGAGGAAACATGTGCGAAAAAAACCTCCACCCAATTCACGCCACCCCAAGTGCATCCGTGGAGATTTATCAGCATTCCAAAGCCCCCACAGAAGGAACAACAGAGAGGGATGCAGACGAAGATGAAGCTGATGCATTCCCAATGATTCAGGTTGCTACACAGGGAGGAGTGGGTGTGCTGTATAGACCCTGGACTGAAACGGACATTAGAATCTCCCCCCGTGTAAAGACTCTGGTGCGCAATTTTCCAAGTCCCTCAAAGCATTCATTGAGACTTTTCTGCCCACTGTTCAAGAAATACGACGCATTCTGATTCAAAATCTTGGGCCTATGGAGTATGAAACTTATTCCCTAGAGATCCGACCCATGATCCAGTCATTCGTCATCCAACTCTTAATAATAGAGCAAATGATGACTACAACGACGCGCTGGAGGAACTCTTCATCGGGATAGAGACCACTTTTCCGGTTAGGATTGATATGTCACGTGTGGCAAACACCAAGCAGTTGAAAGGCGAGGCGGTGGAGGATTTCCAGCACCGACTGGCTGAGACTTTTGACCGCACACAGCGGCATTACCGCACAACCGCCCGCGGGCGGTGGTTGAACTTTGGGAAGCCCATTTCAAAAACTTTTATTTTGGGTGGACTGCTCCCTGACATTCGAGCTCACGTGGAGAAGACATGCATTGGATTGCAAGATTCAGCTCTGACGGAGATTGTTAGACATGCCAGACATGCTGAGAAAATCATGGCTAACAGGAAAGAAAAGGCAGAAAGGAAAAGACAACAGAACAATGACAATGCACAGCTGACTCTCATGAAAACTGTAGCAGCACTGTCCCAAGAAAGGAGAGGTGCTGGCAGAGGAGCTTTCAGAGGCACAAATAGAGGGTCTTCAGGGGCAGAGGAAGCAAAGGCAGTGGCAAGGATCGGGCAGTGATTAGAGACACATGCTTCAACTGTGGCAAGAGAGGACATTGGTCCTATGACGTGCCCTAACCCCCAGGAGGGATTCATCCGAAGAACAGCACAAATGACCGCCCGAGTATGCAGATTGACAGAAGGTGGGGGATGGAGTTGGTGGTGGGACTAAGAGACTGGAGGACGTTTGCATCTTTTCAGGAGGGTAACATGAACATACGTTACATATACTGCTTGCAATGAAGACATGCTTTTGCAGCGCTGCAACACTCCCTACACGATAGACAGATCAAATTAGACAAAAATACTGCACATTGAATAGAAACAACTTTTGGGAAATAGCTCAATTTATTCAATGTATTTATGTGATGTGTATACAAATTGCCTAGCATGGTGTTAATTATACAAGGGAAGAAAATTGGATTTTTAGTTGATTCAGGAGCAACAATTTGGGTTTAGTGAAGATCTTTGTTCTTCAAATCAGAAGCTCTCTGGTAAACTGGTTTATGTATATTCAGATCCTTAGGATCCTGAACTAGATAAGAAAGGAAAATGTTCATTGTTTTTTCCTTCTTCCTTCCATTCTGAGTGTCCTGAAAATTTATTAAGGAGAGATTTGAAAATGTCTATTTGAAATTGAAGACATTCTTTCACCCATGGGTCTTAGGAATGTTTATTCTTTTGCCCACTGGCTTTAAAGTTGTGCGGCTTGATAAAAATCACTCTTTGGCTGACATATTTTTGTTACAGCCTAAAAATACGTATTTGTTTACAAATTATAATGGAACACGTACCATGTCAGTCTGTTAATCTCCTTACTACGGTAAAATACATTGAGACACTGTAGCTGAGCTTAAGGTATCAAATATTACATGCATTCCTTTTGTCACCTTTTTGACCCTGATGAAGATTACGTTGAAAAGTGTTTTTTGAACCAATCTAAAGAGGAGCATGGGTTTTCTTTTTGTCCACGGCCATATACACATGTCCAGTGGCTGTCACCTTGACTGATAAACTACATAAGTTTTTCAGAAATTCTAACTCAAAAGCTCACATTCATGTTTCTTTGTCTCCAACAGAAGAGGAGACAGACCTAGGACACCTTGGGACTATTTGTAAAATTGACTGACTGGACTGACACTATTGATAATGTGTTTATTTGTCTCCATCGACAGGAGACTATAGAAAACCCATACAACAGCGTATGCCTTGTATTCACAAGCATTCACATATTCAGCGAACGTGTGACTACAAACAGGCATATTAACACGGTAAAAACGACATTTTATCTACTGATGTTTCACCACTTTTGTCTCAGGTACAGCGTTATCTCTGGACAAAGCACACAGATGTGACGTGGATTGATTAACAAATTGTCAACCTGTAGTCATCAAGCTGCGTTCGGACTACAGGTCCCAGAAACATCAGTACACGCTAAAACAGGAAGTAATCGACAGAAATCCGACCGTGTTTTTAACTCTTTATTGACGGATGGGGTTATAGTTCCATGTTTAGATTCTCCAGCACGTGCACTTATTTTCTCAAGTAACATAAATAAGAAGAATCATTTTTATTACGAATGTTAAAGTTTTGTTCTGTTCAGGACCTTCGAGCAGTAAATGCAGAGGGTCTATGCTCGAGCACCTAATGTCTCCCACAGCTAAACATAACATTCTGATCAGGGAATGTTAAAGGTTTTGATTCTCTTTTGTTTCGTCTAACGTTTTTCTTTCCTCAGAGTTCCAGTAGAAAAGACAGTAAATATCGTTTTATAGTTCTGGGTGATGGTAAGCCGTAAACCTTGACACACCTTTGTGAGGAATACATTGAGTTGTTAATTAATGATGCCATAAATTACAAAAAGAATAACAGTGTGTTTATGTACCCTTGAGAAATCCTTCTTTCTTTGAGAGAGGACAGCCAGAGGAGGAGACACACACACACCACACAGAGATAAGACACAAGCTAAAACCAAACATGAGTAGTACAAGTGAAATTTTGGTTTAAAGAAATGATTTTGATATACATTTTTGTTGAATGTTATATGATATGATGCTTCCCATAACAGGTAACGATTTGGATAAATAGAAGGCTAAAAACTTTAAGTTGTAATGATTCTTGGAATTAGCAGATAGTAATTAGTGTTACTTTGGTTTGTAAACTATAGATAAAAAAAGGACAAACAATGTATTTTGGGTAATTTGTCTTAGTTTAATGGTGATATTGCATAAATGCAGGTTTAAATGAGATTTAATCCTAAAAGCAGTACGTTTCATATCGTACTCTAATGAGTTTTTGAGTTGTGTTGTTTAATTAGTATCGATGATGCGTTGCTGTGTAGAGAGGAATCTGCCGATACTGCTTCTTGATTATAAAGGTTTATTTACATCAAAGAAATCAGCATCAGCATCAGCATGCCAACTGGCTCTATCTCAACATCCTGGGGGCCCATTGATAATGCATGCCAGATGTGTCCTGTGGCCCTTTTCCTATAGAAGTATCCCCCAAAAGTAGAGTAAAGTTCATCACTCCTAGCTACATATAGATAGTTCAGATAAAATAGGATGACAATACACCTCAGTTGCTATATCACAAATTGTCTAAACTAAATTAGTTAATGTTGACATTGAAAAATTTACTGAGGTGAAAATTCCCCTAAAGAAATTATTCATTGAAATTTTGTTACTGATAAACAGGATTTGCTGTTAAACCTAGAACAATGTTAAGGATTAGAATATTAAACAGATTATTTATATTGCTTTTGAGTCATGAGCTTTGTCATGTCTCAAATAGGAGGGATATAGTATAGCAATGATAAATAAGGGGTTTAATAAAGAGAAAGGGAAAAGTAGCAAGGGAAATAATTTTAGGGTTAAATGATTTTTCTAAACATCTGACAACTGACATCACTGTAGCTCCAGTTTAAAAGATCTTGAATAACCAAAGTGATAGAATAGTTAACAATTGTACATTGAGAAAATCTGCTTAGGTGAGAACAAAATTGACAAAATTGATAGATCAACTGTAAACAAAAGGATATCTACCCCTGATTGACACCGTAGTGTAAGGGGATGCAATAGTAATTGTTTTTCTTTTATTGGTTCCGATTTGCTCCAAAGAATTTTGCTCTAAAGAATTTTTTTTTTTTTGACATAGTTAGGGAGAGGCCCATAATAAAAAACAACTATTTCTTCCACGGCAGTATAAGGGAAAATGATAGGTTAGGTTAGGTTATTGCGTGACAATTTTCTTCTGCTCTTTTGGCCTTAAGAATCCAGGTGTCAAGCCTGGGGATTCTGTGGTGATAACAACTTCAGGAGGAAGGATTGGCAAATAGACGGTGACAGAGACCATCGAGATCCTTCCAGTGAAAGAGGGCTGTGAAAGGTTCCAGGGAGAGTCACCTGGATACACGCATCACTACAAAAGGTGTTCACACTTCACACCAGGTTATTTTAATGGTTAAATACATAACACATTCTTTACACAAATTATAAGGCACTAGTTTGATGTGACATTAACCAGTGACATTTATGTCCAGGGTTTTTAGCAGATTATGTTTGGTTTCAGATTTCTTTTGTTTGCTATGTCGTTACCCTAATCAGGAAAAAGAGTTCACTTCATTCTTATGGTTAATATGATTGAGCCTTCTGACATATTCCATCTTTCTGGATATGATAATAATGTTTGGACACCGTCTCTGATGCTGGGTGAGATTGATTAATTTTGTTGTATTCTTTGACGTGAATGCTTGATACTATTTAAAAGAGTTTTTTTCGTACCTTTCCATTAAACATGTAAGAAACAGACATGAATATCCATAAGGTTGAATATTAAGAAGCAAAGTTTTGTTATGTGATTAATTCTATAATAAGGGTTGAATCTTTCAAAGTAAAATTTATTTTTGTGATTATTTTGTAATCAAAAGGGTGAACTGTGGTGGCAAATTTTATTTTAACCATTTGTTTAATGATATTAACCATTGGTTTAATGATTGTTTTATAACGCCACAAGATTTAGCTTTTTCATGTGTAGATTCAAAAGGCTCCAAGTGAAATAGTTGGCAACCGTGAACTATAGCCCAGTAGAATTATTTAGTTTCACTAGTTTGAACCTTCTCACATTGTTGACTTTTTAGCAGACAAAGTCGAGAAGGCCACAAACCGTGTCTCCTTCTGCCTCCTGAGATAAACTGTTGTTTAGGCTAATGAAAAGAACAGGAGCAGAGGGGAAGGTGAGACAATGGTGTGAATGTTAATGATGTCTCTTTTTAACTATGGCCATACTAAGAGATACATTTAGAGGGGTGGCTTAACGGAGTTTCTTCACTATATGATGTTTTGATGTTTAGACTTTAGGTTAGAAAGACATTTTCAGTTGTACCTTTGAAACTGTGTTTTCTCCATTTGCAAATGTAAATAAATACTCAAAGACCAAACTTTGGTTTAATTCTCAAACAGTCGTTATTCGTTTTGATTTTATCATGAAAATCACTAACTCTGCTGCTTCGAGGAAAACTTCCACGACAGTTTCCGCTATGTACATGTAGTATATAAAGTCATAATTACAGGACTCTACAGAGCCGTGTGCTCTACTGAACTCAAGCCAAATGTCATCCTCTCTCTCTCACCTCAACTGGAACAGTGACAGGACGTCATCATTCACGAAGGCATGACAACCAAATAAAAAACAGGGTGAGTACTACTTGTCACTCAATCTTAGGCAAAGTCACAAACTGCGACGAACGCCGCAACTTGAAATCCGCACTCACTCAGCTTGTGCGTGGCGGCAGGGTAATTTCTCTGCGTGAGAAATACAAGGTGTGGCGTGTGAGCGTGTGAACGGGTTGAAATGTGTTTGTCTCACGCCCAATGCGTGAGACTTGAGAGGTCTGAGTTTAACACTGATAAAACTGGAATCAAAAGACCGAGAACAAAAAAGGTGAGCTTGTATCATGTGAATGCGCGGACAGTTTGTCTTTATTACTTAGAATTCCTCATGGGGGAAACAAAAACTACGCCAGTCCCGGCGTTATGGCGGACTTTAGGGGGCCAGGCCAAAGGGGTAAGCTTCACTTCAGAACTCAAACCTCCTATGGCGCCATTTTGTTGCTACCTGGCCATCACCTCCCGTTAGCATTCCACTGACTAGCATTCATTTTGGCGCCACTTGACATCGAATAACTTTACATCTGAAGCATTTAAAGACTCTATTTGTCCGTTGTTTATTTCTAAAGAAACACGACAATGTATAAAAGGCTCCATTAGCTTGTACCTCACGTTATGGCTCCGTAGCAGACGTTTTTGTAAAAATAGGCTAACGATTTTGTCACATAGTAGAGGAATTACCGTATAGTACAGGAGAAGCTTGCAGGCAGTTTCGACTTACATGAGCTGTTTAGGATTAATTATTAATGTTAACTAGCATTTTAGTTAGCAATAATTAGCCTGTGCCTATGTTATCTCCTTATATATACCTACACTCTCCGTCTCTGTAAGATTGGGAATGATTGAGATTTCTCTCGGCACAGCTACCAGAAGACTTTCAGACAGGTTGCTCACGTCACATTTACGTTGTCTCTCTCAGTTGGAGGCTGCGCAGTAAAGCAAGAGATCACTGGAAAAGTGCTTCTAATAGCCTTCACTGGTCTCCGTCCAGAGCAACGGGGTCTATTGGTCCATTATATACTGTCTATGGGCCAGGCCCACCCCCACAGTCAGCTGTGCCTGCCCTGGACAGACAAGCCTTTTTTTTTTTTTTAACTGACGTTGTGTCACCAATCCCACCTTTGTTTTGTACAACATTTTTTAATAAAAATAAAAATATATATAACAGTATATATATCCTTTTGAATATACATACACTACAGGCCAATAGTTTGGACACACCTTCTCATTCAAATGCGTTTCTTTTTATTTTCATTACTATTTACATTGTAGATTCTCACTGAAGGCATCAAACTATGAATGAACACATATGGAATTATGTACTTAACAAAAAAGTGTGAAATAACTTGTCTTATATTTTAGATTTTTCAAAGTAGCCACCCTTTGCTTTTTTATTAATAAGGGAAAAAATTCCACTAATTAACCCTGACAAAGCACACCTGTGAAGTGAAAACCATTTCAGGTGACTACCTCATGAAGCTCATTGAGAGAACACCAAGGGTTTGCATTCTATCAAAAAAAGCAAAGTGTGGCTACTTTGAAGAATCTAAAATATAAGACATGTTTTCAGTTATTTCACTTTTTTTTGTTAAGTACATAATTCCATATGTGTTCATTCATAGTTTTGATGCCTTCAGTGAGAATCTACAATGTAAATAGTCATGAAAATAAAGAAACACATTTAATGAGAAGGTGTGTCCAAACTTTTGGCCTGTACTGTAAATAATTTTACTAAAATTATTGTAAATGGATTTGATTGGTTTGTCAAAACTGTTGCGGTTAAAACGGAAATTGACATGCAGCCTACATGTCAGGCAGCTATCGGGAATTTGGTGGATGATAGGTAGCTTAATGTAAACTAAAGAGAGAATTTAGGCCATGGATATACAACGTTTCCTTAATGTTAATCAACAACCAACACCAAGGTTGGTGGAAGAAAGTGACAAAGACGGCGAAAAGTACAGGGAGTAACGTTAGTTCTGAAGTTGTCACTGCCGAAGCTAGCATTAGCCACCCCATCAGTGCTGCTAGCCGACACTGTAACCCAAAGCAAGGGTCTTCATCACAGGTGGCAGAACCAGGGGATCTCGGCGTTGAGAAACAAAATCAAATTGTCCTGAAAACTTTTCCTGCACGCTTGTTCTCAGGCAAAAAAAAAAAACTTTCAACAGCGCCTGGTCTGGCAGCAGAAGCCGGCTGGGATACTCCATCCAGGCAGACCCGTATTTTGTTACTCATGGAGAAAGTTCCGAGCACCCTCCTCTGCTGTAGACTCAACCGTTACGCTGAGTGGATTTTGCGATTGGAAGCATGCAGTCGAGACTGGGAAAGGACTCACCAAACATGCATCATCAAAAGAACACCAGCTCTGTGAAGCTATGTGGAGAGATAAGGAGAGACGTGTTCAGACAGGTACAGAAAATGCTATGTTGGTAAATACAGAACAATTGCAACGTAATAGTACTACCTGTCAGCTATCATTGACGCCATTGAGTTCCTTACAGTAAACCAGCTACCTTTTAGACGGGACAATGATGGTTTTGATTAGGGTTTAATATTTTTCCTGAAAATGAGATGAATCAGATCCCGGGAAATAGACAGCCCATATTCCGGGAATCCCGGGAAATGGCTGTGTTTTTTTTGTTTGTTTTTAGCCCAAGTAATGTATGGATATCATTCAAATATGCACTCCCAAAATCCCAAACTGACATTTTTTTATATTATTTGTATCATTTTTAGGACTAAAAAACACAGTTTATGTCCATCATCAACACAGTTTGCAATGATCAATTCTGCTGCGTGATCAAGTGAGCTGCGTGCTGCAGCGTGACATCTGCTGCAGTGCTAATTATGAAATGCCAGGTGGAATGTCTGGGACTTGTCTTCTGAAAATCTAGGCAACCCTTATATAATCAATGTTTTATAGAAATCTATTATAAAAAGGAAATATGGTTAAGTAAACCACTGAATGATTCTTAAACCATTACGTTATCGAAATCCATTCTGTGGCTGTTGAGGATGTGTAAACGGCTGCAAACGGGAATAATCACTCGAAGTTAACCAAATATTTCTTTATTAGGGCAGGGCCAAACAAAATTAAAGAAAATGATCCTCAGAAATGTACAATTGTCTGCAGTGTGCACTGCAAAAAGACAGGCCTATCTTTAATGAATGAATGTATTGAGCCTGTGTAATGATTTAGGGAGCCTGTATTACCGTTGCTACCGTCGCCTGCATCAACGTTACCGTATGAGAACAATAGACACGCACTCCTTGCCTTTTTTTATTTTATTTTATTTTCCGTTTCCTGGGAAAGGTTATTACGGGAAACGGGAAATGGTTTTGATCAGATTTCCCGGGAATCCCGTTTCCCGGGATTAAACCCTAGTTTTGATAGTCTGGAGATGGCTGTGGCTTATTCTTGTCCTTGTTTGAATACATTTTAAGGAAAGACCCTGCCTTGGCCAGAATAGCATAGTCTATTCCACACAACGCTAGATACACTAGCCATGATATTCAGAACAACATAATAGACATCATGAGTACTATGGTCACAGAGCAGATTGTGAAAGAGGTTGGCGAGTCATTTTACGCTGTGGATGGAACTAGAGACCCTACAGGGTCCATAATTGTGCGTTTTGTCAATGACCTGTACGAGCCAACTGAGCGTCTTCTGACTGACTGACAATGGGGATACATTGACTGACACAATTATTGTCAGGTGTATGACGGCGCCTCCGTCATGTCAGGCAAACACTGAGGAGTGCAGAAACTTCTGCAACAGAAACTGCACAGAGACATACCATATGTCCACTGTTTCAATCATCAACTTCATTTGGTGGTCATTCATGCTTTGGCAACTGAGCAAGCCTTTTTGGATTTTTTCACAATGTGCAACATGCTCTACAAGTTCTGCAGAAAACCTACGGTCTCCCTTTTCTATAAGGGACGGACCCTGAAGTGACTCTTAGATCAACGCTGGACTGGTCATCTTTGCACGGTCTCCGTTATTTTAACAGACATGAAAATCACTCACCTTTCAGCGAAATTCGCCGTTTTGAAACCAAAACAGGTGACCTACGTGAATCGTGTAGATTCGATGAGAAAATGTTTAAGGGGGGGGAGGGGGGGGTATAAGTACACGGGCCTGGTGCCCGATTTCTGGCGTATGACTATTTTAGAAAAATAAATTAAAAAGTCCACATGGGATTTGTTTTAATGCGCTGGATTTAACCATACTGTCTATGGATTTAACCAATCATCGAACTCCCACCAACCAATGAAACGAGTTCTAGCCAATCAGATGCCAAGTAGGGCGGGTCTTTGCCGAAATGTCAGAGTGCGGTGCTAGTGTGGTATCCGTGGTAACGCGGCTAAAAAACAATTTAGGCAAAGTTTATCAAACCTGTAGATACAGGCAGATTTAGTTGAGAAAGTAGTTAAAAACAAATGGCGCTGGGCATGAATAGAGGACAAGAAGAAAAGAGTGGAGACGGGAAGCCGTTTAGCACTTTGAGGGAGCCAGGTGCTTGCTTCTGCAGCGCATGTTTTCGACGGCAGCAGCGGTAAGAAAGTGCTTGCTAGTCATTAGATGCTAGTCACAAAGCTTCGGTCCGTGCACTCTGTAATACGAGTACGTTACCGGCAATGACGGCTACCGTTAAGACTGCGACTGTTCCTTTACTGACCGCCCGTGATACAACAATACGTGTGTGCACGTTCATAGCGGAACATGATTTGTAAAAGCTATCTGAAGACCAAACTGCCTTGACAAAGCTGTCTGTTTGGAATTAGCATGGCAGGTATTTAAACATAACAGCCTTGTCCCAGAGTTTAGACGTCTAGCTATATGCGACGTTTTTAATAAATGTAAATAAAGCCGCTAATATCAACATGGACAAAATCATGAATGTACTAATTCACTTTTTTGATGATGACCTGGCCAAATTAGTAAATTTTAGTTTTCACAATGATTCATTGTAGGATTATGATATTATTGCAATATGTAAATCCACATTGACTCTTTATTTAACATGGTTGGAAGAAGTAAAAATGTATCCAAAAGTTTTTAGGGACTTTAACCGTTTTGCCAGTCAAATTAACTTTAATGAGTGCATATTGAAATATTACACTGTTGGTTGGCAAAAAATGCATCTCAAAATGCATCAGATTGATGCTTTAAAATATGGAATATTTAAAATTTTCTTCCGGGGGAGCATGCCCCCGGACCCCCCTAGAGGGGTAATATCCTTCTCACCTTTTTCACTCCTGACCCGTTTTCATGCCTGTTTTAAGATCATTGATGACCTTACCACCCTTTTACGCAAAGTCAACAGCACCACAGCCTATCCCAAAGATGTACGAGTTGAAGCAACAGGTTTACTGCAGGCCATGTCTGAACCAAGTTTCAGATTCATCGCTGAGACGGCACACAAAATCTTGTCGTATCTCGCCCCCCCCTAACACAATGCCACAGGAGGAGGACATGGATCTGTTTACAGGTTTGCAACTTGTAAGTTCAGCATGTACATGTGTTGGAAATCTGCGCTCTAAGACAGAATTCATGGCACTCTTCCGGTGCTACAAGGATGCAACAGAGGAGCCCGTACTAAAGAGACAGCGCACACCAAACACATCCTTTGCTATGTATGTAATTACACACGAAGATCCCAACAACGAAACTGAGCTGCGCAGGTTGTATTTCAGTTGTATTGATGCAGTTTGTGGGGAAATGAAGGAGCATTTTGGGGAGCGCAACTGTATGCTAATATTGGCGCTCAAATCTCCTGACCCGAAGGATTCTACTTTTTTGGATGTGTCCAAAGTGAAACCTTTACTGGACCTTTCTATACAGCCATTGTGGAGTTGGAATATACAGTGGCTCGCCGGTTCCTAAGTGAGCAAATGAAGGTCTCATCCCCAACTGACGGGGGTAAATGGACAATGAAAAAAGTTCTAAAACACTTCCACAAACCTCTCGAAGCAATGCCCAAGCGTGATGACAGCGCTGAAACACGCTTTTACTTTGAGAACTCTTTTTTTTCATACTATCCACGATTACAACATAAGTTTAACCTCCCAAACAACAATTTTTTCAGATACTTATAAATCAAAGACTATGTACGGAAATATCTTCCAGGATTTGAGACGCAGGAGCTTTCATCCCTAGACTGGTGCCTATCTACGTTGCCATTTAACGATAATTTTATCTCCTGTCTTCTGAAAGTTTCAAACTTAAATGGGAAATAAAATGGGTATTCAAATTCCAGACAATATTTGGGAAGAGAGTCTTAAGCATATACATAAATGTTCAAATAATGCCAGACACTGCCTTATACAGTTTAAGATATTACACAGGCTTCACTTTTCTAAGGTTAAAATACACACCATTTATCAAAACGTCTTGCCTATGTGCGATAAATGTCTGACCTCAGCAGTAACCCTCTTTCACAGTTTTGTATCATACCCAAAATAATTCCCTTCTGGACACATATCTTTAAAAGCTTCTGAGAAATCACCAACACTCCATTGGAACCAGACCCTTTACTGATTGTCCTCGGAACATCTGAAATGTTGAGTAAAAACAGCAATTCCTCTCCTACTGTCTCATCACGGCAAAAAAATTGATTTTGATGTCATGGAAAGGGACAATAGTCCCTAAACATAAGATGTGGCTCCAAGACCTGACTAATACATTACATCTGGAAAGGATAAGATATGTAATGAAGGAAAACTTAGCACAATACATTAAGACCTGGCAACCCTTTGTTTCTTACCTGTCACAGTGAAAGTTATAAAATACATATATACACTGTTTTACTACACCCTCCGAGTGAGTTAGAGGAGAATTTAATAATTTTTCATGATTGATTGGAACAACAATCGTTGACATTTGTCCAGTATTAAAGGTCCCATGACATGAAAATGTAACTTTTTAAGGTTTGTTAACATTAATATGAGTTCACCCAGCCTGCCTGTCCATTTGTTTTTCATGACTGATTGGAACAACAATCGTTGACATTTGTCCAGTATTAAAGGTCCCATGACATGAAAATTTAACTTTTTAAGGTTTGTTAACATTAATATGAGTTCACCCAGCCTGCCTATGGTCCCCCAGTGGCTAGAAATGGTGATAGGTGTAAACCGAGCCCTGGGTATCCTGCTCTGCCTTTGAGAAAATGAAAGCTCAGGTGGGCCGATCTGGACTCTTCTCCTTCTGAGGTCATAAAGAGCAAGGTTACCTCCCCTTTCTCTGCTTTGCCCACCCAGAGAATTTAGCCCACCCATGAGAGAGAGACATCATGGCTTTCAAACGAGCAAAGTGGCAGTTGGTCAAGGCCACACCCCACCCTCCACCTTGCCCCCCCTCCTCCTCAATAGCTATAGACACAGAAATGGCACATACTAAGGAAAGCTCATTGTGGGACTGGCTCTAGTGGCTGTAATTCTGCACCAAGGCTGAATTTCGGGAAATAGACTTCAGATACAGTATTAGGGCTATAAAAGCATCCAAAGAGCACCATGTCATGGGACCTTTAAGCGAGACCGCTGCATTCGGCAGCAGCAAACAAGCTACAATGTAAGTTAATAGGGCACTTGTCCAGCTCGTTTTGCCGCTGACAGGCTCAGAATAATATTCTAAGTGTCTGACAACGTTATGGAGAGGATCCCTAAAGAGATAGACCTGTAAAACCTTTCTGTTTTAACCAGAAACAGCTCTGAAGTCGCTAGCGCTAAACCTACCAGACTCCATTTAAAAAAGCAATACTTTTAGCGTGTATAGAACCAACATATTTCTACACATGTGCGACTCACATCATGTAGGGACTCACATTGTGTATTTACAAGAGTTCACTTTCTCTGGGCCTGGGCAGGCCTTCGGCATGACAGTGGCTGCAGGTTTCATTTTGGATTGCTTATTTAGTTATCTTGTTTAAGTTATGTTGTTTCCTTTTTGATTATTAAGTTGGGTTTAAAAAGGATAATAGATGGATGTATCCTTTGGCAGCCAGAGAGTGTTCTCTCTGTTTTTTGTCACAGCCTAGGAGCAGGGTTCTAACACTATCCAAACATTATTCTCATGAAGCTCAGCGCAAATTCTTTCAGGAAGACTTCTATATTACGCAATCCCCACTATCTCTCCCTAAAACTATTTAGCTGTTAAGAGGCGTTTACTTTTCAGTAAACCAATCAGAATTGGCCACGAAATTCATGATCCAATTACAGCATGACATTCTGCTTTAAATGTCTTCTCTCCTTGCTATCAGCTTTTTTTTCAGGCAAACGTGCAACCCTCCTCCTCCCCTTCCATCTCCGGGCATCGGCAATCATTGCAACCTGAGTCCCTTTCTGGCAGACAGGTCCTTGGGTTCCCTCTCTGCCATCACCAGTGTCTAGGCTCCATCTGGGGGAATATGTTGGCTTCTATACCCCTTTAAATATTATTAATGATGTTGTCTAATCCCCAAAGACTCTGTACATTTCATAGTATGCTTATTTTCAATAAATATTTGCATATCTGCAACGAAGTCTCTCCAGACTGAATTGCCTTTAGTAGTAGTTTTTCTCATTGTAATCAGTTTTAGGCAATGTTTTCAGTAAGACCTTTTTCAAAAATATATTTGTGTACACTGCACAATTACATAAACATAATGTACAAATAAAGTTATAACAGAGAAAAATGCAGTGTTTTTTTTATTTCGAAATTATTTCTTGCACCATTGATGATACATATGTTGATACACTCAAGTTATTTTACTCATGTAGTTATACATAAATAGATTTCACAAGTGTTGTTTATCCATCCATCTTTGTCCGCTTAACCGGGGTCGGGTTGTGGGGGCAGCAGCTCCAGCAGGGGACTCCAAACTTCCCTTTCCTGAGTCACATTAACCAGCTCCGACTGGAGGATCCTGAGGCGTTCCCAGGAGATATAATCCCTCCGCCAAGTCCTGGGTCTTCCCCAAGGCCTCCTCCCAGCTGGACTCCCTATTGTTTAGTCATAGACTAATCTTTTCTTGTTTGAGATAACCCTGTAGACACCTCCCTTATTGAGGAATTCCCCACTAAAAGTCTTGACACTGAACATTCTGTGCCAGGTTGACTCATCAGTGGATGTGACGTCAGTGTGAGTGGAGGAAACACCAAACAAACATCTTAGCTCTTACATGTCATTTATTCATTAATCAAATGTTACAGCTATACCTTTCCCAATATTTGCAGACATAGGGAAATATCTATTGTGTAAAAGTGAAATAGCAAGCAAAGAGTTCTGTAAAGCTGAGTGACAAGTGCAAGTTGGTGGCATCATCAAAACTAATATGCAGCTTCAGAGATTATCACAGTTTCATTCTTTGTATTAAGACATTCATACATGTGCGTAAAAATATACTGGTCAGTAAAGCACACAAAATGTTTTAATTAAGGTTGTTTTCTTTGTCATAGCATTTCTAGGCCAAAGGTAAATTCTCATCAAGTAACATATTCTAAAGAGGCACTGCTGAATTGCAGGGGAGAATCCATGTTGGACCAGGAGACCATGGCAAAATGACAAATAAAAGATAAAAGCACAAGTTTTTACAGTTGTATCCAATAAAACTGTATAATAAACACAAAGGGTTAATATCAAGAAATACTATAGAGAATTAAAGCTAAACTGAAGATTTCTGGGCAATAAAACACATGTTACCAGACAGCAATGTAATTATTTCCATTGCACACGCCTGGAAATATTAAAATATACTAAAAAGACTGCAAGACTTTATGTCATGATGCAGGAACATCTGGAATATTGGTTATATCGTTTGTATCATCCTAAACAGTCACAACTTCAGGCATCCAGTGCTGCAAATACTTTTTCTTCAGAACACTCTTTGCTTGCTAAGAAAAAAGGTACAATATTTTTGAAACCCTTTAATGACCATGAAATAGGGTTCCAAAGTACATGAAGGCAGACATCTGCATGTAGCTGAAGCCTAGTTGATGTTTTTCTTTTTAAGATTTTCTTTACGAAGGCACATCACGGGCAATATATATATATATATATATATATATATATATATATATATATATATATACACACACACATTTTTTTAAGCAACGAGCTCCTATTCTCTTTATAATGCATCACACTAGGCATGTTTGTATCAGTATTTGGAAAAAACTGCTCTGACAGAAAAATATGACATCTATGGAATTACATTTGTTTAAAATGATACATTTCGAAAACGGAACATTTTTGCAAAATTGTAGATTGTGGAGAAATTACAATCATGCAACTAATCGTTTAATTTGAGCAAACAAAAATGTATTCTGTGCTCAATAAATATAATTGCAGGTTTTCCGTTATCCACATAAACTCACAATATTAATTTGTTTGACTAATTTTGCCTTGTTTAAATTCCCTGCTCTATGCACTCTCAAATAGTGGCTTTCTTGCTCTCTCAACATCCCTGCTACAGTATACGCTTTCATAATTTCAGCCAAACGGAAAATTGGGAGTCCATAATTTATGTTTTTGTCAGATTTGATTACAAGTAGGATTATCGGTCACTGAGTAAGTACCTGGAGTATGGTAACCAAATTCTGAAGCTGGACACAAAGTGAGTTAAAACGCATTTGCAATTTGTCTTGTTTATTTAGCTGTTTTATAAAAGGAACTATTTGGCTGCAGCAAGGAAAACACACCAATTCTTTAGTAAGTAGAAAATAATTTTTTGTATGTTCAAATGAAACTTTAGTTTAAGTTTTACCAGTCTCAATGTTTTGTGTCCTAATCATTTCTCAAAAAATATTTTTCTGTGCTCAAAATGTCTACATGACACAAATATAATGCCATAGATATATTTTGTGGAAAAATAAAAGGATTGGAACCATGGAACAAATGTAGATAAACTTGTTTCATATGTGTGCATGTGTGTGGACTTTGGTTGACCATTTAGTTGTTTAGACATGCTCATTGAGAGTTGGTGGTTAAAGGTGCAATATGTAATACTGACAGCTAGTGTTTAAAATAGTTACTGCAGTACAGATTCAAAATACTGGAGAGAGTCGTCTCCCCCGCCCCCTCCTCCCCAGTTCACGTTTGTTGCTAGGCTGAGACCGCAGCATCCACAACAATGTTGCTAGACGCTTGTCTCACATAGGCAGACATTACTCCACAGCTCAGCGGAGTAGCTAACGTTAGATGTTGGCTATATTGACAGTCATAAAAGCCCATGCTCACGTGGAGCTCTGTACCCAACTGACAGACAAAGGTTTTCGGCTTAGAATTATTATAAACTGCTAAAAATCCCACAACCTGGCTGTCCTCTCCACACGCCAGAAAGACACGCTTCCTCGGTTTAGAATTACGATAGGAACCGCTAAAAATACCACTACCTTGCTGTCCTCTTCCACCCGACTGAACACACTTCATTGGCTTAGAATTACGGCAACAATCGCTAAACACACTGCAAACTCACAGTCCTCTCTTCCCGATTTACAGCCCCCCTCTCTTGGCTTCAAATAACTCACCGCTGTCGGCTACGGCCGCTGAACATGCTACACGTTGTAAACAGCCGTGGCCCGCTTTGCCTGGTCCTCCGGTAACGTTAGCAGTTAGCAGGGTTAGCATGGCGGCGTTAGTCAGGACCAGTCGGGATAACTTCAATGGCTGTGTCTCAATTGTTTGAGTATTGTTGAGTAACCAACTTGGGTACTCTTGCTGTATAATTCAATGTGAGTAGCTACAGGAATGTTGAAATTACCCAGAAGGGTTTGTTACGTCTCTGGCCATGCAATTGTTAGAAACATGCGTTTTTTTAATGTCGGGCAGAATCTATCTCCGTTGATCCTGTTCGTTTGTTTGCTGCTTTCATGGCTGTACTAACGTTACAGCTGTAGCGCGCTGGGTTTAGGTTTTTACAGGTATATCTGGCAACCCGGTCTGGCTGTCAAACTGGGCCGTTGATAACAACACACAGGCCAAAACACAAAACAGAAATTCCGTCACGGAACAGAAATTTCAAAAGGAGAAATTAGCATTGTTGTCAGAAAAGATGGTATTTCAACTTAGCATGTTTCCTTAATATCTGATGACGCATTGGGGTAATTTTGGGATTTATTACAGTAAATATATTACATTTTGGACCTTTAAGTCTCCACCATTCATCCAGGGCCTACTTAGTATGGTCCTGTACCCAGTGACATAGCCTGAGACAGTAAGTCTGTGGACTGACGGTAGAGAAGGATCGGCCTGGATGTCTCAGCCTCTTCCACAAATGCTCCAGCCTCTTCTTAAAACTGTAAACTGTAAAAATGTCAATGATGCCGATGAAGTAGCGCTGCTCAGGCCCATCAATGACATGCAGAGGATTCTTTAAGTTGGGTAGTAAACGTCGGTTTTGGGCTTGGAAGTCTGGAAGCTCAGCTGCGTCACTGCCTGGCCCTGCATGCTCTGGGTACATTTGAAGCATGCCACCACTTGATGCAACTTCTGCTTGTGATTGCGTCAAACAGCTGCCATCTGTTTTACACAACAGTAAGGTGGCGTCATCTTCTGGGACTGACCCAGGCACAGCAGTTATGCCTGCGTGGATAGGGCTGGAGCCTGGATTCACAGATCTAAAATTAAAGTCACAGGGAACAGAATGGGTATGAGTTACAGCAGTTTCTGGATGTAGCCACTTTCAATCTGTATTGTAAAGTGTTCTGATCTGTCTAGACATACAGTACATTGTCTATTCATCCATTGTGCAATACTAATACTAAGAGTCTACAGCCATGCTAGCAGATCTGTGAGGCAAGTCAGGTACAGTATAATGCTTTGAGCTAAATAGTATGTCAAAATGCAGTACCCATAATGACAATACTAATATGATGTGAATCAGATGAAAAGTTGACATTAAACACTACAGGCAACTGGCTGCTGGAAAAGCAGGTATTTGGTTATAAACCAAAGTATTGGACAATAATAGATGACAGCACTCACCCCAGCGATTGCGAAATTATTGGAATGGTTATTTGGAATTTAGCTTATTCACCGTAACCCGCAGAGTTAGATAAGTCGATACATATCCTTCTCATCTCCGTGCGTGCTATAACGCTGCCTGATGGCCCAAGCGGCAGCAGCCCATCACAGAAAATGCAGGTGAATGGTTCCAGCAATCCTACTGCTCTGAATTGTGACAAAAGTAACAAAATAACACCAACATCTTCCTGTTTACATGTTGTGATTTGTAGAGTCACAGCGTGTACACAAAACAACGTAACATGAGACACAGCCATCTTCTAACCATAAACAAACCAGGAACTATATTCTCAGACAGGCTTGCTGCAAAGCAAATCACTCCGCCCAAGTAGCAGAAGTAGCAGAGCTACGCCTTCTGAGATATATGTATAAATCACAACATGTAAATAGGAACATGTTTGCGTTATTTTGTCACTTATTCGGAGCAGTAGGATTGCTGAAACCATTCATCTGCCTGTTCTGTGCTGGCCTGCTGCCGCTGGCGGCTTCAGACAGCCTTACAGCACGCACGGAGATGAGAAGGGTATGTATCGACTTGTCTAACTCTGGGGGTTACGCTGAATAAGGTAAATTCCCAATAAGTCAGCGTGTTCCTTTAAATGCACCATCCCTGCTACTGTGGAACTACTCTGGAACATCCAGGGCAGTCTGAAGAGCTATGATACGCCCTCTGTTCAACCTGTTTGCATGGCTTCAGACTGCCCTGGAGCACTTGGCAAAACCAAATACATACGTCAGGATGCTTTTTCTGGATTCCAGATTGGCCTTTAATACTGTCATTCCAAGCCGATTGGTGTCTAAACTGCACAGCCTCTGCCTGAACTCGACCCTCTGCAACTTAATTCTTACCAATTTGGGTACCAACCGCCAGTGTTGAGATTAACGGCCTTTTAAATATACCGGCATTACTAACCGCGTTATTTTTTCAGTAACGGAGTAATCTAATTAATTACTTTTCCCATCATTACAACGCCGTTATCGTTACTGAGAATGTTAAGCGGCGCGTTACTTGGTTGAATGAAGTGCGAGGTGTCAGGCTTTGGCTACACACCAGCTGCCTGGAGAGTGCAGGGGTAGTGGTCGGGATGATGACACCGTTGCAAATGCGATGATGATTGGCTGGGTGGGCGGATGCCCTGCTCACGATGTCTCACTGCACGCTCTGACTACCACTAAACACAAGACAGCGACAATGGCGACCAGCCAGGGAAATTCAAAGATAGCGTTCTCGAACTGGAAGTACCGGCACTACTTCTCCCTCATTGAAATTAAAGTCAAGAATGTTTATGTAACACGCACGCTACGCCCAGGAAAAAAGACTTCAGCCACGTCTGCCTCAAGCAACTCAAATCTTAAGAAGCACCTCACATCAACACATGCTAACACGACACTTGTTGCTGCTGCTAACCCAACCCCCAGCCCAAATGCAGCTAGCGTGAGCTCCAGCGAAGGAGACGGAGCCACTCTGTTAAAACAAGCAACGCTCGATTTTTCGGGTCAGCAACAGGTGATACTGTATATAGTGTTTTTATTCTTCAATCAGTTACTAACTCAATTCCTTTTTGGGAGAAGTAATTTGTAACTGAAACTAATTACTTTTAAAGTAAAATGACCAACACTGCCAACCGCCTTCCGGCATCCAGGTTAGGAAAACACATAATACACTAATCTTTACCATGGTCATTGTATAAGTTAAGCATGTTAGCATGGTATCATTTGCTAACATGCAAAGTAGTACCAAACACAGTACAGCTGAGGCTAATTGAGATTTTAATAGTTTTGCAGGTATTTGGTCATAAACCAATTTATTAGACAATATTTGTCCTGACAATTGTGTTATATGTAAAGTTAGGGGGTGACCAAAGTTATTACAATTATTCATCCAGTAAACGTCAAGACAGTTCACAATAAACCAAAAATGTCACAAAAGTTATTATAATTCATCCTCTGTGGAACATAAATGCCTTTATCAAAACGTGTGCCAATCCATTTTGGATATGCTGAAATTTTAATCATCCCAGACTATATAACCCATAATGCCCATTGCACACACACAATATATCCTAAAATGTTGCGCATCCCTAAACATTTTTTCACATTGCACTAAACCATTATGCCTCTTTTTCTTAATGTTAAACAACTACTTTGTATATATTTGTTTCTGCATTTATTGTTTATGTCATATTAATGTTTAATATGTTTAAGTATGCACCAACCACCAAGGCAAACTCCTCGTAAGTGGTCCTTACTAGGCAATAAATCCTTTTCTGATTTCTGAATTAAACAATGACATATGACTGTTTATACGACATTTTGTAACTTGAAACTGTTACTAATAGGGCTGCTCCCTCTTAGTCGATTAGTCGACTAATCGGTTGTTTTGGTCTTAGTCAACTTAGATTTCTTTAGTCCATTAGTCATGTTTTATGCTTTTTTCATGCTGAATGACTTATTTCCAAGAATAATACCAGCACATCTCTGGTAAACACAAGAATTAAAGTGGTCCTTGCGGAGAAACTCAGATTTACAGATCTGTCAATTAAATCAACTAATCGATTAGTCGATACAATTGAATGAGTGTTAGTCGACTAAGAATTTCTTCAATCGAGCACAGCCCTAGTTACTAATAGCGCACACTATTTCTGGCAGAGAGGCTGACTCAGTCCTGGCTCTGTAGTATTACTTCTTTGTGTCTCAAACCTTTAAGCTGTGTAAAACCCTTCTATCGATACTGCGGTCAAAATGTAATCTCTGGTTGTCAGCATTTACAGATCTGCTAAACCACAGAATTGTTTCGAACAAGTTGCAGTTTCTCTTTCTCCAACCACTCACTCACAGGTTCATAAATTCAATTCATTGTTATTGAAGGATAAGACTGGTGTAGTTATATTTTTATTACTGTCAGCAAATCTCGTAACGAGTCAGTCTCTCAATACTACTTTCACTACCCTTTTATTGTCTCACAGCCCCAAGTCCAGGAAATACAGTACATTTCCAGGATAACTGCCTGACAGCTGGCACTTTGCCCCTCACCTTCTGTTTTCTGTATGTTGCTGTTTAACCGTGTGTCCAGCTAATTTTAATAGCTCAAGTTACTGTATTGTGTGAACAGTTAACTTTATTTAATATTTTATGTGGTGTTTTCTTTTCCACCAAAACAAGTTCCTTCCCGAGACTGTTTTGCCGAGCCACTGCGTCCAGAGTTTAGCCACGCCTAGGACGATTGTGATTGGTTTAAAGTAGTGCATGTCTTTTCGTTGATGTCCGTCATCTTCCGCTTTTCTTTGCGGTGGCGGATTTCTGAGGACTTTGGTTAACTGCTCCTCAGATCTCTGCAGGGTAAATCCAGACAGTTAGCTAGACTATCTGTCCAATCTGAATTCTCTCTCACATGACTACAACAACTTTTGAACGTACACACAAACAAAACATGTTCCTTCCCAAGGCTATTTTGCATCGTCTTCCTTTGGAGCTTAGCGCCAACCATAACGATTGTGATTGGTTTAAAGAAATGCCAATAAACCAGAGCACGTTTTTCTCCCATCCCGGAATGCTGTGTGGACTAGCCAGACCCTCCTCCGCAGTACTGTGGAGGATGGTCTGGCAAAGCGAGACTAGGTTTAAAGCAATGCAAACAACCAGGAACGTTGTTTTTTTTTTTAAAAGATAGAGCGAAATAGGGTTAAATGATTAACTGATTATCAACATAGCTATCTATAACTTATGAAACCCTGTCATGAAATATCAAGACCCTGACTTTTTGGTTCTCATAATGAGAGTTGCGAAGGAGAGACTCTGGTGGCGTTCATCGTGGTGTAAGGGCTGATGGGCCACGAGGAGACTGTAGTCCAACACGTTGAGCCTCCGGAGGAAGTGTGTGTCGATCTCCACCTGCCGCAGGAGCCAGGGACGCTGCTGGTCTGCACACACACACACACCACATAACATTACAACTCAAACATGGCTGTACAGAAATACACAGCAAACGTGTACATGTGGATATTACCACTGGCATTTACACACACCATTGGCATTGTTTTTTATTTGAGTTAGATTTATTTGAATAAGATGTTTCCACATGGTTCATTTAAGGTAAAGCAGCGTTCGGCAACCTTTTAATATGAAGTGCCATTTTAAAATGTTCTTGTTAATCAGTGTTCCATATCTAGAGTTGCAAAGATTAATCCATAAGTCAGCGTCAACTATTAAATTAATCGTCAACTATTATATTAATCGTCAACTATTTTAATAATTAATTCATTGGTTTTAGTCATTTTTTTTTATAAAAAAAAAGCAACACATTATTTGATTCCTGCTTCTTAAATATATTTTTTTCTAGTTTATTCACTCCTCTTTGACAGTAAACTGAATATCTTTGAGTTGTGGACAAAAGAACACAGCCGTGTTATTTGTTTTCCTTTCGGCTGCATTCTTTGAATAAGGCAACGAGTAGCTACTAGTCAATCATATTAGGCGGGTATTCGCTGAATGCGGATAGGGAATAAAAAATAAAAAAACTACTGTAAGGAACAGGCTGTGTTCCTGCCAATGGCTGTGAAAGAAGTCATTTGGCAAGTAGATTGGAACATTTCCCAAAAACTCTCTTGCAAACAACTAGTGTGCCACTGGTTGAGCTGGAACGTGGTTGCTGAACCCTGAGATAGAGGAGTGCATTTTGGCATAGTGTTAGAAACAATATGCTCCGCAGCCTCCAGAGGCTTCATAATCCAGTAACTGCCATGATGTAGCCTATAGCCTGGTGATATTGATCCTTGTCCTTATCCTTTACACACTTGTTTTTGACCTAAGCTGGTTGTTGTTGTCGCTTTTGTTTTGATCTGTGATCATTTGGATTTGTTTGTATTTTTGTCCCCTGTATAGTTATAGTTTATCTTAACTTCTTTAATTGATTAGCACAGCCTAAGCTGGGTAGGTGGATGGGTGGGTGGGTGGGAGGTAGAGGGTGACAATTTTTTGGGACTCCCGTGGGTCACGGTATTCCCGTACGGGAGTCAATTTCACTGTTGGTAACGTGATAAGGACGGAATAGAGCATAGAAATCAACAGGAGGGAGTGGGACAAAGCCGGAGATTAAATAAAAAAATGACGCTGCAAAGATTGCGAGGCATTTCATCTAGGCCTGCAGGTAATGCATGTGTGTGTAGCCTAAATTTCCGAGGCAACCTCAGTGATTTGACCGCGATTACCCAAAACATGCTGGGGGGGGGGGGGGGCAACAGAGTCTGATAACTTTAGACAACATAGGATTTTTTTGGGGGCAGTCACGTGATTGGGATATGACAGGAGTATTTTCGTGGGCTCGGGATGGGATGGGAGTGACAATTGATTCCCGTGTCACCCTGTAGTGCAGTGGTTCCCAACCTTTTTTCCTTAGCGCCCCCCCTACTCATGTCTAAGAAAAGCTGAAGTTGAGGTAAACCGAAGTTGAGGTAACTCTCGAGATAGAGCCTTACTTTCTTTTTTGACACAGAGAGCAAATGTATCTCTCTGAGTAAAAGTATCAGCACTTCTACATTTCTCCGCCATGTTTCATTCATAAAATAGTGATGCCGTGGCGGCAGGAAAAACGAGGATAGCTGCCTGATCTAGCAGCTGACCTGATGACAGCAAGAGGTCCCAGGTTAAGAGGTCCCGGAGGTTTGGCCTACTAAGTAGCCTGCCTACAATTTTAAGCAAGAACAAAAATATATAGTTTTTATACAGACTTTTGTACACATTATATATTCTAGTGTATTATCATAATTTGTTTAACATGTGCAAATATTTTTTTTTTACCTCAACCTCAAACCAGATAAAGACTTGCGCACCCCCTGTGATCTTTCTGCCCCCCTGAGGGGTGCCCGGACCCCAGGTTGGGAACCACTGCTCTAATGGGAGGGGAAGATGTGGGTGTGGTTTATAATTGTCTTTCTTTATTGATGTGTCTTTTTTATTTTTTATTAGACTGTACTGTAAATCTAAATAGCATATATGTATACTATTACATACGTATTATAATTACAGATTCATTTCTTGCATGGATTTTGTAACTTTAAAAGAAAAGAAACAATATGCTGATTGGCCTGAAGGGGGTGCAACAATGCCGCCTGTATTATTACACTGCTTCATATGACTCACAGCACACATAAACATCACATTCTGATTCCTTACCCAGAGTGATGAACTGGCCTTCAAAGTTGAGGTCTTTGAGAACCACAATAATCTGGCTCCCCTCTGCTGCAGGCTCCGTCCAACGACTCACCTCACAGCCCTTAATGTCATACCTGGCAATACAAAACACACACATCAAACCACACAAAGAGGCCGCACAGTCTGTTTCTGTGCGTTAACATAAAGTAGTAGTAATACTACTCATACTACTGATTCGGGGGCAAGCAAATCAAGCTTACCTGGCAACGATTCGATCATCAGGATAAAACACACTTTGCATAACAATGAAGTATTTCTGCAAAGGACAAGTGAAAAAAGTAAATGAGCTATGTAATGCTTTGTTATATCCATTAATTATAATGCCAACTAGAACAGTTTTCAAATAAGATCTGTACCTTCCGCCTGTGTGGAATTTTGATCCTGTGAACACCTTGAAAAATAATGAGAAATCACTCAGTCCTATGCAACATGTTATTTGACATATTGACATATTATAATGTTGTTATGGCGAGCATGTTGGCAGACACTTGCCTCTTTATACATCCAATAGACACAGTAACATTAGCATTTTAGTAATGTTTCTGGCCATTCAATTAATGTAAGTCCAAAATGTTCTCGCCTTTAGCTCGGTTTTTGGTCTCTTGGGCTCTTTAGCTGCTAAATGCTGCTGAAAGGAGTAGCAGAGTCGGGTGACAGTTCTCTGGGAGTTTGTCACTACAAGCGATTCCTTTCACATTGCATGTTACACATTATCACCTCCTTCCCCACTTTTCCCATGTTTTAAAGTAGCTATATCTGTAACTTTTAGTTTGTGTTGATTCTAGCGGCCGCTTTGGACAAAAGCGGTAGTGTTTTTACCACACCTGCTGTCGTAAAGGTCTTTTCTTTACGGTGCTTTATTGCCCAATGTATTACAGAGTTAGCGCTACGGAGAGGTCATATAGTTGTGATGAATATTTTGCTCTAAATATTCTAAAATAACATTAAAATACAAACAAGGGCTATATAAAGAAATCTCCTGCTACTTTTGACCTGGCTCAACTGGCTGGATACCTAACACAGGCTTTTCCAGTGTTACAAAGAAATCTGTGACCCTTCAGAATGTGTTACTGTAGCGCCGTCTACCTGCCGCAAATCATTCTGTGACTGTGCAGGAAAAATCTGACCCGGGCAGAGGCCTTACTAAAAACTAGATAAAAATAGCATTCTTTTCACTGTTCGTCTCGTTTGCTGTTACAGGTCATTTAAGACCATTGTATGAAAAATGACAGAGCTTCAGAAACATTAAAAAGGTACATATAGTCACTTTAACCATGTTGAAAATGAATGCATTGTCTATCCACTCTGCGCTCTTAACAAAGAGCTGTGTCAGTGATTGATTATCAGGGGTCCACCCCCCTGAAAATTTAGAGCATTAAACACTTCATTTCCTGCATTCTGGTGAATTTGTATGCACCTATTTCTACCTTTTTCTGAATCAATATGCTGGAAATATCTTTATGTAAAGGGAAACAGATTACAATCCAAATATAAAAACATAATGGAATATATGGCAGTAAGGCTCTCAGGCTTTCTGTATTGCATTCATCTGTTTATTCTCCTGTAGATCTGCTTTTTTCAAGAATGAACTTAAAACTCTCCTATTTGATAAAGCTTATAGTTAGGGAGTGAGGAATTGCAGTGTCCACCTAACTGGCCCACCTGCTTCTCTTCATAATTGTTAGATTAATAATATATAACAAAAGTAGAGGGAGGCAGGCCAGCACAGCCCGATCCGGCAGGGGAGATTTCCAAGCCCGAACAGGCTACCTCTCCTTATGACCTGTCTCTCTTCCTTTGACACACTGAGCTGCTCTCTCCTCTCCCTTTCTATTACCATTTGTGTGCATCCCATCCCAGAAAGGCTTGTTACTAATCCTAGCTTCTGGGGAGTTTACTCCCCGGAGTCCTTATGTTTTTTCACCCAGTGTATTTCCTTGGAGAACGTTGGCACCAAGATCCTGGTTCCAGCTGTCGCCGTGGTCCTGCTGCACTCCCTGCTGAGCTCTGCGGTGCCCTGCAATGTCATGCTGCATCCTGCTAAACCCTGCTGCTTCCTGCTACGTCCATCCATGCTCTGCTGGGCCGCGCTACATCCTGTAACGCCCTGCAGCGCCCTGATATGACATGAACTACTACGACTACCATTTGAAGTCACTGTTCCATTATTAATGTGACTATTATCGCCACTGTTCATAATATCCCCAACCGGCACCGTCAGACACCGCCTACCAAGAGCCTGGGTCTGTCCGAGGTTTCTTCCCAAGAAGGAGTTTTTCCTTGCCACTGTCGCACTGCTTGCTCTTGAGGGAATTACTGTAATTGTTGGAATTGTTGAACTGAAAGAGACAACGTAAATGTGACGTGAGCAACCTGTCTGAAAGTTATAAGTCTTCTGGTAGCTGTGCCAAGAGAAATCTCAATCATTCCGACTCTTGCAGAGACAGAGAGCGTAGGTATATGTAAGGAGATAACATAGGCACATGCTAATTATTGCTAACTAAAATGCTAGTTAATATCAGTAATTAAACCTAAACAAATAATGTAAGTCCAAACTGCCTGTGAACTTCTCCTGTACTATACGGTAATTCCTCTATTATGTTAGTTAGGTTATGACACAATCGTTAGCCTATTTTTACAAAAACGTCTGCTACGGAGCTATAACGTGAGATACAAGGTAATGGAGCCTTTTATACATTGTCATGTTTCTTTAGAAATAAACAATGGACAAATAGAGTCTTTAAACACTTCAGATGTAAAGTTATTCGCTGCCAAAGTGACATCAAAATGAATGGCATTCAATGGAATGCTAACGGGAGGTGATCGCTTTGTAGCATCAAAATGGCGCCATAGGAGGTTCAAGTTCTGAAGCGAAGCTTACCCCCTGGGTCGTACTTCCCCTGTGGCTCTTTGGCATCGCCCAGGGGAGGCACACCTCACCTACTGAAAACCCCTGCTAGGAGAAAGGGGCGGGGCAGGAAGAGAGGGAGAGAGTAAAAAGAAGCGTGAAATGAAGCATTTGGTTTGTGTGACTCAATCCGAGGGGCGGGATAAACGGTTGTCTTTCAAATTCTCTCTGCACGCAATAGGATAGCGCTACAACCAGGCAGAGCAACGAAGAAGGAAGAGAAGCTAGTTGATAGATTAAACTTTTATCAAGTCGGCAAAACTCCGAAAACACATCTTCCTTTTTTAAGAATGATTTCTGTGCCGTTCTTTGTTCTTTTCCCAAAGAAAAGCTTAACTCCAAGTCTTCCAGAAGACCACTGTTCCCAGCAACAGCAGGCATAAGCCCGCCCACCGACTCTATACACGATGTGATTGGCCTGACCAGAGTTTGGTTTTTCCAGCTCGCAAGTCAACGAGTGCCTACACCCCTGGCTGCAAAATAATTTTGCTGCCGCTAGGGTGCGTCTACATTTCTAGGCTAGCCAAACACCGGACCAGACCACCAAATTTTAGCACTAGGTGTTGCACTTGTCAAAGCCGCTCCCAAGTGAGACTGATGAGAGAGCCCATAGTGAGAGTATAGCATCTCCAGACCACATGGTGGTGGTAATGTACCTCTTAAGTCTTAAACATGACTTTTTACCTGCAGTGAGCTTATAATAACCTATTTGGTTTATGTGTATACACTTGTATACACTCATGTATGAAGGGAGAATTTTCAGCTCACTTCTTTCATTGGCTTGAAATTGCAAATGTTTCCATTTTAGCGGTGCAGTTTTAGTTTTAAAGGGGTGATAGAATGCAAAACCGATTTTACCTTGTCATAGTTGAATAATGACGTGTGTCAGTGGGTCAGTCAAGTGGGTAACTAGGAAATACATAGAACCTCTAAATCCCATTAACACCTCTTTTCTCTGCAAATCTCACAATTTGAAACTGCCTCTGAAAACGGGCAAATCTCAACGAGCCGCTTAGTTGACGTCAACTCGGCAGCTCCTCCTCATTTGGCTCTAGTCTCTTTCTTTGTCACGCCCAAACATTTGCATAGGCTACACAACTGACCTGAGATCAGTTAGTCTTCTGAATCTAGGGCTGATCTCAGAAATTGTATACATTGTTCATCTGCTATTTTACCATTAAATTCACTTCTGAGACTTTTTTATGCGAGAAATCAACTATGTAGAGGTAAAATATTGGCCGTTTTACGAAAATGTATGTCTAATTGCAATTTTTGTCCGACTGTGTGTCGGAGTTCAGCGGCCGGTGCTGCCTGTGTAGCTGCCTCGCCGCCTGGCCTGTCTTCCTTCACAGACCCTGGCCTGCTGTGAGCTTGATTGAGCTCCGTCACAGCTGGCAGTCACCGTTTTGTGGGTTAATGGACTACCAAACGCCGCTGCCTGGACAGACCTCCAGGGCCTACAGCTCCCCTCTTCCTGCTAGCTAAATACCCGGTGTGTGTGAGTGAGAGCGCGGTCAGCGAGCTTGTTACACCAGCAATCTGTTACTACAGGTTCCAGTTAATCTTATAATGCGTGTATTCATAATGTGTTGAGTTATTTAAATAAACGATTGGGGAAATAAACGCTTGTTGTCCGCGAGTCTCATTGATAGAGCGCGCGGTTAGCTGGAGTCCATCAATGAGAGCTAGCTAGCCTCCTCCTAACGAGACCTCTGAAATTCACAAAAATGCATTAAAATTTAAATCGGACAAGTGTTAGCTAAGCTTTATAAGACATTGGGGTAGATGTTATATAAGTGGCGTAACGATATTCAAACTAAATATACTATAGTTATGCCGAAAGTGTAGCTAGCTAGCTGCAATCGTTTCCCATTGTATTGAATGGGACATATAGCTAGCTAGCTGCTCGTCCTAACAAGACGCCTCATGTTCATAAAAATGCCTTAAAATCAAATCGGACACAACGGTTAGCTTTATAGGATATTGGGGTAGACGTTATATAAGTGGCGTGACGAAATTCAAACCGTAAATATATTATAGTTATGCCGGCAGCCGGCCGCGGAGCCCCGGTAGTGGTGCGTATCCACAAAGGGTGACTTTGTCCCGTGAGTCGATCCGGGCGCCGCTTTCTCGTCAGACTGTGTGGAGCTCCTAAAGTCCGACACGTCTTACCAAATTTGCAATTAGCCATCAATTTTCGTAAAACGGCCCATACTTGAGCTTTATATAGTTGATTTCTCGCATAAAAAAAGTCTCAGAAGCGAATTTGGTAATGAAACATTGCAGTGTCTGGAATATGAGATTCTGTCGCTTCTCTAATGTGTGTGTATTGGAGATTCGCTCAACCAATCAGCGCGCGTCTCTAATCTGTGTGTATGGCGATTTGCTCAACCAATCAGCGTGCAGCTCATCTAAATATTTGGAAGAAAAGCTCTTGTTACAAATAGGGCCAAAACATCAAAAGATAAAATATCAACTAGGCCATTTTCAGCCCAACCAATGTTACATACCCCATTAGGAGACCTTAAGGAACAGTGTGAAATACCCTATATAATCATTCTATCACCCCTTTAAGTTTATGCTACTGCCCAACACTGCTTGCAATACAAGTTGGATTTAGTGTTAGTGAGGCCGTCGGCAAAGGTTGCTAATGTAGGCTACTTTTTAAATTGCCAGAAGGTGTCATAGCGACAAATCCTGGTTCAACTGGTTAGCATAAAATCAAACCGGTTTAGCCTCATACACCGGACCGGATGAGGGAAACCAGAAATCGACCCAACTCTACTGTGAGCATCTATTATTTTGTTATTAAAACCCAGTAAGGTGAACCTATGAAAGGCCAGTAACATTGGTAGCAGCGGTGGATTCACTTAATTAATATGTGCAAATGTCATAAACAGTTGAGTCCCGTATTTTCGTGTTGTGCCTTGTTTAAGTTAGCTTCTCTCAGTATAGCTGGGGGTCAGTTTTGCGCGCAGTCATGTGGTTTGGAGATGAAGACCAGCCGAAAGCAAAAGAATCTGGAGAATTCACTTGCTACGGTGAGTAGCCTAGATTTGACCTGCCTTCTCCCTTCACTGGAGATGGGAGTCAGAGCTTCCTCAGCTAGGCAAAGACAACTGTAGGTGGCATTCAGTGTGCTTATAGGAGTTAACGTACAATTCCGGCGCAAAATTAACCTAGGGGTTAATAACATATGTGTACAGAGTCGACCGTTCTCTGGGATATGTTTTCATGCTAATCGAATGTGTCTCTAGCTTGAAACAAGCTAGTGCAAACCAGTGATTAGCTTGTAATGCTAGCTTTCGGGGCAGAGGGTAAATCACTATTTTGACCACTATTTGACCAGTCGAACCACGAACGCTGTGTTTGAGCTATGTTACTGGTTACTGGTTGCACGGCGTTCAATGTCGACAGATCATGACTGTTTTCCAAGATGGCGCCCGCATGTAAACATGAAAGCTACAGCACAGTCGATTAGCATGAAGACATATCCCAGAGAACGGTCGACTCTGTACACATATGTTATTAAAGGAGAACTCCGGGCAATTTTTACGTTAATCTTGATCGCTATATGTATATGAGTACTGTCGATAGCAAAAAAAACGAGGCGAATCGGTGTTAGCAACACGGAGCTGCTGCAGCTAATGCCGAGAGCTCCCACTCAGCTAAAACGGCAGTTATGGGGGCCTAAGATAAAGAGTGTCTTTGTGCCTCTTAACAGACACAAAATGCAATTAAAATGTCTGTGCAACACGAACAAGGCCCTTACATGACAACAAGATGCGTTTAGCAACTTAGCCATTGTTTAAATTCACCTACCCTCTTAAAATTCACCTACCCTCTTAAAATTCACCTACCCTCTTAGCTGCTAGCTGCTAGCTGCTAGCTGCCGTCTGGGATGAGTGAGTGTGTTCAGCCAGGCTCCGGTAATAATCATCACGCAGCAGTTCCATGTGTATTTGTAGCATATATATCCATTTTGTGTGCTGTCGTTGGTGAATATGAGTCTCTACAGTGGCGAATTGTGTGGTAGTTTCCTTAGCCAGGCTAGCAGCCCCGACCGGGCATCCTTCTACTTCCTCCCGCCTCCCTTGCCTGCCGCTGCCGACAACAATCCACAGGCGCACGCTGGTCTGGTGGATGTCCTCCAGAGGACAGTTCATGCTTTCACGGTGAAATTTTGAAGTTTATTGCCCCCTCAAAAATAGGTAACCAGTGAGGCTCTGAGGATGGACTCTGTCAGTACAGAAAATGGCAGTCGGTGTCCAATGATAGCAGCCTCTACAGGGCATTGACACACTCACTGAGGAAATGTATGAATTAAGAAGGAGATGAAAGAGATTATTGAGGAGAATCAGAGCCTTAAATCAGGAGGGTTCTGATGACAAGGGACAGGGTTCCCACTCACACTCAAGGGCTTGCTGTAAATGCCTGGGTGCCAGTCACGGGGCTCTTGTGACACACAGAGGGGTCACTCTCTGAGGATGAGCATCACAATCAGGCTTATCTTTCAACGTATTGGTATTTTATGGGACTTTTACAGTGTCGGAAAAGTCCAGAATACAGTGAGTCTACGTTAGTCCCTGAATGCTGCAACGTGTCCCTGGCCTAGACTATGACCCTCCTGCCCCTCAGTGAGGCCTTTGTATTGGTCAACATGTGCTCCCCTAACACTGCGGACAGGCCTTGCTCCGACTTTGTCAGCTATTTGGAGTAAAATGTGCCAGAGACTGCAGAATTGGTGATTGCTGATATGGTGCTAAGGAAGAGAATGCCGTCATTGTGGCCCATGTCCTCAATCCGACCACGAATGACATTATATTGAGACGGGGTGGATTTGGGTAATGGATTAAATTATGGACTCTGGGGGGGAAACTGGACTGACATACTATACTGAGAACACATAAAACCCAGTTAGGCGAACCTATGAAAAGCCAGTTACATTTAGATATCTTGGCCAAATACAATTTGTCATTGTGTGGAAGTGTGTGTGTCTGTGTGTGATGTGTGTACCTAGGAACTTGACCAGCAACGAATGGGGGTATTTCCTCAGATGTTCTATGTAGATCTTCAGGTTGGACAGGAGGAATTTGATTTCCCTTTTGTTCTGGGTCTTCAAAAAGAAGCGTTTATCATTTCTAGAAGTTCAAAAGCACAGAGGAAGAAGATCTCTATTCTATTAATATAACAACAAATCACACTCTGATCATTTTAATGAAAAGTTGTTTAGATTGCCAAAGATGTACCAATTCCTAACACAAAAGGCTGGAGGTAGTCATTACATTTGTCATTCAGCTTTGAGCTGCAACAACTTGCTTTCTTAAATTGTTAAATAATAGCCGCAGCATTTGCACACCTGAGTACACCTCTGTCATTGATTGTGTGTAAATTGAGTTACTCCTGTGCAATGTGTAAGGTTTAGGGCTAAGGTTGTTGTTAGGTTTAGAGTTATGGTTAGAGAAACATTTAGGGCTTATGGTTAGGCAAATATGAATTCAATCCAAAACAAATGTTCAAATAAGGAATGATCATGTGTGAGTGAGTTGGTGGGTTAGGGTTAGGGTAAGTGGTTAGTGGTGTGTGAGGGCTTACGTCAGGAAGAAGTCGGCCTTGCTCTTGGAGTTGCTAATGAACTGGAGGTAGCAGTTTTCAGAGCAGAGAGACTGCTGATATTCCTGCTCTGTCATTCCTAAAGATCCACGCAGGCTGGAAAACACCGGGCCTGCAAACGTCTCCATTGTAAAATCCTTCACACACACACACACACACATACATACACATGCAACTAAATATGCAGGTGGAAGCATTCAACACAGTAATTTAATTTGAGTCCTGTTAATTATTGAAACATCCACCAACCTTATGAATCTGAGTGACCTTTAATCTGAAATCATCATCTGACAGCTCATTCTAGAGCAGGAGAAAGAGGGAAGATGTCATTGAGGACAAGAAGGGCTAATTATTCATTAACTGAGCTTAACATTAATGTATATATATTTATAAATCACATATGTATTATTTAGATACTACTTTAGATACACAACAAATATGTACATTGTATAATAATTATGAGTCCATGCCTGTGATACAGTGTCAGATTAGGTTAGATTGGGAACAAATTAGTTGTTCCCAATCTTTTTCTGCAGGGCTTTTGTAGATACAATTATTTTCAATTGAGTTGAATTGAGATCAGCTGTTTCTCCGTGTGTGAGAGAGAGAGAGAGAGAGAGAGAGAGAGAGAGAGGTGCGCAACAATTAGTTGTTTTTCCGCAAAGAGACAGTCAACGAGACACAATGCGATTTGACTTGGAGATTGGCAGTTGGCTCCGTTGATTGAATTGTGGTCACCATTCCGTATTTTCTTGTCTTTGTTTTGGTAGTTGTGGTGTTTGCTTTAGCTTCATCGTCTGCTTCATGTTTACCTGGCAATGCTTTCACAAACTTGTCCATGACAGCAGAGTATCAGAACCATGCATTATTTGTTAAGTGCCCCCCTCTTTGGGAACCACTGGATTACGGGGTTATATATGTAAAGATAGAGAGCTTGTGATTTCTGGTTGTCGACCACAATATGGTCTGATCTATCACGTACGAAATATTTAGCACACCAACTGCCTATGCTACGTATTATAGACAATATAAAAGACTTGTAGTTACTTCTTATAACTGTACTTTTTGTTAAGGTTATTGTCCGTAAGATTTTCATCTAGTTAATTGTCTGTTAAATTCCTATTTATTAAAGAATGTTAAATGGTGATTGAGCAAATGACCCACTGATGAAAGTATGGGAATATTTATGCATTGAAATTATGTATCTGAATTCTTTCCCTCTGAATTTTACTCTTCAAATTTTCAACAATTCATTTTCACCTTTATTTTATCTAAGTTTATATATTCAGAATCAAAAATTCTACGTAAAGAAATTCAATATAACAAATTCAGATGCAAAATAGCTTTGTTAAAAATACAACTAATATATTTTCAACTTCAACAGGCCAAATTCAGCTGCAAAATGTAATGTTTAAAATTCAGTGTTAACATCTGGGAACCCAAGGAAAAGCAATTGATTCTAGAATCTAGATAGGGAGTGTGCCATAGCAGCAGTAGCAAACAACTGGAAACTTTTTACAATTTTCGTCTGCTATTTCACCACTAAATTCACTTCTGAGACTTTTTTATGCGAGAAATCAACTGTGCAGTTTGAGTTCAAATATGGGCATTTTTACAAAAATGTATGGCGAATTGCACATTTGCTCTGATGCTGTTGGACTTGAGAAGCTCCTGTCTTACGTGACAGACGGCTGGTGGCAGCCAGGATCGCTTGCACGCCGGCCGACCAGTAATGTTCACAGACCCCGCCCCGTCAGCTGGAAGTCTCTCAATAGACTATTGGACAAGTTTATTTCCTCAATCGTTTGTTTAAATAACAAAACAAAATTATCCATTATAAGATAAACAGCAACCTGTGGTTATCTGCCTGTCAGAGTTAAAAAGCTCCACAAGCGATTGCGGGCGTAACGTTTACGAGCTCACTGGGCAGCCAGAGAAGGAGTCAGAGGAGTAGAAGAGCAGCGTCTCAAAGGGCAGAGAGACAGGTCTCTCTTTAACATAGCCTATGTGTAAATAATAAATAATGGCATATGTTATTTAGACTTAAGGGGAGACACCAAAGTTTATAATTTTCATTCATTGGCTTAAAACAGGAACAATAAATGTATTGCACCAGATATAGGCTATCACAATGATAATTCCCATCTGTTGTCTCTGGGCATGTAGGCTATAAGTGCACATCTAGGCAATATAAAAAAAATATATTTCCACATAACACCAGACAGACCAGTTTTCAGAGAGGCATTATCAGACCTGAATGACAACAGTACTCTTAAAACTAACTGTTCTGTTCATGTACTGTAAATAAAAAGATTTGAGCAGATTTTGGCAAGCAATGTTTTAAACAACCCTCGTTAAATAAAAGTATGTTATAAGAGAGAGGTCTCTGCCCTGTCAGACGCTGCTCTCCTTCGCCTCTGGCTGCGGCTGTGTGTGTGTGTGTGTGTGTGTGTGTGTGTGTGTGTGTGTGTGTGTGTGTGTGTGTGTGTGTGTGTGTGTGTGTGTGTGTGTGTGTGTGTGTGTGTGTGTGTGTGTGTTTACCAGCTTGTTGACATTATGCCCACAATCGCTTGTGGAGCTTTTGCGAAAGACAGATAACCAGGTTGCTGTTTATCTTATAATGAATAATTGTGTTTTGTCATTTTAACAAACGATTGAGGAAATAAACTTGTCCATGAGTCTATTGACAGACTTCCAGCTGACCGGGCGGGGTCTATGAACATCACTGGTCAGCCAGCGAGCAAGCGATGCCGGCCAGCACCAGCTGGCTGTCACGTCAGACTGTAGCTTCTCAAGTCCGACAACATCGGAGCAAATGTGCAATTGGCCATCAATTTTCGTAAAACTGCCCAAGTTCAAACTCTACACAGTTGATTTCTCACATAAAAAAGTCTCAAAAGTGAATTTAGTGATGAAATAGCAGACAAAATAGTTTTTGGCTGCTGCTACTATGGCAAACTACCGATCTAGATTCTATAATCGATTGCTTTTCCTTGGGTTCTCGGATGTTAACAATGAATTTTAAACATTACATTTTGGAGCTGAATTTGGCCTGTTGAATTTGAGGAAGTTGAAAATATATTTGTTGAATACATTGTGATTTGCATCTGAATTTGGTATATGGAATTTTTTTATGTTAAATTTTGGATTCTGTATTTATAAACTTGGAAAAGTAAAGTTGAGAATTAGTTGTTGAAAATAAAAGTTGTTGTAAAATTTAGAGGCAAAAAATTCAGATACATAATTGCAATGCATAAATATTTAGTGCTAGAAATTCTATGGCTTTTTAATTTAAAATCCGATGAAACTGATTTTACTTCCATATGAAAGCGCTTGGTTTTGCTGCTTTATCAAGTAAAAGGATCTGAGCGTCTTTGTCGTCTTTCCTGCCCTAAATTCATATGTGCGTGCACAGTTAGTGACGCTTTTTACGTCAGTCAGTCAGGTCTCTCCCAGGTGGAGCTTGTCACTGCCAGTTATGCTGCGTTCCATTGTACTCGGAAATTAGGAACTTCCGACAAGGAAAGATGCAAAGAAAAGGTATGTTAGTAGGGCCAGGCGCCTAAATTTAATTACAGCTGACTAGCAATGGCAGACCAACAGACAGAGGAAAGGACCGTATAACTTTGAGTCCAAAGAAAAATAAACAAAAAACGAAACTCCGCTCTGTCCTCCATGTAATGAACCACCCTCTCTCCATGAAGTCACTTTTCAGGACAAAAATTCAGGAATTGACAGCCAGGCTGTTAACTAGGCCTGGCACACTCGATTCCTTTTAAGGATTCAGGTTACACACCCAACCGGCACCGTCAGACACTGCCTACAAAGAGTGTGGTCTAGACCTACTCTATCTGTAAAAGTCTTAAGATAACTCTTGTTATGATTTGATACTATAAATAAAATTGAATTGAATTGAATTGAGTCACTCACTAAAGTGATCCGGGTTGTGCGAGTCACTTGAGTCACTTGAGTCAGTATTGCTAAATCGCCAAGGAAACTCAGTCCTAGCCCATTGTCTCTAACCACTAACTTAGTAGGAAGTTCTATGGATTCACTCGGTGCAGACTCACTATTTCAGATCTGATATATAGGCTTTCAATGTAGACATAGAAACAGGAACGGAGAAATGCCCACAGTGAATAAATTAAAATATTTTTTTTTTTAAATTGATCAACCTAATTTTGATATTCTACATATATACAAAACCTATAACCTTTAAGCATGTTATTTCAGAAGTGAAAGAATGTTTTTTGTTGTGGATTTGCTTTTCACCGTGACTCGAGGATAAACTGTAGTCGCTCATCTGCTACAGATCCACTCATGACAACGTAGCCAGCTGATTCGACTTTCTCGAGGACTCGAGAGCTCATGAGTCCCATTGTCTACCGAGCTGGCAATGTTTCAGACTGTCTGCTCAACCTAATTGCATTTTAATATACTACATTTATACACCAAACGTGCAGTAGGCCTAGGCTATGTGCAGAACATTGTATGTTATTTCAGAAGTGAAAGAATGGCTTTTGTTGTGGATTTGCTTTTCACCCTGACTCGAGGAGAGACTTCACTCGCTCTACAGATCCACTCATGACAACGTAGCTGGTTGATTCGCGCGACTGACTGACTGACTGACTGACTGACTGACTGACTGACTCAAGGACTCAAGAGCTCATGACTCATGAGTCCCATGGTCTGTGAGCTTGCAGTGTTTCCGGCTCTGTGGGAAGTTCCTAATCTCAGACTGTCTCTGCTCACTCAGTCGCTTGAGTTGACTTGTGGAGTTGTGGTTGCCTACAAATTTGTAAGTTATAAAACTTTTGGCAGCTAAGATGGCTAGGACTAGTAGTAGCTAATGTTGCAAGAGGTTTGTGTGTGGCACCGTTATCATTTTAGATTGAATTGTAGTAGGACTCAACTGATCCGAGTTAATGATACTAGAGACTCGCAACTCATGAGTTAATTTAAAGACGGGTGAAAGATCCGAGTGAGTCATGACTCAAACAGGTTTACTGTTAATCACCCGTAAAGCCTCAGAGCAGCTGGGCTCTCATCTCTGCCTTTAGCAGCAGCAGTCAGGGTGCAGCCAGCGAGTTCGGCAAATCCGCTAACGTAATCCCGCGGAGAGCTTCAGGGATAGGACCGTCACTTGCCATCCTGGACATGCTCACATGGCGGCTGTGGCTCTGGTAGTAGAGCGGTCATCTACCAATTGGAAGGTCAGTGGTTTGATCCCTGGCCCTGCAGTCTCATGTCGAAGTGGGAAAGACACTGAACCCCAAATTGCTCCCGATGCTTTGCCACCTGTGTGTGAATGTTTTTCTGATGAGCAGGTGGCACCTTGTATGGCAGCCTCAGCCACGAATGTTTACATTTACTAACTGCTTCGGGCCGGCCCGTGCTGTAACGTTACCTTCGGGAGAAGGCAGCACCACCAACAACAACCCCCTTATTTTATCAATTAAGGGCATCAATTTTGTATGTGCTCAAGAGTTTTTCTTCCCTGCCCTTTCTGATGCTCAGGTTGGTTTAGATGTTAGCACTGTTAGCCATGTCGTGTCAGCTAATAATGTTAGCAATGTGAGGCGCTGCACTCAGGTAGGAGGGGACGTTCCCCAGGTGAGGCGAATAAGGGGAAAGCGGTGCTGCCGCTCGCGAAATTACAAATCCCACTATGGCCACGCCAAGACCCGTCCTATGAAGCAGCTCGATTGGTTGGGGTTAGGCATTTCACCTCGAGTGGTTAAGGTTAGGATAGCCGATTGGTCAGGGGATAGGACCTGTATAAATGGGGTTACGTTACCTTGCGTAAGCATGGACGCCTCAATAAATTCTATTGAAGGGCAGGTATTGGCATGGCCATAGTGGGATTCGTAATACGCTCTTCCTAGGCCTCCACTTCATCAGCTAAGGTTTATATCACATTCTGCCTCAGTGGCTAGTAGGGTATTTGTGTCACATTGATTAGATGCCAGCCTCTGCTCGGCTAAGTGCACTAACTTTACCCGGGCTGGGCGTGCACTGGTTAACGGCTGCACTCGTTTCAGGGTGTTAAAACGGTAAACAGTGCTGGAAAACATCACACCTCCCCGTTAGCCTCGGTGAATAATCCCGATAGCTGCGTTAGCACTGTTGACTGTGTTAGCCACAATTCTTTTTACAAATGAGTCTCTCTTTGCAGTCTTACTGGATTCTGGCCTTTAGCAAATCTGGAACAGCTAAGATGAATAAAGCGCACCCTAAAACGATAAGGGTGTGGATAATCTATTCCTTAAAAACCTGTAGATTTAAATCCTTTAACCTCAGCTGCCACTCCCACCACATTTTTCTGTTGTTTGAATTTTCTTGCCATTTTTGCTTGTTTGGTCATCATATTCATCCATATACTCTGTATATGTTGTTCCTAAAAAGACAAACATTTGTTCAAATAAAAAGTGAAGGGAAATCTTAATGTTAAAGCGTACAATGCCTGCACAAAGCCAAGTCCGTAAAGAGATGGAAATAAACTGAAGAGTTGGTGTAAAATGCCAAATAAAAGGGTCTGAAATGAAATATCCGTCATTATTGTCATTATCAGACAATGTGTGTGAATTTATGGCAAAAATACATTTAATCAATTCTATTTCATTTATTTTAACACAGCAACATATGGGAAAAGTGAAGGTTAAAGAATGTTTCTCAAGCCACTGTATGTTCTACGTAAAAGGTATGTGTGCGTGTGTGTTGTGTGTGTGTGTGTGTGTGTGTGTGTGTGTGTGTGTGTTGTGTTTTTGGGACACTGCAGAGACAACACAACAGACAGGGCAGTTATGCATCAGCCTACTGAGTCAGCAGTGTGTTTGACTGGGATTAGGGTGAAGCAGCAGCACACGGCTGTGTGTTGAACTGCTCTGTGACTGTTCATTCAGCAGCAGCATGGTGGACATTGCATACCACATACCATGTTTATGTTAAGGCCTCGTTTCAGCTGTGGCATTTTCACATAAAGGAGGAAAGCAACCAATTACCAATTGGTGCTCTTTTTAGATGAAGCTCTTTTTAAATGTATTTTAGATATTAGTGCCTGGATGTCACAAAACCTTTTACAGTGCAACCAGGATAAAACAGAAAATTGTAGTTATCGGTTGTGTGACTCAGAGAGATAAAAAAAGCCACAACATTCAATTTTGTAGGACAAGAAACTTTGGTGTCATCTTTGACGCACACCTAAACTTACCTAACCTAAACTAATGTAGGGTATGTCACCATATCTGCTTCTCATAATATGGGATAAACATCGAAGTTTCATTTCTCCCTCTGTGAAACACAGAGAGACTATTATTTTTTTATTCCAGCAGGCTAGACTATTGTAATGCTCTCCTGTCTGGTCTACCCGAAAAAAGTTATAAATCAGTTACAACTGATTCAGAACTCTGCTGCCCGAGTGCTGACCAAGCCCAGAAGGAGAGGACACAAAAGTCATTGTATTAATTGCCTCCCAGTTTTCTATTGATTTTAAATTGATTTTACTTACTTTTCTTATTTTTAAAACACTTCATGTTCTTGCACCAGCCTATTTTGACATTCTGACATGCTTACAATAAATTAACCAGGAAGGCCCTTCTGCTCCTCTGGCACAAGATGAGGCTGAGAGCAGCTGAAAGGTTTGATATATTTAAACATAAACTTAAAACCTACCATTTAAGCCTGGCTTTTAATTAGTATGTTTTATGGCAATTTTTTTATTTTTACTACTTCATTGTTTGTCTTATTTTCAGCTTATCAGTCATCTGTAAAGCACTTTTGTTTTGCCCTAACCTGCGTGTAAGATGGTATACTATATTTTTTATATCACACGGAGACACAAATTGCAAATTACTTTTAACCATGTATCTGGCTAATTTAAATAGCTAACGTTACTGTATTGTGTCAAAAGTTCCATCAAAACAAGTTGCTTCCCAAGACTATTTTGCAGCGCCATAGCTGCTGTGTCCAGAAGTTACCAAGACAATTGTGATTTCTTTTCATATCCTGGAATGTATGTGTGGTGTATCCAGACCTTATTCTATAAAGCTGGCAATGTGAGACTAATGAAGGCTAAGATGAACTAGTCAATATCACAATGTTAACCTGTTTGTTTGTTTTTATGTTTTCTATGATTTCATTTTCATCTTTTCATTGGGGTAGGCTACAAGATATTAAAACATATTTATTTTTCGTGTATTCAATTTGGATTCATTTACTTTGAAACTTGCATTATGTTTTAATGCACACACACACAGATACACTCTTACAGTAAAAGTGAAGCCCTGTCGGTAATCTTATGATCCTAAATAAAACTACACTTCCATTTGAATACTAAGTGGTTAGATTTGAAATTTTAATGTGCATATGTATAGGTGATTAAAATGGTGCCTCTGCTGACCAGTACTCACTGTAGGTGCATTGTCAGTGGTGTTTTGGGTGGCTGCTGCCAATCCCTCCTTCATCATGCAGGTCAGGCTGTAGAACTCGTGCTGCTGATCGATCTCAAACAAGCCCAGAAGCTTCCACTGCTGCCTCAAACCTCCCCACCTCCTCCTCTTCACCGAGCGCTGACGGTGACCAGACATACTCAGGCTACCTGCAGCTGCTGACATCTCCATCTGGGGGACAGAAAAATACACAAATCCAAAAGGTATGACTGCTGTGCATTCACCTGCTACTGTAAACACGGGAGAGGTTTTCAAAGCTCAAGCAAAAAGAAATCAAAGAGTAAGTAGAGGCCAGAGAGGCCAATGACGAACACAAAAGACAGCTGACTGTCAGTTGAGTCTTTAACAGGGTAACTATGGAAACCAACACCAAGGCATGATAGCCTCATGGGATGTGTCCTTCAACTACCACATCTCTTCATTAAAACACATTTTAAATGTTCAATTATGTGTTACAGTAAATGAAGAAACAAACAGCAAAAGTACAATAATATCACATTAGTTAGTGTCCATTTCTCTGTGCTATAAAGCTCCATCTTCTATAAACAATTATCTGCACTGTTGGACTGGATAATAGTTATTTACGTTGTTGATTAATCTCTTGATTATTTTCTCGATCCGTTGTTTGGTCGTGAAAAATGACGATAAGCGTTTCCCAAAGCCCAAATTGACTTCCTCCAATGTCTTGTTTTATCCACAACTCAAAGATATTCAGTTTACTGTCAAAGAGGAGTGAAGAAACTAGAAAATATTCCCATTTAAGAAGCAGGAATCAAAGAATTTTTACCTTTTTTCCATAAAAATGATTTAAACTAATTAAACTAACGATTAATCAACTATCAAAATAGTTGGCAATTACGTTGGAATTAATGCCCCCAACGTAATTGCCATGAAGTCCATTAATTCCTGACAATAGACACCTTAAAGGGCATTAACCTGCTTATACCATGGTCACTTGCCAAATAATTTTTTTTTTTGGGACCATTCATTGCGTTTTACGACCAAAATCTAAAGTTTTTTCAAACAATAACTCCGTTTCCCTGGACACACCTGAGGATTTTGACAAATACCTGGAACAATCATTCCTATCCAATAAGGTTCTTATGCAATGCAAACGTTGTTCAGTAAATAGGACAGACCTTAGATACGACTTTCCACACTTAGCAACGCAATGCTGGCAAGTTTCAACGTCAATAACACTGTGTACGGTTGAAAATCAGGAAATATAATTTGACATTTTGTTTAATAACAAGACAAGCAAGCTATCCAGCCATGACATTGTCCCCAAATGATCCACCATGTAAACTATCGACCGCAGCCTGAAGTAGCAAGTTGAACAGCGACCAGGATGAGAGATGATCGCTATGAAACAATGTTCAGAGGGGCAGTGTAACTTCCTTCTTTCAGCTTGTGTGTTAGCGCCATTGTGTGGTGTTACAGCAATGGCAGATAACCTTATTGTTTACATCGCACAGCAGCCTCTTTGAAATAAATTCAAGAAACCACACTCTGCACCCAGTTAGCAGTAAAACGAGGACACATTGTTGTATATTATTATCTTACATAAGATGCTTTCGCTTTACAAAGGTTCACAGATGCTGCACAGGTGTACATGTCATCTACAGCCAGACAGTAAAATAGTTTAAGCATATTTACATGATTAAAACCTGCATCAGCAACCTCCATCTCCTTGTGGATTTTATGATTGTAGACAAAATTCAACTCAGCAGACCAAGAATCAAGAGCCTTCTGACCGTGGGTCTGAGCTCGTCTCTCCTCTACCCACTGCAGCCCAGTATCCCCAGAATTACGTCTATATTTGAAGGATCTGAACCTCACAATTTATGTCCCATGCCAATGCAGGAAGCATTGAATAGTCCACTAATTCTGACCTGTGTGCATTTTTAAAAGCAGTCTTTGTTACACTTATAGATGCATTTAAAGTCTTGATTTGTTGATGTATGTCCAAATTTTATAAATCTTGTATTATTTCTGCAATCTTTACAACCACAGACTGCAACTACAGTAAACTTGAAAAAAATAAGCCATGTCCAAGTTATTAATTTTGTTCCTCTTAACATAATTATAACTCACATTTAATTATAATTTCTACTAATCATCTAACTTCTCAACAAGCAGAGCTCATGTCTGACTAAAACTCAACCTCCAGCCTGTACCACATCTTCAGCTGCCACTGCGATTACGTTACAACATTAACCTCTTTTGTAAGTTAGGCAGCCATGCTATTGGGTAGTTCCATAGCAACAAGCATGATGCAAAGCTTCTTGCACCTTTTAAGCTCTTGTCTCTGTTACTAGGGACGCTCAGAGCTGCACTTTGCATTTGACCATGAAACAAAAGCTGTGACCCTGTTTGATGGTTGGGGAGATGGCCAAAGCCACACATGGTAACAGCCAGCAATGGTATTATTGTACACAATTTCACCTAATTTTGTTAACTGCACATTTCTGTTGCAGTCAGCCACATCCAAACAATTCATGCTCACAAAAGCACACATTATTTGATTTGTAATCTACATATTTATTTTCTTTAGCCTTGCACTGTTTAAATGGGGGGCATACTTGGTGGAGATAAAGGTGTGGCCAATTGTTAATTCTTGTTTTATACAGTATTCTTTAGCACTTTTTGGGTAAATATTAAAAAAACTCTTTTTTTAAGGAAACTCCTGTTCTCCTCATTGCCTCACTGCTTCTGATAGTCCACATAAGTGTTCAGGCTGGTGGGGTTTGAACAAATCTTGGTTGGATGCACAGTGTGTACTTGAACTTGAATATAACAAGTCTGGCCAACAGACATTTAAGCAGGTGTACAAACTCACTATGTTAAAGCTTTATAGGGGTAACTGTTTTTATTTCCCAAGTGTTTGTGTCTAGGTGACTGATGGGAACAACAATCTCTGAAATTGCAAGATTGCTGGAGTCGGCAGCAGCGAAACAAGCTACAATGTAAGTTAATTGCGCACCTTCAGTTTACGTCCACAGAAGTGCTTGTTTTGCCACTGACAGCTCATATTATTTTTCTAAGTGTCTGACAACATTGTGGAAAGGATCCCTACAGAGGTCGACTGTTTTGTTAAAGAGTAAAATCCTTTTAACAGAAAAACATCCCCAAAATCATCATCTTGGCTATCACCAAATCAACCAGACTCCATTTAAATAAACCGTAATTTTATCGTCATAGATTGCACGTCATTCAAAGTCAACAGAAACAAACTTAAACTATCAAAAGCCATCCTGGTTCGTCTTTCCATTGTTCATCATTGTCAATCACTGTTTGACAATGATGGTTTGGTTAAAATAAACACATAACTTACTGATTTACATGTGGAAATATACTGGATCTATACATGCTAAAAGTATTGTTTATTTAAATGGAGTCTGGTGGGTTTAGCGACAGCTCTCTCAGGACAGTTTTTGATTAAACAAAAAGGTCTGTCTCGCTAACATTAGTCACTTAGACACCAATGCATGAGAAAATAGGGTCCAGGTTGAAAAAAAGTGTTAAATTTAAAGTGGCACTGATCAATGTAATCATAAAAACAATAGATGAAATTGAAATGTGTAATGTGATAAGTGTTGCAGATAGTGATAGAGAGTTGTCACTCAATTCTATAGGTCCCCTATAGCTCTTTAGTGTCTTTCACCTCTTTGTTTTTGGTTTTACGGCCTGCAACTTCAATGTTGAACTGTATGAGCAAAGTGAATGCCCTCAGTGGTTGGTAGAAACCAAAACAGAGCTAAGTAACAAGAGAGACAGAGAGTAACAATTTGACTTATTCGTTGGGGGGCCAGAAACACAAATTCAAACAAATGCTAATGCTGCTCTTTGTCTGCTGGATATATAAATGGGCAACTCTTTGCTAAAATGGTCCAACTTAGTAATATGTCTTTGTTGTGTTTACAGCTTGTTCTGCTGCCCCAAATTGACCAAAATAGCAATGCTTTAACAAATGAACATGTTACAGGTGTGAGATCCACTAGTTATAAACTTCTACTATATATATATATATATAGTGTATATACTTCTACTACTGCAAGACGGAGTTACATGACTGACATGATGGTATAGCTGGGCAGCACTACTGCTAGTGAGCTAATATGCTACATGCATACATATTGCAAGCTGTTACTACAATTATCTCATAGACCACAATAAATGTTACAATTGGTGTACAATTACAATTGGTGTCTTACTGTTATGCTTGATAATAAATTAATGACAACACCATAAGCCCATCATACACGTCTCTCCCCAGCACAAAACTTCTTAGGAGCCCTCCAGAAAGATCAGGTACTTTTCCCATTTTATAGTATAGACATCCAATCTGGCAAGCCCACTCTTGGATTGATGGCACCCCTTCATTCTTCCATCCTCTTAAAATAATCTGTCTGGCTGTCATCAAACTAGTCTGGACCCAGCTTCTTATGTGCTTTATCCATCCCATTTAGGATTGACCCAGCTCCCAGAACAAATAGTCTTGGGCTGAATGGAACCTGGGTCCCTGCAATCTGACATAGTTTGGCTCTTAAACCAAGTCTAAACAATCTGGAGGGACTCCAATTGAAGCGATGCATAATCTTGAATGAACATGACATAGTTTTAATATTCCTACAGATTTGTTCCCACTCCTTATCATCCAGTGTAATACTCAAATCCCTTTCGTCTTTTTGAGGGCTGTCCAGGCTCCATCCCCCAGGTTCTGCATAAGCATAGAATAATACCCAGAACCCTCATGACCTTATACCATCTAAACATTCTGGTGCCTTCATGCTGAAGAACTGGATCCAAAAATCCCCACTAACAGATGACCAAGTAGCAAATACCTGATAATTGAGCCTTAGGGATTCCAAATTACTGTACCACATCCTCAAAGGATTTCAATAATGTGTTTTTTTTAATAAAAGGGATACGAGGAGACATTTAATGATAACACTGATTTGAATTCCAAAAGTATCTAAGGTTATTAATTATTTCTGCTTCAAACTGTATTTATTTAATAATTATAAAATTATTTATACTTTAAACTGCTTTAAACTGTATATGGTTCAAAGTTCATTTACTGTCATTGCACAAAACAGGGTTGCACAACGAAATGCAGTTGTTGTCCCTTTATGGTACACAAGAAAAACACCCCAAACGCAGTAGTGCATTTAGTGTATGTTTTCAATGCACATAAGGAGGAATGTAAAAAGCAGCAACAAAAACACTGGTAAATTCTCTGGGCAGATAATATGGCCGGCATTAAAAATTCTACATCAGGGAAACATTGTCTATCAACTTTGTTGAAGTTTGAGCATCGTTGATGTAAACATTTGTCTATTACATTTATACATAATACAGGCTATATGTGTAGTAGGCCTACACAAGTATTTGGGATGGGAAAGAGAATTTGCTTTGCTTTTATCTGTTTATTAACTTATATATTAGGCTATTATTGGCTTCATTGTGACAAAAAGAAACCTACTGACACCTGACATCGGCTGTATACATCTGTCACGTAAATACCAGGTACTGGATGTAACTCGAGTTCTATGAATGAATGAAATGTATCTAAATACATATGTGAATGTATGTTGGGGGTTGTGGACTCAACAACGATTTTGTTGCCCTGGGTCCTTCAAACAGGCCAATCCAGCCGTGGTAGCACTTCATGTCATTTATACATTTCATACAATTGGCCTATTATTCAAATGATGGGACCTGGCCAAGTGGGGGAGGAGGCGGGCACGTGAATATGATGTCACATATTGGCAAATACAGACATTTTTGATCAAATGTGACATTTGCATCTTTTTCAACCCCACTACGATGGGTCATTACATTAGGTCCAGTAACATCCCTTTCACGTGGCAATCATGTCAAACCACTGATTCTGAGTATGCAGCTTGTTGACACAAGCACAACAAAGCCTGTGTTTTCCAGTCCTGGATCACAGGTTTAATATAGGTCAGGCCCCTAACCTGACCACTATACTTGGGAAAAATAGTTTGAACTATGGCTGGGATGATATGCTTTTGTCCTGATTCGATTCTTTCACGATACATGGATGCCGATTCGATTTTTATTGCGATTTTCATTTATTGCGATTCTCTTCTTCCTCTTTAACAAAAACAACAGTTGAATAATACACTTCTAGAGACAATATATCATGAGACATTTCTAAAAACTAACTGTTTTCTAAAAATAATGCACATTACATGGCAGTCAGTCAGTCTGACATTTATTACATTTGTAAAGAAGAACAGGTAAGACTTTACTTGAAGGGATCTACATAAGAGTGACATGACACTGTCATGAACACATGACACTGTCATAACACAGCCATGACACATGAACCCTAACCATAACCCCATAACCATAACCATAACTTGTCATGACAAAACCAAATGACACTTACCAAAAGAAGCGTGATGTCATAAACATTTATGACTTGTTTATAATGTTTATGACACGTTCATGACAGTGTCATGTCACTCTTATGTAGATACCTTCAAGTAAAGTGTAACCAAAGAACATAACATGTATTTTCTGCATTTCCTGCTTTCACTCTGTTTTGCTGGAAACAGATATGATTTAGTCGCCATCAGTGGTACCATACAACAGAAATATTTGTGTGAATCATTGGTATATATATATATATATATATATATATAGAGAGAGAGAGAGAGAGAGAGAGAAAGAGAGAGATTATTTATATCTTTATCAATTCTAGGCAAAAGAATCGATTGTCTGAAAGGAAATCACGATACAAACGATTTTCGAACGACGTATCTTTACTCAAGATATCCATCACAACTCATTTAACTTGTTAATTTAAGATAACTGTGCTGCAGGAGTTATTTCACAATGTGGCAAGTTTCACTTGTAGGCTATTAGATGTATTAGTCAAAAGACAAGATAATAGTGATTGTTTCAGAGGGGGATTTTCAGCTTTAAATTATAGCCTGGTGATTGGGATTAACAAATCAAAAACTGATTCTGTTTAATGACTGACATCCCACACTATGACACAGTGAATATCAGCAAGTGAAGAGAATTCTGAGCTAAAAAAAAAAGCAGGATTTAAAAGAATTTAATTTAAAAAAAGCATCCATCGCTGCAGTTTAACGTCTAATCTGTAATCGAGAAGCAGTGATGGGAAACAATGAAAGCATTCGAGCTCCGAAAGTAGCCTGACAGTGACTTTACTCATCAACTGTAGCCTACAGTTGCATATGAAAGTTGTCATTTACAAATTAAAGCGTTTTACTTACCTCAGTGTGGTCCGGGGACGCAGAGAAGAGCAGGTCGGTGCGTGGAGGCTGGGCTCGGTCTGTTCGGGTGTGTGTGTGTGTGTGTGTGTGTGTGTGTGTGTGTGTGTGTGTGTGTGTGTGTGTGTGTGTGTGTGTGTGTGTGTGTGTGTGTGTGTGTGTGTGTACTTGTGTGTCACATCACATGTCAGCGCGCAAAGTGACCGTGCGATGACATCGAGCCTCGCGGAGCCCGGCGGAGCCTCGCTGCCTACTCTGCGGTCACACCCATACACTCACTGCCAGCTGCACTGCACCCTGCGCGCGCGCGCATTATTCACGCACTCTGACTAACACCACAGAAATACTGTACAGTCATTTGCAGGAATTATGTGACTGGTAAAAAGGGTAATTGAATATCATACACTAAATTAATATATGAATAAAATGTTAAAATAGTAGTCCTACAATCTAAAACATGTATTGTTGTTAGGATGATGCCACAAAACAAGCCCTGCTGACTCATGGGGTCATGGCTGTGGTCCAGCTATCTGGGCTCCAGATATTATTCTTCATCCTTTCCCTGGTAGCAGCAGCAAAAACATGCAAAGTGATAAAACATTTGTCAGAAAACATAACTTCACACAACATTGCATTGCAAAACAGAGAACTTTCTCCTCTCCCAGCTGTACAAATTAAATCTGCCACAGAAAGGTTCCCCCTGTCTAAAACAAGAAGTAAGTGTACAATCAGAAGATAACATTTTACTAAAAAAGGTATAGCCCTTAAATGATCATCCAATATGCAAGGCAAAAAGAATGTAGGGGCACCAAAGTGCATAACATAACAATTTGTGAAAATAATGGAGTGTGTGTTAATATTTTTAACTGCATTTTCCGTCTGCTCAGAGACCACCTAATTGTATGCCTTGTTGGCTGAGGGATATTGTCAGTACTCTCTAAAATCACCAAAAAAATAATAATGTCACTGCTGTAAGAATGTATAGTTATTTTGCTTTCAAATACCTATTGTCATCATCAGCCAGAATACTGTGTGTTGCATCTGCAGTCTCCAGTCCAATTTCAAATTTAAATCTTCTGACAAAGATCCAGGGCACGCCCTAGAGTGTATTGTAAATATTAGTTTGAGCACACATAATGTAGAAATAAGCACGTAAAGACTAAAGTTAGACCCATTAGCAGCAACCAGAGGGGAGAGAGGGCCTAAGATATTCTAAAAAAGAAAAGAAAAAGAAAATAGCCTAATATTTAAAAGTTCAAATTTAATTTTATCATATCATAATTTGACAATCACCATCTAAACAAAATGTTTCTGAGGAAATAATCCCCTTTAAACCTGACTATTCAGTGTGTGTGTTGGAATGTGAAGGGTTAAATGAATTAGCCCCTTTGTCTCCCTGTCAGAATGTTGCTGCCTCTGCAGTTGCTGGGAAGAAAATGTTATGCTTTCAGCTCTGCGATTGGTGGTCCAGCTACACATTAACAGGGCCGAGCTATAGTAATTCAATGAGTGGACTGTATTCAACTGACAGAAAAATTAACCAACCAAATCTTCACACTAAGTGGGTGGGCTTTGCTTTCACTTACCCTTATGATAAGTTCCCTGTGGGGTACAAAATCACAAGCTAGCGGCAGGGGAAAAAACGGCGCAGATATTAGCCTGTTGGTTTACGATGGAAGCTGCAAGTAGGACATCGGTGCAAATGTATTGATTATTATGCATATGAGTGTTTTCCCGAATGAAACATAACATATATATTGAATAGGCCGCTGCTCCGCGCCCTGCTATGCCCTGCTACACCCTGAAGTGCCCTGCTACGCCCTGCTACGTCCTGCTATGCCCTGCAGTGCCCTGCAGAGCCCTGCTACACCATGCAGAGCCCTGTTACGCCCTGCAGTGCCCTGTTACGTCCTGCTATGCCCTGCAGTGCCCTGCTACGCCCTGCTATGCCCTGCAGTGCCCTGCTACACCCTGTAATGCCCTGCAGTGCCCTGCTACGCCATGAACTACTATAACTACTATTTCTAGTCATATTTCCATTATCTTTATTGTGACTATAATTGCCACTGTTCATCACACCCCCAACCAGCACCGTCAGACACCGCCTACCAAGAGCCTGGTCTGTCTGAGGTTTCTCCCTAAAAGTAAGTTTTCCTCAGTACTCAAGGTTTCTGCCTAAAAGGAAGTTTTTCCTTGCCACTGTCGCACTAAATGCTTGCTCTTGGGGGAATTACTAGCCTGGGTAAACCCTGACGAACTTCCGGCAAATTTCAGATTTGCTCTGCAAGTCGGTCTGGCCAAGAACCCATTCAAGCCCATTTCCAATTTTTCCAAATCGAGGCACCAATCACAACCGTTGAGGCGGGCTTTACACAATGACGATAGCGCAGCGACTGCAAGCAGCGTTTTGTTTACATTCAACATGACGGCCACCGAAGCGCAGCAACCCGTTGATGCCGACATCGCTGCTACGTCACCCGGATCGTTGGTCTGATTGGTTGAAGGACTATCCAATGCGCCCAGAGGCATTTGAGCGGCATCCGTTGGTGACGCCCCTTTGGAAATGAGCTGTGAATGAAGCTTACCCAGATCCACTCTCAGTTACAACTGAGAAGGGTCTGGTGTCAACCAGGCTAGGTAATTACTGGAATTGTTGGGTCTTTGTAAATTATAGAGTGTGGTCTAGACCTACTCTAGTAAATCAGTTCAATCTGTAAAGTGTCTTGAGAAAACTCTTGTTATGATTTGATACTATAAATAAAATTGAATTGAATTGTGTCAATCTAATAATATTACTGTTAGGGCTGGGCAAAGAACATCACCATATTTTTGACCAAATACCTTGGTATCGATATTGCAACAACATTAAAGGCAAATAATAGAACAGCTAGAACAGTCTGGTAAGTTCAAAAAATTACATCACATTACTGTAATGCAGCCTTTAAAACCGGGAAAAGACAACAATGTCATATAACGATTTTACGATCTCCAAAATCTAAAATGATACCTAGTCTCATATCACGATATCAATATAATATCGATATATTGCTCAGCCCTTTTTACTGTACATTCTTGTTTGTGCTGGTGGTGGTTTCCAAAAAAACTAATGGTTGTTTGGCTGTGTGCGTGCCGTCATGATGTGTAGGCACATGACATTTTGTTGGTTTTGTGTGCCAGGAGGGAGTGCCTGTCATGTGTTTTGCACCCCAGCCGCTGACTTCCGCTTCAGTGCAGACACAGCTTGTGTGATGATGCGATTATTTGTGAGGAGGATTTGCATTTTGCTTAAGAAATGAGCTGTTTTCTTTTTGGTGATAACTCTCACTCTCTCGTGCTGTTTACCTGTTGCATTTCTGAGACTGGAGTAGTCTTCATTTTTGTATCAGAGCTAGAATTGTCGTAAGTAACGTTTGCAGTACTATAAGAGAAGATACAGAAGGCTGGTAGTTTGCTTATCTTTTCTGACGAGGGAAGTGGTGTCAGAGGGCCAAGGTTTAGGAGTCAAGGTTTGCTACTGGCAGCAACATTAAATAGACTACAATAAATACAGTACAGTATTTGTCTATTACGAATGGTCCTTCTCTTGGCCTCTTGCTTGATCTGGTTAAAGTTTGATGCATATTTTAGTGTTCTATTCTGTCGATTATTTTCTCGATTAATCTATAAGTTGTTTGGTCTATAAAATGTCAGAAAATGGTGGAAAACATGTTTCCTAAAGCCCTAGATGACGTCCTCAAATGTCTCGTTTTGTCAACAACTCAAAGATATTTAGCTTACTGTCACAGAGGAGTGAAGAAATTAGAAAATATTCTCAATTAAGAACGTAAGAATCAGAGTATTTATCCTTTTTTTTTCAAATAAATTACACAAACCGATTAATTGATTATCAAAATAGTGGCGATTAGTTTAATAGTTGACAACAAATTGATTAATCGATTAATCTTTGCAGCACTAGACACAACCAAAAAGATATGATGCACAGGCAACCATATGGTGAAGACATATATTTATTACAAATAACTAATAATATTGTTCAAAGTCTGGTACAGTAATGAAATGAGAAAGAAAGGAGCACTATTTGAATAAGGAGCACTATTTGAATAAAACGTTAATACAAAATTGCCCAAGAAAAGGGCAAAATTTTAGTAACAGGTAAAAGTAACATTTTAAAGGAACTAAAGAAGTAAAGGGGAGATCACACTGACAAGTGACACTAGAAACACGTTGCCAGCAAAACTATTGTTTTCCTATGGTACGGTGTGCGCCGCCTGTCGTGCGCTTTCTTCTTGCGCAGCACATGGACACACAGAGTCGCACCACTCATCAATGTCACACTTGGCTCAGGCAGCCAATCAAATCGAGCTAGAAGCACGCTTTACTAATTTATCTCTTCCTCCTACTTTCATGCCGGTAGATGCAGTGTTGCCTACTTGAAAACTTTCTCACTAGATTTAGTGACTTTTCAGACCCTCTTAGCGACTTTATTTCTAAAGTGACTAGCGACAAATTTGGTAACTTGAGACCATCAGGGGAAAAAATATATTTTAACTTATTCTCAAGCATGCTTCTCGGAGTAATCAGAGTCCATGGCTCTTCTGCCCAAAGCACATGGTCTCTATTTCAGAGACAACAATATCAATTCAACAATTGCTTATGCTAACTGCTAACTCTAATATTAGCCAACGAACCTCTAATTTAGCTGCTCTCTCTCTCTGCTTGAACCTGCTTGTTTTTTCGTTAATCACATTTGATCGCACCATGCTGTTTGCCTAAAGAGGCGTTTTTGAAGAGGCTGCGCCTCTAGTGATGCTTCTTGGTGTGTTAGCCCCTAAGTAGTGTTAATTTCGTCAGACGAGACGAGACTGACCGGGGATTTCCACTGGATGCGTAACAGCTGCAGACCGGCTCCGCTGCGTCTCTGCTGCGTGCTCCGCCGTCCGTCAATACCCACCGGGTCCGGATTTGTTGCGGAACGGCTGCGGCCGTGACTGACAGCTGTAGTCACAAGGACTTTGTAGTCACTAGGCGACAGCTATAGTCACGAGGCGAATTCAGGTAGAATAGAACCACAAAACCACCACCAGTTAGTTTACATCCAGAGGAGTAGAGGGGAAACGACTCTGTGCTGTGTTTTCAAGGTGTAGTGCAGGGAAATATGATCTGCCGTGAGCACGGTGTATTTTATTTTGAAAATTAACCGGATATTTATTTTGTTTCTGTGCTCAACTTCCTGTCCCGCACTATCTGCCGTGTGCTGAATTGCTGCGGAGCTCTCCGTCGTCCGTCAAAAATAGAAGCTCTGCGTATCTGCTGCGGAGGGCTGCAGACTGACGGAACTGGGACGGAGTCGGGACGCAGACGTTCCGCAGTCTGTGGAAATACACAGACTGACTTTAATGGAAACCTAATGACTCCGTCGACGTTCCGCAGACGTTCCGCAGACGTTCCGCAGACGTTCCGCAGACGTTCCGCAGACGTTCCGCATCCAGTGGAAATTGCCGGTAAATATGTTCGTCAACGACCTTTTTTTCCATGACTAAGACGAGACGATGACGAGACTGCGCCAATGTCCAAAAACACTGACTAAGACTAAATTAACATGCATTATTGTTGACAAAAAAAGACGAGACTAAAATGTTTTGCATAAAATAAAAACCAAGATAAAATCTCTCTTCATTTTCGTCTACAATCGTCTCTACTTTTTCATCATGAGATAGAATTCATCTGTTACTGAGACCCGGTGCTACGGCACCGACAGGTGCCCTAACGACCGTTATCTACCGGACCGAATAGCCTGCACTTCTCTCTGATGCTCCTAAACGGACGTTACGCCGCCTTCACACTGGCAGTTGAAATCAGCTCCGTAATACGCAATACGCCCCCAGCGGACGTCGTACTACACCGTTGAAGAGCTTCGGGAAGCGATTTACAAAAATGGCAGAACAACTAGAAGGACTGATAAGTGTCTGAATGTCCGATTCTCTCTGACCTCTCTATACAGATATAAATAGAAAGGCTGCTGCGTGGAGTAAAGTTGCCCAGGACGTTGACATGTCACGTTTGTTAAATGTGATACAGCGGTATAATGTCAATAGTTAGACGTCTCTTGCTAGCTAACCAATTAGCATTAGCAGGTTTGTTTATCAGTACCATAGCAATGCTAACTTCCATCGGATAGGAACCGTCCGTAGCTTTTCGCAAGAGTTAAATTTTTTTAACGCATCCGGATGACCAACTGACACGATTTTTTTCGCACCGCACTCGTTCGGACCCGGTTCGGACCCATTCGCATGCGGTCTGTGAATCTCTATAGGAAATGAATAACTTCCGGTCATTTCGAAGCCGTATCGCAGATGATTTCAAGTGCCAGTGTGAAGGCGGCGTTAGAGTCAACCGAAACATCGCTGCACGGGGCGCTAGTTAACACTACACTTGGCAGCAGGTAACGTTAGCCTACCGTTAGCTAGTTAACACTACACTTGGCAGCAGGTAACGTTAGCCTACCGTTAGCTAGTTAACACTACACTTGGCAGCAGGTAACGTTAGCCTACCGTTAGCTAGCAGTTGGATTTAAAACAGTTAAAATGCTGACAGCTAAATGGTGTAAAGGTTTGTCTCTATTTCCAACACGAGAGGTACGACAGTCTGCAGCTGCCGTTGTCTGAAAAACAACACATGTTGCGTTCACTTGAAATACGCCTCGCCAGTTTCGTGCTGCATTTATTTTATTGTAAAATATCCTTTCCCCATGCAGTGGTTGTTTTTGTCGTTTACTGTTGAAATAAGGAAGAAGCTCAATATTTATATAACTTTATAGCATTTATTTATTTTTATAACTATTTGACTGAAATGGTTATCAAAAATAATTTATTTAAAAAAAGACTAAAATGTTTTGACTAAAACTTGACTAAAATGGCGAGACTTTTAGTCAACTAAAACTTGACTAAGATACCTTGAGTTCTCTTTTGACTAAAACTAGACTAAAATGACAAGACTTTTAGTCGACTAAAACTTGAATAACAAAAATGTTTGGCACAAGACTAAGACTAAGACTAAATTAAAAATAGGTGACAAAATTAACACTACCGCTAAGGTAGGGTGACCAGACGTCCCAGTTTGACCAGACGTTCGTTTAGTGCCATGCAATCAAAAATACCTTTTCACAAGTTCAGTGGGTGCATTTTCCAAAAGAATGCTTTAATTCTGAAAAATAAAGTTGGTCCCCCACGAAACTTGCGCAATGTCTTTTAATATTATTTCCTAGATATGTAGGCTACATAGCAAGAAAATTCATGAATATTAACTGAGATAGCCCATTATGTTGTGAGTAGTAGGCCTAAGTGTGCTATTGGCAAAATTGTGTCTGATCTGTCTGTGTCAATGTCTGACCTGGGCTGGCACATGTTCACGTTAAAAAGTAAGTGCGTGCACGAGCACTACGGCCACGCACAAAGTGTCCCAGTTTTAGTTCCGGGAAATATGGTCACCCTACCCTAAAGCCCTGATTCGACAGAGCGCGTTTTAGCAGCTTGGGGCAGCTTTTTGTATGTGGGTTTGAATCCGACCTGCGGCCTTTTGCTGCGTGTCATCCCTTCTCTCTCCGCCCTTTCCTGTCTATCCACTGTCACTATCGAATAGATAAAAGGGAAAGGCCCCCAAAAAATAATCTTCAAAAAAACATTAGTTTGTAGACCTGAACTAGAATATAAAAGATAAGCAAGTTAGAGAGCTATCATTAGCTAGTGGATAATAAGTCTTGCATTGCCAGACCTTCCCCCACAACGCTGCAGATGAGGGTCTGGCTAGTCCATACAGCATTCCGGGATGGTAGAACAATGTGCTCTGGTTTATTGGCATTTCTTTAAACTAATCGCAATCGCCATGGTCGCCGCCAAGCCCCTGTGCCGCTGCAAAATAGCCTTGGGAAGGAACTTGTTTTGGTGGAACGTGTGTATGCTGAAAGGTTGTTTTAGTTGTGCAACAGAAAACTCAGATTGGACAGATAGTCTAGCTAGCTGTCTGGATTTATAATAATAAATAATAATAATAATAATAGTAGCAGTGTGTCGAGGAAGACCACGGCAGCAGATGCAATCACGATCACGGTGCCACCACAATCCAAGGAAATCTGCAAGATAAGAATGCACAGTCTCTGGGATTTAGGGGAGGTAGTGAATTGTTCAGTGTTATAGGTAGTTTTTATTAAGGTTTTATTAAGGTTCATGCCTATGGTGCACATCATTGTATTGTATACGAAAGTGTTGGGTGGTCTTCTCTCCAAGAAAGACATGATACTCACTGGTATCTCTTTATCTATAAAAACTGCCATCTTACCTTATGGAACTTCTCTGTTACTCAGAGGGACATTATCAGACTCGCTCTGCTGACTGGATTTTACGTCATCTGAACTTGGAAAAACTGCTTTTAGTTTTAGTGCACCGACTCCTGGAAAAAAATGACAGCACTTTCTTAAAATCAACTCAATTGTGCCTCTTGGACAATGTAGAAATCTGGTTTAAAACCTGCAAACTTCTTGTTGCACCTGCTTTACATAATTATATTTTCTTTTGCATCCATATTATCCTAATTTATTTATCAAATAACTTTCCAATTCTGAATGTTTATTGTCTTTCTATATTTCTTATGATTGTAATTTGTGTTGTCGTTCTGTATTTGTTTTTGTAATCTGACTCAATTAATGATCTCTCGAGGATAAATAAAGGTTGAACAAATATAATCTGCATAAAGAAGTATGCCAACAATCAAATACTCTAACACCCAATGTAAAGGATTTAATCTGAAGCTAGATCATCAATAGATGAAAACTGAAAGAAAACTGTGTCAGTGAAAAACAGCTGTTGAAGAGACCATCCTGTTCTACGCCCATGAACTTGTTTGGAGAGGAGAACAAACAAAGAGACAGCAGAAAGAATAGTGGTTTGTTTGAGACCTTAACTCTTTATCCCATCTCCTTGTTTGGAGTAGAGAACAAACAAGGAAACAGGATGAAGAGGTGACATTTTCCTAGCAGTAGATAAGGATGGGTGAGAAGGTGAAGGTGTACCAACTGGTTTGACGTTATAACAAAATGACCTCTTTCTTGAAAACGGGGAAAAAAGGCTGTGTCGAACATCACTCACCATTCACTAATGCACTACTCCCTATAAAATGGACACAGTAGTTTACTCTATGTTAAACAGTGGTTTACTCTATGGTGAGCAGAACGTAACTATTTCAGACACTTATTCAGGTAGTAAAGAGGTGTAGATTGGCACAAAGGTAATTTATAGCATTTATAAACTATGATGAAATGCACAGTGGGATTGTTAGCTTTTTTAGCTCTATCATTGGAATTTTTGAGGGCACTACACAGCAGATACAGTCAGAATTTATATGCTGAAATAAAAGTGTGGAGGGTAAATCAAGCACACTATAGCGAGGCCTTACTTATAGGCACGGTGATGTCAGAGTACTAACGTGCTCACAGTGACAATATTAACATGCTGATGTTTAGCAGCTATGTTCGCCATGACAGTGTCCAAATCACTCCCTGTTTACTATATAGTGCACTACATTTCCTGTCTGCCAGTTTGACTGTCCAAAAATGTATGCAATTGGGAAAAATCACAAAATGTATTTGGAAAACTCATTGGTTAGTTGTCATCACCCATGAATCATATGGCAGTGGTTCTCAACCTGGGGGTTGGGACCCCCAAGGGGGTCGCAAGTAAATTTATGGGGGTTGCCAGATGGTTGGGGAGAAAAAAATGAAATAACATTCTAAACACACATTACTGTGTGAGTTTGGTAAATTTCATGTGTGGTATTCAGAGCTTCATTTGTAAATCAGGAGGTCCTGGAACACAGAAAGGAGTCTGAAGGCGGGTCAAAATCCACAGAGCCTGGAGCACATTGGACAAGGCTAGGTGCTAGCTGCTAAAACTAAAATTCTGTTAAAGCAAAGCATTATTTGTTTACATGTATTAATCAGAGCATTCACACAAAAAATAAAATCACTCAAAATCAGCATAGGGACACGTGTAGAAACAGCTGTTTACAACGGTTTGCAGCTCCCTTTCTCTAGTTGTCGATAGGGGTGGGGCGGGTCTAAACACAAACCCCATTATTCTGGGGGGGTCGCGATTCGAAAAGGTTGAGAGCTACTGTTCTATGGTACACGAGAAACATACTGTTTGAAAAGTAAACATAAAGTCCATTATTGTGTGACTGTCCATAAAGTGTTTCAATTCAATTCAATTTTATTTATAGTATCAAATCATAACACGAGTTATCTCGAGACACTTTACAGATAGAGAAGGTATAGACCACACTCTATAATTTACAAAGCCCCAACAATTCCAGCAATTACAGTAATTCCCTCAAGAGCAAGCAGTGCGACAGTGGCGAGGAAAAACTCCCTCTTGGGAAGAAACCTGGGACAGACCCAGGCTCTTGGTAGTTATTCAGTAGTTATTTTCCACAGAGGGCAGCAGTCAGGAGGAAACATACAGTACTTGGATAAGCCACTACTCCCATCAGTAAAACTAGTCTACGGCTACTAGTTACTTATAAGCCTACTACTACTACTACTACTAACATATGTATTATTTGCTAGTGTTACTATCACAATGAGTGTTGCTATTAGAACTACAGCATCTACTGTACTGCAGATCTGCAATTATCAAGATAAACAAAGCATTTGTAATAAATAAAAAAACTGTTTCCCAGCATCACCAATTTATTTATCAAAGAAAATGGACCACTGGCCCCATTACCAGCCTTTATTATATACCAATTGGTTTGTATCAAATAAAATTCTGGTTTGCATCCAAAAAAAAAAATTACAATTAACATCATTCATACTTAAAAAAAAATTGACACATTGTCACAGTATTTACAGAATTTAAGACCCATGCTGCTTTCAATAAAGTCGGAATTTTGTCATTTCTTTACACAGTGACATATATTCCACCTCCTTCCATCCTGCCATGTTACTGTCAATTGTCATATTAGCCCAAACATAATCAATTCTGGAAAGTACGTTTTAAATAGGGAGGGTCATATTATATATATTGAGGACAAGACATTTATGTATTTGCATCAGATTGTTTTAGTTTCAGTACTGGTGTAACACCGGCTCCTACAGAGAGTGATGCATTATGGGTTGTTTGAAGCCTTAATGTTCACTGTCAAGGGGACTTTCTTCTTATAATCAGGGTTTTCAAAAATTTGGTCTGATTAGGTAAAAGTAACATCAGACTATTGAGACGCCTGTGAAATTCAAGATACGGACATAAGCTCTCCCTTTTGCAGTAGTTTGTTTATATGAGGCATTATCTACCCGATCCCAATGAAATCCTAATGGTCTATTAAATATGACATTGACATAAACCCTTCAGCTAAATGAATTCCTGTTAACACTGTGTACTGCCTACTAAAGGAGAGAACATTGTGACTGATCTGAACACTACAGTCGAGTCATAGTAACAGTGATTCACTGAGCAATCTCATAAGCTTTGGACACATTCAAAAGTAATTTTGTGTCATTTTTTTTTTTTTTTTTTAATGGGATCTTTAAGTTATTCTCATTGTTGCAGTCTATATTTTGTTTTCACAATATTCATTCTCAGTGTCTTTTTATAATCTACCACTCACTGAAGTCGAAGGTTTTCAAATTCGACACATAGCAGCTTTAAAACACAGTAGCTGATTTCTAATTATCAACTTGAACTGAACTGGAAAAATAAACCAAAATATAGAATAAATATCAGGAAACTTTCTTTTGTACAATTCTCATTCTGTGAGCATTAACGTCAGGGCCACTAGAGACGGTTTAGCATCAAGGCTATTTTCCCAAAATCCACAGCAGTCCAACATCCTGAGATTAGTCCACTTTTTTGGGCTTGCGATTCTTCCACATGATAACTGCAGTGAAGGCCCCTGTGGAGAAGATAAGAGTGGTAATAACATTGTCACGCCACGTTTAATAATATGTAGAGCATTTAGAGGGTTGTCTGCAGACTGCTTTGTTGTAGACGGTCTACTCACCTATACAGAGGAGCAGTATTACTGCTGCAATGCCGGGCAGAATGACTGAGTATTCCCGAGGAAGAAAATACTTGTGCAGTACGTGATCACTGTCCACGAAAGGCTGAAAAAAAATCGATCATGTAAAACATGTAGGGTAAATATGCATGTAATAATAATATTTAGTGAGACAGTAAAAGCATTAAGGTGGTGGTGGCCTTTCAAATGATCCATTTTAGAAAATTAGATATCGCTGCAAAAGATGTCACGCTGTGGAGGAAGGACTGGCTAGTCCACACAGCATTCCGGGATGAGAGAAAAAACGTGCTCTGGTTTATTGGCATTTCTTTAAACCAATCACAATCGTCATGCTAAATAGCCTCGGGAAGGAACTTGTTTTGGTGGAACATGTGTACGTTCAAAAGTTGTTTTAGTCATGCAACAGAAAACTCAAATTGGACAGATAGTCTAGCTAGCTGTCTGGATTTACCCTGCAGAGATCTGAGGAGCAGTTAACCATAGTCCTCAGAAATCCACCGGAGTTTAAAATTCCAACACAAAGAAAGCGGAAGGTAACGAATATCCGGCCGAAAAGAGGGAAATCCGGTGTAATTTCCGGCGGCAACAGAGCAATCCCGGAAGTGGAACGTCGTGGATAGACTACTGCAGGGGTAAAAATGTGCTTACTTAAATAATTTTGACATGTATTTTGACAGCCTCCCTCCTTTTGGTTGTTCTATAAACTGTACTGTGTGGACACAGCAGAAAGGTTTTAGAAGAAGAAAAAGGATTAGGTCTCTTATAAGGGTTTTAGGGACATAAACAGAACCTACCAGGATGATGACCCAGACTGAGTAGTAGGTGAACAACAGGAGGCTGAAGACAACAAGACTCATGCCAACTGCTTGATCCACTCCTGTAGCCTGAATGTAAACAAAAGATGGTTAAAAATTGAAGCAGCAGAGACAGGGATATCCCGACTTGTAGTTTCTATCAGTCAAGCTCCAGAAACGCTGGAGCCTTCATTTCACATGATGCAATCCAAAGCATCTTTTATTTGACTGTGTTAACGCCCTTGTCGTTCAAACTTTTCGGTTTTAGCCTCATCCAACAACCTGGTGACATCAGAGGTTGTTTTCTCAGACTTTAGGATGTCCTACAGAAGACACCAACTGTTTTTACAGTATTACTATTATGAATATAGTTGGCCTTAGTAATAATTATTACATAATTGTCCAATTGTAAAAATGTTCACATAATCGCAGTTTCTTTATTTAACCACAATTAATTGCTAAAATTAGCTAAGGTCTCAAGGCATATGACTGGTAATAGCTTTGTTTAAATATGCCAAATTGTAAAATAAATAAGTGATTATTGGTCAGACTATAGATTTTTATTATTATTATTTCAATTGTTAGTTGGTGGCACTTTATACACGTTCAAGGCAACAAAAATGACAAAGGGGGGATACAGTTAGAAAAAAGCTTTTATAAAAATAATAATAATAATAATAATAATAATAATGAGGCGTTGTTTACTTCATATGCTGTGTATCTGTGTTATTACATTATCTGCATCACATAACAGTGATATATAACTAAGGATGTATCCTGGTATTCATTCTAATCTTTAATTTGTTTCAAAAAATTAAAAAATTTGACTGAGAGAAACAATTATATTGTTAATCGCAATTATTTCTGAGACAATTAATTGTACAGCAAAAGTTTGAATTGTTACAGCTCTATAATATAGTACTATTTTTCAGTAGTAAAAAATTTCTATTTTTTGTCATCTGCCTCTGTTTAAAGAGAACAAGTGGTTGTGAAGATGCAGTGTTTCCTCTATGTTGATTTTATAGTGGCGGCCCGCCATTGCAAAATTTCTGCCGCCACGACTATTAAACGAACAGCTCCACCAAAAACGTCACCGCAGTGGGTCCGTTCTAATTTGACAACGTTCAGCTCATCGTCCTGATATCAAATATCTGGAAACGGTAAGTGAGTCAAGTGTAATATAACATAAATTGGAAATAGTCTATAGATGTAGTTGTAACCCACTCCCTCTGTGCGTCTGCCGCCTGGAGGTACCCCTCGGCACAGCAGCGATACTCTGCGTTGTGTTAGATGTTATGGGTGAAGTGCAGAGAGAAGGGGGCACGGGGCGCTGGGTGAAGATTGTGGCTGAGACCATCTGGTTTTATTGTCACAGAGAAGGCTGGTTCCCTCAACCCCTTACATACAGTTTTAAAAAGTACATACAGTACATAGAGTACATACAGTTTTAAAAAGTACATACAGTACATAGAGTACATACAGTTTTAAAACAAACATGGCGGCCTACACAGATCAAGTGTAAACTACGGTGTCTCGTAAGGCACAAAAAAGCGACAATTGCTGAACTGCATCTGTTATAGTAATGGCAACAGTGCCGCCTAGTGGCCTACTTAAGGCTAGTACCTACATAGTCATAGATATAAAGGATTATTAGGAACACCATACTAATACCGTGTTTGACCCTATCCTATGAATATGGGCCAACATTTCTAAAGAATGCTTCCAGCACCTCGTTGAATCAATGACACAAAGAATTAAGGCAGTTCTGAAGGCGAAAGGGATACCCCACACCATTACACCACCTCCAGCCTGCCCAGTGGTAACAAGGCATGACGGATCCATGTTCTCATTCTGTTTACGCCAAAGTCTGACTCTACCATCTGAATGTCTCAACAGAAATCGAGACTCATCAGACCAGGCAACATTTTTACAGTCTTCAACTGTCCAATTTTGGGGCGCTGGTGCAAATTGTAGCCTCATTCTCCTATTTTTAGTAGAGATGAGTGTTACCCGGTGGGGTCTTCTGCTGGTGTAGCCCATCCGCCTCAAGGTTGTGCGTGTTGTGGCTTCACAAATGCTTTGCTGCATACCTCGGTTGTAACAAAAGTTGATCTATCAGCTTGAATCAGTCGGCCCATTCTCCTCTGACCTCTAGCATCAACAAGGCATTTTCGCCCCCCAGGACTGCAGCATACTGGATGTTTTTCCTTTTTCAGACCATTCTTTGTAAACCCTAGAAATGGTTGTCCGTGAAAATCCCAGTAACTGAGCAGATTGTGAAATACTCAGAACAGCCCGTCTGGCACCAACAACCATGCCACGCTCAAAGTTGCTTAGATCACCTTTCTTTCCCATTCTGACATTCAGTTTGGAGGTCAGGAGATTGTCTAGACCTGGACCACAGCCCTAAATGCATTGAAGCAGCTGTCATGTGATTGGTTGATTAGATAATTGCATTAACATGGAATTTAACCCTTGTGTTGCCCTTCGGGTCCCAGTGACCCAAAGGACAACACAAGGATTATGTACTTCCGTTTACTTTGTTGAGAATTGCTCTCTAAACAAGGGTTAATACAGCACCTTAGTTCTTGTTTGTACAGCATTTTGGTCAGCTTAAACTGTGTTTAAATGTGTTCTAGAAATAAACTTTACTTACTTACTTTACTTTGTTGAGAATTGCTCTCTAAACCCTGTTTCTTGTAAAGGGAAGTACATAATCCTTGTGTTGTCCTTCGGGTCACTGGGACCCGAAGGACCACACAAGGGTTAACAGGTCTTCCTAATAATCCTTTAGGTGAGTGTATATTGTCAGTCAGGTAAACACTAAACATTCTTCTTGAGTGGGGGGGTTCCAGACAGACCTGCCCTCACTGCTAAAAAAAAAAAATCCTAAAAAGGAAACACAGAGATGGATTGAAAAACGTTACTATCCACCATCACCGTGATGTCCTAAACTATAGTTTCTAAATTCACAGTAACATGTCATTTAATGTAGGCGGTAAATGGTCAGTCCATTGAAATTATGTTGAGGATTGAAAAGTAATATATATGCTTAGCAAAGAGTACATAAGGCTGTTTTTTTTTCATATCTCCACTTTAGATGAGTCAAACAACAGGCACCAATTAACCACCGCCATAGGGCATATATTATTCTGTAAATGTAGTACATCTACCACAATAACTTCCATTAAAATTAATTAATCCCACTGAAAAAATTGTAAACCTCAAATAATCACTCTCTATACATAATTCCAGTTCAATGCTGTTCACCCTTCAATGACAGGACGGGGAGGTTTAACTGAGGACAGCTGCTCTCATATTCACACTTCAAGGTCTGCATTAGAGAGCCATGCCAAACTCCATTCAACTCAACTCAACTTTATTTATAAAGCACTTTCAAAACCACAAGTGGAACCAAAGTGCTGTACATAAGGTATAAAAACATAAAAGCCTAAAAAACAATACAAACAAAACAAACAACTTACAAAGCATTATCAAATGCTAAGGAAAACAAGTGAGTTTTAAGAGCACTCTGAAAAACCCCCAGAGAAGGACTGGTTTTTACAGACAGAGGAAGGTCATTCCAAAGCCTAGGAGCTGCAACAGAGAAAGCCCGATCACCTTTACACTTTAAGCGCGTTCGTGGAACTACAAGAAGTGACTGATCATTTGATCGCAGAGATCTGCTGATTCAAATATCTGTTAGTTAACAGCCGATTTGATTATAAATGTGCAAACATACGCATGTCGCACAACATCAGACACATTCAGTTCATGAATTAACAATGCTACATTGAAACGGCGTCAAACCTATTAACGTTAGCTTATGTTGCATGAATGACTTGCGAAGGAACGTTTTGGGAAAACCTGTTGTAAAGTTGAGAGACTCGTGAGTAACAAGTTGTTTAGCTAGGTTTTGTACATGTGCAAGTTGGTTAGTTAATTACATTTGCTATAAACTAAAACGAAGACAACACGCGAATTATAATTGATTTCACGCCAACTACAGAGCCAAACGTTGACGTTATAAACTAACATTATTGTGTCTAAGGTGGTCCTCATAACCGTGAAAGATTAACGTTAGCTAGCTAACAGTTACTGTCTATAACGTTAGTTAACTGTGCTTTAGCCAGCGTAGCTTCATTATCGGATGAAACGGTCCAAAGATTTAGTCTGCTTATCTATCAGTTAACGTTATAACTTCAAAGAGCTGCAATACATCCACTTGTTTAAGTTTAATCAGCTTATCTTTCTTACCATTTCTGTTTGCTGACGCTTCCTGCTGTTCTTCCTCCTGTTGAGAAATCCGGCTGACAAGATGGATCGGAGGGTCTCTGCTGCCCCCTACTGGTTGACCTGCAAAACACATGTACAGTAGCCTGTATGTATACAGGCCCCTGGCCAGACTAGTGCCCCACTAACACAGAACGTTTAGGGAACGTTGTGGAACGTTAGTTTCTGGTTCCCTAAAGGTTAGTTCGAACCAAACCAAAAACTAACGTTTAGGGAACGTTTCCTCAGGGTTATGTTCCAACAAAATACTTTCATGGAAGTTTTTTTTTTTTGTTTGTTTGTTTTTCAAAAAGTGGACCTTTTGCAGTTTTCCCTCTATTTGCATTTACTTATGAGTTTCAAATACTTTATTTTGGTGACCTTTTATGCACTAATTTGTGCTGGATTAGCTTGTCTGCTGGTATCTTAACGAGCACGCTTTTTGACCGAATATATTTACTGCAATATAGACCTTTTTTACAGCAGACATGTTGACATGTCATAGTAGGAAAAGTGTTCTAAACCATTACTGATGGCTGCATTCCACTTAGGAGAGACCCTGGTATTAAACCATTAATGATGGCTGCATTCCACTTAGGAGAGACCCTGGTATTAAACCATTAATGATGGCTGCATTCCACTTAGGAGAGACCCTGGTATTAAACCATTAATGATGGCTGCATTCCACTTAGGAGAGACCCTGGTATTAAACCATTAATGATGGCTGCATTCCACTTAGGAGAGGTCCTGGTATTAAACCATTACTGATGGCTGCATTCCACTTAGGAGAGGTCCTGGTATTAAACCATTACTGATGGCTGCATTCCACTTAGGAGAGGCCCTGGTATTAAACCATTACTGATGGCTGCATTCCACTTAGGAGAGACCCTGGTATTAAACCATTACTGATGGCTGCATTCCACTTAGGAGAGGTCCTGGTATTGTGCATGCTGACTCTCTGGAATAGCTTACTGGGACACTTGATGGAATTGAGCCATCGTTAAGGTTATCAATTTCAGCTGTGCTTTTCCTACTATGACAAGTCAAAATGTCTGCTGTGAAAAAAGGTCCATTGTCAAATTGCTTGGTTGTTGCGTGGTTGTTGATACATTAGACGTTAGATTGTTACATGTTGCGTGCCAGTTAACACATTCCGAAAAGTGGTGCTTTTAACAAGATGAAGGCTTCGGTTTGGTTTAGATCATTTTTATTTGAGGGAAATTCATAACATTGCCCGTCATTTTAAAAGACACTTGTTTATTACATTAAAAACTAGTTAAAAAAAAATTAAACTATGGACCTTTGGCAGTGAAGGGGCGGGGTCTTTTCTGCTAATAGGCCTACATTTGCAAAAAAAAATCCATTTAAAATGCATGTATCATTCGCATGAATAAGTGCCACCTGCCCATTTAAAGAGGTAACTTCCCCAACAACAGTCGCAAAAGATGAGGGAAGAGAAAATGATGACTACATGTGTATTGACTCAGCAGAGAAAACATTAAAAAAGTTGATCGATAGAAATTAAAAAATTTGAAAGCAATACAGAATGCCTGGGAGCCTTACTGCATTATATTCCACTTTGTATTTTCAATTGTCACCTGTGTTTACCTTTACATAAATAAAGACATTTCAAGCATAATTTGATGCAGAAAAAGGTAGAAATCGGTGCATAAAAATTCACCAGAATGTAAGAAATTGTTTAATGCTCAATTTTTTCTCAGGGATGACCCCTGGACCCTCTATATCAAATGTGTCCCTATGAATGTTAAAGCTTTAGTGGGTAACTTTTTCATAATAATGAACGTCCGTTACATTCAAGCCATTGCCAAATTAGTTGATCTAAAGCAGCTCCACACAACTCTCTGTATTTCTCAGTAAGGCTATGTTCAGAAAATGGTGTCGTCCGGCGACTTCCGCGCGCAGAAACTCGAGTTAAGATAATTACGTTCTCTTCAGAGTCCCATCATATTTTTTTATCCTCCGTGTCCTCCTTGGTTACAAGCAACTGCGTGGAGGAGGGGTGGGGGCTGTGCGTGATCACTGAAGGCTTGGTCATGTTGATGCACTGTTGTCATTTTATCCTCTATCTGTTTCAATTAAATCATCTTTAAAATGATCAAATCAGTTCATAATGTATCACTCTATTTTTCAATTCACATGCATTTTCATATTTTCCATTTTTTATCAATTAACTTTTGTTACTTCCACCACTCAGATTCCAGGCTTTACCATTTTATTTGGTTTACGCAAATCATAACTCATTGCTCCACTCTTGATGTGCCTTTTACATACATTTCCCTGCATTTCAATACAAGGAGAGAAAACAAATGTGTATCTGGAGTTACAATATGTATATGTTCATGTACATACATAATCACAACCAATAACTTTTGATGACAACAAAAGTTTACCAAAAATTTAGACAGAAAGGTGTTTATTTAACATATTCATGCTGAGAGAAGTGTTTTATATATGCATTTCTTATAACTCTACTAATTTGACAAGTGTAGGTCCAATTTGCTAAGCCTAATTTGTATTTAATAAGTTACAAAAGTTAAAATAATTTTTATATTCTCTTTACCAAAACCTCATTCCTATGCAAATTAAATCAGTATTACAGTACAGCTATAAATGAAATATAATCATAATCTTATTATGCAACAATTCTGTTTAATTTCAAATTATCAGGTAGGAGAAAACCTTTTCACCACATGCAAAGAGACATTTATTTGTATAAATGTAATTAATAAGGTCACAGGTTACACACATGGTCCAGTACAAAAGAATAAGTAATTTAGAACAAATCACAGTAGTAGACAATTCACCAATACAACGGTTCCCTTTACTGTATATCTCTCATGACCACACCCTAATGGCTCCTTATCATTTCTCACCTAAAATATTAGCTTTTACATATAAGTCTGTACACATCTGTAGACCAGCCTGCTGGTCTGAAAATAGATTGGATGGTTACATGTGTAACCACGATTTTTGAATGAAATGCCACATACTTTATCAGTACAGGGAGGGACTGGGCCCATGTATACTGTAGAGCAGTGTTTCTCAAATTGGGGTACGCGTACCCCTAGGGGTACTTTAGAGTACTGCAGGGGGTATGAGAGATTTTTTTCAAAATGATAATTTAAAAATATATCATGCATAATTCATAAAATAATAATTATAATAATAAATACATTTAGTGATGATTCTAAACATTTGAAGTATAGCATTTAAATGTTGTTCAGTTACTATGCTGTTGTTTAGTAAATCTATCATTGACAGCTCTTTATTGCACCCCTTACATACTTTTTTTTTCTAACAAATATGTTTTGCGCTGGTCAGGGGGTTCTTGGCTTAAAAAAACAATACAAAGGGGGTACATTACTGAAATTTTTTTGAGAACCACTGCTGTAGAGAACTACATGTATAACTACGAGAGGTATATTCTTCTTGGGAGTTGGTGGAGGACAAACCAGAGGGAAAAGGAGAGTGATTATTGGACACTCAGCAGGAGGTCAGAAACAAGACTCTGAATGAATGTTGATGTTGCTCTGTGTCTGCTGAATTTGTAAATAGGAAACTTTTTGCTAACATATTAGCCTTTGCAACTTAGCTTTGGTTGTGACATAGATAGGAGTTAATCTGGCTAAAGTTTGAAAGAGCTCCTAGGTGAGCAAAGCAAGTACATCACCACAAATCTTACATTCTTGATTATTTTATAAGAGCATTGAAATTCAAAGTATTTAGGAAGTGCAGAGAATGGACGGTTACATATGGCCAGCCATATATACTGTATATATATATATACAGGCTTTGTGCTGTCTCATTAGAACAGCCTTCGACAGATTCACCAAATTACATTTTGTCCTATAACAAAAGCATTGAAATGAAACAACGAAAGACATTTTAAAACTGAACATGTCATATGTCATTTTCGACAACCGTGCAATATCCATTTCCTTTTAGTGGTACCTAACAATCTTCCTCAGAGAGTACACATGTGCAAAATAGTATATTAATAGACAGTCATCAAATATAATAAGAGGATTAAAGCTTATATTTTAGTTCCAGTCTGATTTTGACTCAGTCTGTCCAGAGGACGTCTGCCCTCAGCAAGAACCTTTCCTAGCTCTTGTGCTTGTCTTGGTGGAACATTTGCACCCCGCAAAAGAAAACGTCACATACAATGTTAAATGAATTTAACTGTTAACATAATACAGTAATGTAAGCTATTTAAATTAGCTGATACATGGTTAAATGTCATTTGCTCAATTTTCTTCCATCCTTGCCATTTTCAGCGTTTAGTTTGCTAGCTCGAAGCTTGTTGTTTTTTCCTCAAAGAGAACAGAGTTAGACGGCAACGGCAACACACATCGCCGGAACACCCCCCCTGGTCGTTGATCCAGACTAAAGAAACACTGACCAGGCTGTTACATGTATTTATAACTCATGACAGAGAAATCCAAGTTATATGGCTATCAACCTGATACACTGTTTCTACAATTTTTCCAGTTGTCCGTCATGTGTTGAAGTGAAACACTGGGTTTCATAGTCTGTCCTCATAGCTGCTCAGGTGCTACTTCCTGTTTGTTTGTTTTTTATTCAGAAATGTTTAGTTTTACAAGCTGACGAGGCCCTTCTGAACGGACAAATATTTCAGTGTTGCACTACGATAACCACAATGCAGTGGTTTTTAGGGTATTGTTCAAGTATTTTGTGCATCTAGCACGGTCAAAGTTTCACTGGGTGTGTTTCAGACTGGTCCTTTATTGAGTAATGCAGGTAGTAAAACCCTGTACAGTGAATAGGGTCAATGATTTATTGAAATTTAGGACACTGATAAGTCAGTTACCTGGCGCTGTTCTAAGGCAATGGAGGATAATTGCTGAAAATTGCAATGCCAGTATTGATTAGATGTAGCACCAGAACCATATAAAAAAAAAGAGTGGTGACGGGACAAGGACAACTGAAATGAATGTAATGTCCTCCCAATATGAAGAATATGAAGAAATGCATTCAGTATTTTTAGGCATCTCATATTCCAGCTGTTAAAGTAACTTGATATTAATTCTAACTTGAGTACAAATTGCTTATCTGTGCACATAAATTAGGTAATTTTAGAGATTATTAATTCCTGTGCATGAGGATAAAAAATGTGTTGCGCCAGACTGCCAGGCTCTGAACTTCTCACTGACTGTTGAATTAATTTGGGTTGATTCTACTTTGCTGTAATTTGCCACTGTTAAGCTGCTGTAATAAAACTCAACACTTCATGCAGATGTTCCACAATAAAAGAGGAGGAACTATTCCCCCTGGACTGATGGCATTGTTTTAATGTAAAACAGATATGTAGATATGTTAAACCTGTATTAACACAGCAACCGGGAGCAGATGGGAATATTTTTCAAATGTACCTAACATACATAACATAATATAGAAATAAAGGCCTGATTGTTTTTTCATTTAAAGTAAAATAGAAAAAAAGGCCCGTCCACTATTTGAGAAAATGCAGTAATCATGTGAAACACACCTCCCACCACCCAATTAAATATATACTAAAAAAGGTTCCACATATATATATATATATATATATATATATATATACATATCATAGTAGTCTTATTTCAAGCTGTGTGCACTGAAGATAAAGTATGCACATACTTGCACATACAGTCACAGACAATCTGATGTCACAGAACCATTAACCAGTTGATGAGGCTGGAGACATGTTAAAGTACAGTATCTTTCAGTGAGTCTCAATGACCACCGGCTCAAAAATACCAGGTGTCCCTCTGGGAAAACACAGAAACACAAGATCAGTTAGTTAAAAGTGGGTTGGTAAAAAGACAAAGCAAATCAATGTACCGTTTTTAAAACTGTGTACCTGTTGGCGAGCTGTGTCCCGCTGAGGGCAGTGGTCCCATCTTTGCTCACAAACAGTCTCAAGTTGCTGTCTGAAAAAAATAAATAAAAAGGAATCCGGAAGAGAAGTTACGGTTACACTTTACTTGAAGTTATCTATCTAGATAAGAGTGACATGACACTGTCATGAACGTGTCATAAACATTATAAACAAGTCATAAACGTTTAGGACATTACGCTTCTTTTAGTAAGTGTCATTCGGTTTTTGTTGAGCTGAAACTAAATCCCCAAAACTTCCAACTCTGTCCTACCTTCCTTGTTGCTGCTGTCAGAAAAGTTCTGACTCTGTACAATCTTCTCAACAATGTCATCTGCATCAATGCGAGTGTCGTCCACACAGCTGGGCTGCCTCTCCACAGTGTCCTTCTTTCTCCTGTTGTTGGGCAAGATGGATACCACCAGAGAGAGAAGATTAATGTCTGACATACAGATTAAAGGTTTTGCTTCATACGGAAATTCATCAGGATTGGTTGGGTGAAATTTTGTATTTTTCTTATTAACAAAACCCATGTACCCAAACCAACAATCTGTATCTCCTCCAAGTACTGGATTGTGTGTGTATCAAAGCCTGAAATATTTTCTTCCTCTGTTCCATTAAATTCCGCTTGGTCAGTGGCTCTCAGCCTCAGATACCGCCACAAACGGCACACTTTAGTGCCTGTATGGGATGCAGCAGCTCGTCCCCGGTGCTGTAAGATGACGTAGTTGATGAAAAGCAACAACGGCAGCGATTAGTATCGAGGGCCCGAAAATCCGCGTAAGGAGTCAGATTGAGGTGGTGGATGGCTCAAAAAACACAGGACTTTCACCTAGGAGACCGAGGTCCGTGTCCCATTATTATCCCACATTTCACTTAAAGGGATACTTCACCGATTTAGCATTCAGCTTTGTATCAGTAGAAACCCGATAGTATTTCTGAATGACCGTGCCTCCCTCCCTCATGTCCCCCTGAGACGAGAGATTTCTGCATTTGGGGCCTGGAAAAAATCTTCCGATGACGTAAAATGACGATTTTTGCGTCATCGGAAGATTTTTGGGCCAGAGGCAAAGGACTACAGCCAGTAGTAGGATCTACTTCCGTTTATAGTCACCACCCACAGGGGTTTGACTGCCGAAGTCTGGCCGAGGTATTCGGAAATGAACACTGTCAGCCATCTTGAATCTTCGCTAAACAGGCTCCGGTTTTTCAGCAGAAAACATTTACAACAATTATCTGCATTCAAACTACCGGACGTGTGTACCACCGGGATACATCGGTACAGATCGGAGAATATGCAGGAAACGTTATTACAGACGCAATACCGGCACACCTACGTGAGCTTCGCCCGCGGAGACCACGCGGTGTCGCTCAATGCCGCTAGCCGGTTAGGGGACATCCTCATCGGCTAGGTGGAAAGCTAACGCTAGCTGTCCACCTGTCCCATCCATCCTGCTTGCAAGTGCGTCTACTCATTAAACAACAAGCTGGACTACATCCTCCTTCAACGAAACTCCCAACGTGATTTCAGTGACTGCTGTGTTTTTTTTTGTTGTTGTGGAAACATGCCTGAACAACAGTGTACCGGAACCGGGACTATCCAGCTACCAGGCTGCTCCCCGCGCCGGAGGTGGGCTGTGTTAAACGGACTGGTGTAGAAATAAAATCCAACTAGCTACTGCTAACTGCTGGTGGAGCTTGTGACTGTTAAATGCCGACCATTCGACATTCCACGCCACGCCTGTGTTTATAATCCGTGTTTAGCTACACCAATGCTAGTATGGCTAGCTGAACTTTACGGATCCTGCTTGCAAGTGTCCGCTCATTTAGACCACAAACTGGACTACATCCAACTTCAACGAAACTCCCAACGTGAGTTGAGAGACTGCTGTGTTTTTGTTGTTGTGGAAACATGCCTGAATAGTGTACTGGACTGTCCAGCTACCAGGCCTGCTAGCCCTCCGAGCTAGAGATGCTCTGTCGCCAGGTAAAAGAGGTGGGCTGTGTTAACACCGAGTGGTGCAGAAATGTGGTGATTTGTATCCATTTAACTGCTAACTGCTGGTGGAGTTTGTGACTGTTAAATGCCGACCATTCTACATTGCACGCTAATTCACGGCTGTGTTTATGCTCGGTGTTTACAGCCCACCAAGCGCTAATGCTAGTATGCGTTAGCTGAACTTTACGGAGCCTATAAAGTGTGTGTACTAAATGTAGCCTGTTTCGTATGTCGTTTTTATATAATGTCGTTGAGTCACGATGAAACGTTGTTTCATGTATATGGTTGAAATAAAACACGCTTGAGTTGAGTTGAATGCCTCGGTCTGTCTGTGAAGCGGTAGGCGTGGCTTGGGAGTGGACTCAAAGCAACGAAGCAGGTGCATTCTGGGATTTAGTGTTTTTCATCCATATAAGACCAAAACACATTTTCTGGCTTTTCTCGGCCTAGAAGGCACCAATTTAATTAATTTTTTCACATTTCTACTACATAAGTGACCCAATTTAAAGATATATTCAGCTTTCCAGCGGTGAAATATTCCTTTAAACATACATTTTGTAAGCACATTTTCCAATGGGTGCTTTATTATCCATACAGGGGAAATCTGGGGCAATAATCTGATGTTGGCAAATGTGTATGGTCCAATAGGACTTGGGAATAGATAGGATAGGAAATTTTCAAAGACTTAAAATTCCTGCCAGCTTTAACTGCTGTCTTGAACCTTCACTTTACCTTTCAGGCCTCTGATCGATCTAAATTATTTAAAGTCATTCAGCTGTTTATGGAGCAATATGCAGTCTCAGATCTTCAGCGATTTTTCAATCCTAGTGCCAAGTAAGTTCACTTTCTTTTCTCCTGTCCATGGTACTTTCTCCCGAATTTATATTTTTCTTACTGACAGCTATTTACTCTCCTCTGTCAGCTTGTGCTCCCACAGCCTTTTAGTAATATCATGTCATAGTTGACGTCTCTCTTCCTGGTAGGTCCCTGTTGACTGACTGGCAGGGGCAGATGTGTTTGGTCAAAAGCACAGGTGTGTGTGTGTAAATACCTGGAGGATCTGTTGGACATGAGGGCTGCTGCAGAGGGTAGAGGAGGTCTCTCTGGTTTGGTTGGAGATGCTTGTCGGTGTGGCTCTGTGGGGCTGGAGGCAGTTAGCTGGCAGGGTTGGGCAAGCCCACAGGAGACATTGCTGCTGGAGGAGGCGTTCCTATGGTGACTGAGGTCAGTCAGGCTGGAGCAGCGAGAGTGAGCTGTGCTGTAGCCTGGAGGAGAGGAGAGGAGAGGAGAGGAGAGGAGAGGAGAGGAGAGGAGAGGAGAGGGAGAGGAGCACAAAAATCCAGGTGCACTGTATTTAGTTCTGCTGTGCGGGAATCGTCTAAGCCAAAAAACTCAGTACACCTTGACTTTTTCCCTGCCAAAGAGTTGAGAACTGTAAATTTAAGTAGACTGCTTCTTTCCTGCAGCCTGAAACTTGTTCAGGTGGAAATGTCTAGGATGAAGAATGCACAACCTGCCCTATCTGCCTCTGACTGGCTTACCCTGGTATTCTTACCCTAAACCTAACCAATCTCACTCCTCGTGTACTAAACCTAATCAATCCAACCAGTGAAGGCAATGAGTACTAGCCAATCAGAGGCAGAGTAGGTAAGGCCATGTCTTCGCCATCCTAGGAAAGGTAAATTTGCATCCAGGTGTTGTTTTTTTTTAAAGGCAGTAGCTGATCTCCTCCTTCCTGCCACTTTCCAACAGCTGGAGTGATAGAGAGAAGGAAACTGTACTCGCACTCTTCACTCCACACAGTGTACAGGGCTGTCCCGCATACCATTTTTTGGGCTTCAGAGCTTCGGTACTAATCAACAGCGAATACTCGAACACTAGAGCTTTCAGGGCTCCTGGACTTATGGTGCCCTGGCTCAGTTTGTAATCCAGCTTTGTGTACAGATGGATGCACAGTACAACCATTTGTTTATATTTACCCTCTCTTAGTCCACCCAATCTCAATTATTAGGGCCCAGGTCATTTAGTTTTCTAAATTGTGTTGGTAATAAATAACACTCTTAGGCAGAGGTTGTTCTATCAGAGCATCTCCCTGGTCTTAGCACAAGAAAGTAAACCCTCCAGACTTTGGTTGTAGTATGAGGAAGCGCTCTGACCTGAAATCTTGCTGTGCTGGCTGGCATAGCTGGAGCTGCGGAAGTGTCCAGTGTGAAAGACCTCATCTGGGCTGGACACACTCTCTCCCTCCTCAGGAAGCCCTGCGGAACACACAGTAAACACACACACACACACACCTAGTCTCGCATTGCCAGACCTTCCTCCACAGCGCTGCGGAGGAGAGCCTGGCGAGTCCACACAGCATTCTGTGAGGGGTTTATTGGCTTTTCTTTAAACTAATCAAAATCGTCTTGGGTGGTGCAGGCATTTCTTTAAACCAATCACAATTGTCTTGGGCGGTGCTAAGCACAGAGCTGAGCCACTGTGCTGCTGCAAAATAGGAACTTTTTTTGGTGGAACGTGTACGTTCAAAGGTTGTTTTAGTCGTGCAACAGATAACCCAGATTGGACAGATAGTCTAGCTAGCTGTCTGGATTTACCCTGCAGAGATCTGAGTAGCAGTTAACCATAGTCCTCACAAATCCACCAGAGTTTACACATATATATATATATATATACATATATATATATATATATATATATATATATATATATATATATATATATATATGTGTGTGTGTGTGTGTGTGTGTGTGTGTGTGTGTGTGTGTGTGTGTGTGTAACTAAAACAGCCAACCATTGTTACAAAAGGTTTAGCTCATTTGGTCTAAGGTAAACTATTATGAATAAGAGCTAAACTTGAAAACAGTTACAGGCTGTTTGTGATGCCAAAGCTAAGGAGGAAAACAAAAGACCAAATTGTGTGAAAATAACTTATTTAAAAAAGATGAAAAGGAATGCCTGGTATTTTCTGGCTAAAATGTGGCATTTATAAATTACGGTGAGCTAATTATCAGTATGTACTGTAGATGTTTCTTTCTAATATGTGTTTTCAAAAGGTCTTAAAACGTGCCCTTTTTTCATTTAAACATCTGCCCCTGAAAATGTCTATTTGGTTGCCAATTAAAGGATTCAACGAGTGTTGTGTCGAAGATAATGTCACGAAAGTTTCATGCAGTGTCACTATGCCGGTCAGCTGAGACTCTCACCTGCACTGAGAGGGTATCTCAGTGCAGGCGAGGGTATCTGCAGTACTGGTATCAAAAAGGTGAGTCAAGTCTAGTAATACTGAGCAGTTACCTGAGCTACGTACTGACGACTGTCTGGGTTTGAAGGCGCGAGGACCCTCCATGATGCCTCCTAGTGGCTGCACTGTGGAATCAGTGCTCTCACCCTTACAGTCCAGCTGCAGGGTGGGGTCCTCGTCCCCAATGGAGAGAGATTTGGCCGTGCTGGGAGGCCTAATGGTAAAAACACAGGCACAAAACAAACAATGAGGATTACAAAAAGTCACCAAAGTCACATTCAGGTGCATGCTGGGGTTCGAAAAACAACGGCAAGTTATACTGTATATTGAAGATTGGCTGCTAATTAGGCGGCAGCAGCTGTGACACAAAACTCACGGAGGTTATTTATCATAAGTAAGTCAAATCTGAACACATATATTTAAGCCGAATACACACGATAGGTGGCAAAACCGCTTTGTGCCGGTTGTTCCATTGATTTCCTATGGGGAGGGCGGTGGCGCCCAACTAAGCGCTGCGCTACCCCTGGCTCGGATTTGCCACTTTGCGCTGCGCTCAGACTTGAAATGATGTCAACTTTGGCCTAGTTGCCGCTGATCTTTAGAAAGCGCAACCAATGAGATAACAGCATGTTGTTACCTAGCAACAGGGAAATAGCTTCCTTGCCAACCTTGATTACGAATACCTGCACTGCGCTTTGCTCTCTGCGCAATGTGACACTATCTAAGGATATAATTATCTCTGATTTCTATCACAACTTTCACTACATTTCCATGATAATTGCCTCACATCTGACAAATCCGGATGTCCCTCACCTTTCGCTGTTGCAGGCTATCTGCTGAAAATGGCAAGTTTTGAAGACAATTTGGACAGTTCAACAAGGCAGGCCTGCTTGCTTATTTAGGGAAGGATTATAAAGATTTACAAAGAATGTTTATTTACTATCTAACTGGGATGTATAGGGGCCAATTAGTGGGATTGCTGTGGAGGAAGTACACACGGCCATGCACTGGTAAGAGCAAATGACGTTTTATTATGTATCCAGCTAATTTAAAGGTCCAATATGTAATATATTTATTGTAATAAATCCAAAAATGACCCCAATGCGTCATTAGATATTAAGGAAACATGCTAAATTGAAATACTATCTTTTCTGACAACAATGCTAATGCCAGTATTTTCACTTTTTGAAATTTCCGTTCCGTGACGGAATTTCTGTTTGTGTTTTGGCCTGTGTGTTGTTATCAACTGCCCAGTTTGACAGCCAGACCGGGTTGCCAGATATACCTGTAATAACCTAAACCCAACTGGCTACAGCTGTAACGTTAGTACAGCCATGAAAGCAGCAAACAAACAGGATCAACGGAGATAGATTCTACCCAACCTAAAAAAAACTGCCACCTTTCTAACAGTTGCGTGACCAGAGATTTAACAAACCCCTGGTAAATATTGGAGATGTATTTGAAAGATGGAGACAGCTTAGAGCCCCAAAAGGACGCGGAGTTGGCTAATTTTCTCCGGAACAGGTAAGCATTAGTTTCAGGCTAATTTATCACAGCTACTAGGGACGGGCATTTTATGTCATTTTAACATTCGTGTAGCTAATCACATTACCCGAGTTGGTTACTTACAAAAACTATTGAGACACAGCCAGTAAAGTTATCCCGACTGGTCCTGGCTAACGCTGCCACGCTAACCCTGCTAACTGCTAACGTTACCGGAGGACCAGGCAAGCGGGCCACGGCTGTTTACAACGTGTAGCCTGTTCAGCGGCCATAGCCGACAGCGGTGAGTTATTTGAAGCCAAGAGAGGAAGAGAGGACCGTGAGTTTGCAGTGTGTTTAGCGTTATTTGTTGCCGTAATTGTAAGCCAATAAAGTGTGTATTTGAGTCTGGTGGAAAAGGACGTCGAGGTTGTGGGTTTTGGGGTTTTTAGCGGTTCCTACTGTAATTCTAAGCCAAAAAAGTGTGCCTGTCAGTTGGGTGCAGAGCTCCACGTGAGCATGTGCTTTTATTAACTAACGTTAGCTACTCCGCTGAGCTGTGAAGTATGTCTGGCTATGTGAGATAAGCGTCTAGCAACATTGTTGTGGATGCTGCGGTCTCCGCCTGGCAACCTCCATGAACTTCGAGTCTGGGGAGGAGGGGGTGGGGGGGAGACGACTCTCTCCAGTATTTTGAATTTGTACTGCAGTAACTATTTTAAACACTAGCCGTCAGTAGGCTATTACATATTGCACCTTTAATTAGCTCACATTACTGTTTTGTGTGAACAGTTAACTTCAGTTCATATTTTATGTGGCATATTCTTTTGCGGGGTGCAAATGTTCCACCAAAACAAGTTTTTAGTTATTTATTATTTTTTTGTTATACAAGACGATTTTGCAGAGCCACCGTCTCTGCGTCTGGAGCTTAGCGCTGCCCAAGACAATTGTTGATTGGTTTAAAGAAATGCAAACAACCAAGAGCGTTTTTTTTTTTCTCCTATCCTGGAATGTATATGTGGTGTGGCCAGACCTTACTACACAGTGCTGTGGAGATAGGTCTGGCAATGCTAGACTAATCATGACACGATTTTTAAGTTTTCTTCTTCTATTCCAGTGATAGTTGTCTGTCTATCCACCCATGGATACATTGCAAACAGGAACTGCAAAAAGCTAATTCTGCCTTTTGTTTAGTTTTTAGATTATTTTGGGGCATTTATTTATAGGACAGATTAAGTCAGAGAGAGAGGGGAATGACATGCAGGTCCACACTTTGGAACCGAACCCACAGCCACTGCAACAAGGACTGAGCCTCTGTACATGGGGCACACGCTCAACCAGGTGAGCTAACCAGGTACATCAATTCCACCTAATTTTAATGGTGTCAATTTGCCAAAATGTAAAAGAAATGGGGCTCAAGTTGTAGCCCACAGCTAACTGTAGCAACATTATACTTCCTGTTTATATTCCCCAAAGTCCCCAAACACTCTTGGGCAAATTACGGATGCTGTAGTTAAAGCTTGATTATCCCCCAAATCAAAGTAAGACAAAGTAATTATAGAAGTTAAAATAATCCACGAAAATTCACTTTTTCCTTTGTGGACTTGGTTCTTATGTTACTGGAACACTAACACTCTCATCTGTCCATCCATATGCAGATATTTGCCCTGTGTTGAAAACTGTGGACAAGGCCCATGGAGGGGGTGACATGGGTGAGACAGAGCAGTTCTCTTAATTTTGTCTGAGGGGGGCCACTGTGTCCGAATCCCTGAAAAAGAGGAACTCACGTTTTAAAGCAGGGATCCCCAGACAGAAGCGTCATCCCAATTGTAACCTATAAAAAAACACACGTGTTACTAAACCTCTGTTCTGATCAATTCAGTGTGTGTGTCTGTGTGTGTTTGTGTGTGCCCTGCCTTGAGAATAGAGTTGTCCTGTCGAGTGTTTTTGGTGTCATAACCCTCCAGGATGCAGCAGCGAACTGCGGAGCCCGAACCAGCAAACTCTGCAATGTTGAGATCAGCAAAACCTAGCTGCAGACAGACAGACAGACAGACAGACAGACAGAAAGACAGACAGACATGAGAAAACAACAGAAAACTTAAAAACAGTCCAAAAAATAAACATTTAAGGTGGGAAGTGAAAAGTTATACACAGATTAAGAATACATTGTAGGTCAACTCTGGTCCACTTCTTTTTTATAGGAAGTAAATGAAGGAAACAGGAGAGTGGCTTTATGTAATGTAGAAGTCAACAACCTCCTTTAACCTCATCCATGATTATTCTACCCAGTCAGCACTGCTTCTCACTTGAGGAGTCACAGTTTATGGTGGTGATAGTGTGTGTGTGAGCCTGTGTGGAAGTGTATTTCATTGCCAATCCTATTAACATATTTTGTGCAGATTTGTCCCATTCATCCAATCTAAAAATGTCATTAAACTGAATATTCTTTCCTGAAAAGGTTGTCCTTTTTTTGTGCAAAGGATGCCAAAAGCTGGTTGGTCTGTCCACTCTGCGGCCAGCTCGCTCCTTTTCACTTTCAGTCGGCCAGGTGAAAGTTCATTTGCAAAACGCGGACATCACATTTAGCTTAGTTTAGTGGTTTACACATATACAAATACTACAGATTAATAAACACATAATCAAAAAACCCTCAGAGAGGCTTAATCTGGGCACTCTCCAATGCATACTCCAATTAAAATAGAAAGAAACTTAAATACTGAAAAAATTAAAACAAAAGAAAGAAAAGAAGAAAAAAGCCGAAACTAAAATTACACACAATATCAAAACAACAGAATAAATATGAAAGATAAAATAATATTAGGAGTAACATGGGTTGTTTACAAAGACATTCCATAGGGATAACATTGCACAGACAAAAACAAACCTTTAAAGTGATGGTTCGGAGTAATTCACCCTAGGGTCCTTTGCACCATGACCTCGAGCCAAACACCCCCCCAGAAGCTTTTTTCACCTGGGTCTAACATTGGGAGAGTTAGCGTAGAGTAGCGTTATCAGCTGAATAGCTTAGCGCGGGGCTAATGGACCCACGTTTGTATCTTGTAAGTTACCCCACTAATAATGCCCGAAATGATACCAAACGTCTACAAGTAGTACAAATAGGTTATGCACTCATAAAACGATGGATTGGAAAGTTTGTAAGTACACCAGAAGTTTATGTAAATAACACTTGCCTGCTGGCTTCTGCTCTCTGCTGTTGTTGCTGCAGTAAGACGAGTGCTTAGGGACGTCTACAAATTACAACACCGAAAAGAGATGCAACAAAAATATTTTTTAATTTAACTTTTTTTTTTAAGTAAGTGCTGTAGTATAACTAGCAGGAGACAAGTAATAATTGAGGTAAGTTTGGAGACATTACCTTATTTAATCATTAAATTAATAAGTATTTTTGTTGTAACTCTTTTCGGTGTAGTAATTTATAGACGGCCCTAAGCACTCGTCTAACTGCAGGTAGCAGCAGCAGCAACAGAGAGCAGAAGAGAGCAGGCAAGTGTTCATAAACTTCTGGTGTACTTACAAACTTTCCAATCCATCCTTTTTATGAGTGTATAACCTATTTGTACTAGTGTAGACCTTTGGTATCATTTCGGGCATTATTAGTGGGGTAACTTACAAGATACAAACGTGGGTCCGTTAGCCCCTGCGCTAAGCTATTCAGCTGATAACGCTACTCTAGCTAACTCTCCCAATGTTAGACCCAGGTGAAAAAAGCTTCTGGGGGGGTGTTTGGCTCAAGGTCATGGTGCAAAGGACCCTAGGGTGAATTACGCCGAACCATCACTTTAAGAGCTTTCTTAAATTGTACAAGTGTTAGCTTTGGAAATCCTGATGGGAACCAAACTGAAGTGGAGATGTTCGAATATTAGCAAAAATATGGGTAAATATCACGACAAAACAGAACCGTTTCCTTCTTCTTCACTGACTCAGTATGTAAAGTCCCTGACACACCAACCCTGACAGATCTCCAACAGGGGGTCCTCAGAGTCATTGCAGGGGGACCTCCAAATTATTGTAAATGTTTGAGTCTTTAAAATAAAATTAAAATGCCTTAATGTAATTCCAACATATTATTAGCAAATATAAATTCCCACTGATGATAAGCTTACTGGCCTATCGGTAAGGTAGTCACTAAGATATCAGCCCACAGATACAATTAATCCTAGATTTACTGTGCCACATATGTAACATTAAAATAGGATTTATAAAATCATGCCAACAATTAATATTTTAATAGCTTATGAAAAAAGGGTATGTAAGAAGGCTTTAGGTTGCCCTGACAGTTATTGTAGGATCAGTTTAATATGAAACTTAATTTCATACAATATGTAGTAGGGGCTGCATCTGACTTTAAATTAAGTGGTCCTTGGCTGCAAAGTGCTGCGGGAAACCCTGTCCTCCCCCCTCTTGTGATTTGATGTTCTACCGTCACGTGACTCAGGGGCGCCGTGCAAACAAGCAGGCAAGCACCCAGGCCCTGCGGCGGCCAGCACCACACACACAAGCAGACAGAGACGGAGCAGAAGAATGGCAGAGAGGAAGAGGAGCGCTGTGTGGCTATATTTTCAGGCTAAAAATGAAACAACGCCAAGCTGTATAATTTGTAAAAAGGCTGTAAGATACAGTGGCAACAAAACAAATTTATACAAACGAACGAAAAGGTCATGAAAATGAATACAGCTTTAGCAATTTGATGATGCATCCACCTTAATTATTAAAAAGTATCGGTATTGAATCGGTATCAGCGATACTGGCCCTAAACAACTATTTAAGAAAAGAACTAATTAACATTAGTTCTGTCGCTGCCATGTTGTTTGTGTATCTCTATGGAAAATGCGCGGGGCGGGGGGGAGGGCTGAGCCCATTCGGAACTACGGGAGCCCAGAGGGGAGCGTCCGCAAATGTTAAAGAGAAAAACGATTTTCATTCAAACAAGTCGACGTAAACTACACATTTGAGTTAATCAATAAAATGTATTTATCACCCAGCCTTAATTATTATATACTGTATGAAGCAGGACTCTCTCAACTTTGAGTAAGAGTTCACAGGTCAAACAGTTTAGCTAAACTCGTCTGAGCTGGATTAAAAATGAGTTTTCATATCTTCTATCTGTATTTTAGTAGTTGCTGATTGCATCATCAGAAAATAATCTTACCTTTGAGAAGGCTTTTCCTCCTTTGAGCTCCTGGAGAGATAGAAAACAAAACTGTCAAAACTGTCAATGTCAGACTGCTAACACAGTCATATCCATAAACTTATTACATCACATTATAAGTGTGAACTGATATGTGAACTAGGACAGGTGCTGTGGGACAAACCAAGTATACGGTGCATTACTTTCATCATGCAGCCGAAACCTTCCTGTACTATTGGGTAATGTAGGGTAAAATGGCATCGCCTTTAATTGTGGCTGCTGGGAATTGTAGTTTACCTTACGTACAGAGACCCGGCAGATGCAGGGGTCCAACACTCCAGTGATTGGATTAGCAATCATTTTACACACGAAAGAGAACTTCTTCCTCCATCGAACACAGTTCTGCTGCACCTCCTCCCTACACACACACACACACACACACACACACACACACACACACACACAACACACATTAGACTGTCTGGGAGACAAATATCTGACAAACTATACAGTTTGACGAACATTTCATATGTAAACATTAAAAGCTGGAGTGTTTCTGCCTTTTCAGCACCAAATGTCGATTGGACATCTTTGAGTTGGAGTTATTTTAGCACTTAGTTACAGTACATACACAAGTTAAAAGGTAAACCTAATAAGATTCAATAAAGGATTAAAAAAGATATGAATCCGATAAGTGGATTCCATATTTGATTTGAATTCAATACAATAAAAAGCTATCAAACGCCGTCCTATGTTATTAGGTCTGACCTAGTAAGGTTGCCATCTTGACTTTTATGTGAAAGTGACTCTGGATGTAATTCAGATATGAGACTGACAATTTACTCAGAATCAAATTTACGTATGAGGTGCATGTCTGAAATAGGCTTTGCTTTACTGAACATAGATGCTTCCTGTAACTCTTCGGCTCCTTGTGCAAGGCAGTGAACCTAAAAGTGTTCTATGAATGTGAAGCAGAGTGAAGCCAGTCTGGAGCTAAGACTACTTTAGCTGGAGAAATAAAGGCTTAAAAAGAGTGTGGCAGTGTGCTCTTTATCTCTTCATTTGAGGAATCTAGGAAGTCACAGAGGGAAATAAGGACTCATGGGATTGATCCACTGTGTCCCTCCCTCAGTCTATAAACAGGCTTTTCTTACTGAACTAATGAATAAAGAGCAAAGGTAAGCTATAACAGTTTAGACCACAGCAGTGTCATCAGGGAACTTATACTAAAGCTGTCGGGGTTACTAACATTTTTCCACACTTTATTACCACAACACACACATGCCATCAGCATGCTTGGCTTGTCCCGACTTGACTGGTAAACTTAGACGTTATCTGTCCCCTGCCCGGCTCATGTCAGAGGAAACATTACATGAGAATCGCCCAGCTCTATACATGATCATACACATCTTCAGTTACACAACACTCATGTGCAGACTCAGCCTGCTGCATTGCTGATAACAGATAGTCCTACAGATAGTCCTACATACTTGTTGTTTGGAATGTGATGTCAAAATGCAAATCCACATACACACTGTCAGCGATACTACTGAATTTTTGAAAACTAAGCCTGTCAAAATGAATGTGAACATTTTTTGGATGCGTGTTCTGTGATTTAAGCCTCGGCCTGCTCTGAAGTTTGGGAAAGATGAGACGGTGGGACAGGACAGGAGCGGGTGGCTCGCAGAAACAAACCCTCTTGAGCACAAAATGGATAAAGAAAAAGGTCTTCTGAGTGGGAAGTTGAGTTTCAAAACCCTTCCAGATGAGTTCTCTCGACAAGAATAAAGTTATTTGCATGTACCGTCGATGTGAATTGAGTACGTAGAGTCTCAAAAACCACTTGAGCATTAAAAACTTAAAAAAACATCCCTTTTAAAGTACATTTAGAACAGATAAAAAATGTTATTAATTTGCGATCAATCACGAGTTAGGAGTTAGTTATGGACAATCATGCGACTACATAACATACCCTAATTTAAACTCTCATCATTATCTCAAAGTTTTAAATATATTTTGTTTCACAGATACAGGTATGCACAATTAGCAACCCAAAACTATTTTAAGAGCTTTAAAAGCAACACATTTAGGTTCTGCAGTGTCCCTGACCTATCAATAATGCTAGATTGGGGTGCCTGGTTAGCTCACCTGGTTGAGCGTACGCCCCCATGTACAGAGGCTCAGTCCTTGTCGCAGAGGCTGTGGGTTTGCATCCAACTGCGGCCCTTTGCTGCACGTCATCCCCCTCTCTCTCCCACTTAATTTATATTAATAGCATAGCGTAGTTTCTGTCTCCCCCATAAGGAATTCTAAATAATTCACAACATCCACATGATGCAAGCACCCCTCCCACCCCTCCTCCATGCAGTTGCTAGTAACCAATGAGGACACGGAGGATTAAAAAAACATGATGGACTCTTCAGAAGAGGTAACTATCTTCACTTGAGTTTCTGCGCAGGAAAGTTGCCAGACACAATCTTCTGAACATAAACTTATATTGAGAAATACAGAGAGAGTTTTGTGTGAGCTAGTCTTAATTAGCTTTGTATCAACTCATTTGGCAATGGCTTAAATGTAACGGACGTTTATTTATATAAAAAAAAGTTACGCACTAAAGCTTTAAAGCTGCATTAACGGTCTAGTGTAGATACTCAACTTGCTGAGCAATGATCAGCTGAACAGGCTGACTTGAAGTTTACAGCTCTTAAAACAACATGCCTGGGGGCTGCTAGCTGCCTTAGAGAGGCAGAAAATGGCCAAACAGGTTCTACCACTTCTTCAGCCAGACTTGCCTACCTTTACAAACACACCATTGTCCAGCAGGTAGATACAAGCAACGCTTTCTCTCACAATGAAGCTTTGGTCAAAGCCTCAAAGGGACTGTTCGTAAGGGTCAAGTCTGACTTAGTGACCAATACATGATTTTAAATGTCAGTAGACATTGTTAGCTGATTAAAAAAAATATGGTAATTACACAGAAATGAAGTAAACAACAGAAATGTGGAAGGATTAAGAATGGGGATGTCAGCATTCTTATGCCAAGGCCACAAAATGGTGGCAAGCGGGGTGAGATTGACGCAGCTGTACAGGTTGTTTTAAGTCGGCCTTAACTTCGACTTTGAAACACTTTGCTTCAATCCTCATTAATACAACTTTAACATGTGAAAACGTTTGGGAACCACAGGTTTAAGCTACACTCTCATTCATTTTGGAGCCAACGGTGAGCGATTTGAGTGGAGCGGGGAAAATGAACAGCTCGGTGAGTAACGAGCGGAAATTATCACCAAAAGAAAAACTATACCTACAACTTATTTAAATGCAGGTCAGTAGCCACCTGATATTAAAATGTGTCTCACATGCCCCTTCCAGATGAGGGCCACATCACTCACACATCCATAGGCACATGGCATACAGTGTGATACAGTGTTGTTTTTCATTACCGTTGGATGCATGAAACCGTAATAAAAATCAACACTGTATCAAAATTTTTTAGACTATTCAACCGCAAACCCAGGCCTCAAATGGCAGTCCACAAACCAATAGGTGACGTCACTGATGCTATGTCCATTATCTTTACAGTTTATGATCGCTACCAGCAGCAGTAACCTGTATATGAGACGTTTAAAGCCTGACAAGCCAGACCCACATCAAGATGTTGGGACTGGGAACTCACCATTGGCAGGGCTCAATCCGAGGGGCGGGATAAACGGTTGTCTTTCAAATTCCCTCTGCACTCATAGCCAACCAGAGCAACGCTAGTTGATAGATTAAACTTTTGCCGTATCTGGTCGGCAAAACTCTGAACACATCTTTTTTAAGAATGACTTCAGTGCTGTTCTTTGTTCTTTTCTCAAAGAAAAGCTTAACTCCAAGTTTTCCAGAGTCGCGGCTAAAGCCGATTCGAAAGACCGCTGTTCGCCAGCAGCAGCGGCAGCCATCTTCTTTGTTTTCAAGTAGCAGGGAATTCACCATAGACAGTATATAAGAATGGAACAACAGATCCCGTTGCTCTGGACGGAGACCAGTGAAGGATATTAGAAGCACTTTTCCGGTGAGCGCTAGCTTTACTGCGCAGCCTCCAACTGAGAGAGACAACGTAAATGTGACGTGAGCAACGTGTCTGAAAGTGTGAAGTCTTCTGGTAGCTGTGCCAAGAGAAATCTCAATCATTCCCAATCTTACAGAGACGGAGAGTGTAGGTATATGTAAGGAGATAACATAGGCACAGGCTAATTATTGCTAACTAAAATGCTAGTTAACATTAGTAATTAAACCTAAACAGCTCATGTAAGTCCAAACTGCCTGCGAGCTTCTTCTGTACTATACGGTAATTCCTCTACTATGTGACACAATCGTTAGCCTATTTTTACAAAAACGTCTGCTACGGAGCCATAATGTGAGATACAAGGTAATGGAGCCTTTTATACATTGTCGTGCTTATTTAGAAATAAACAATGGACAAATAGAGTCTTTAAACGCTTCAGATGTAAATTTATTCACTGTCAAGTGACATCAAAATTAATGCTAGACAGTGGAATGCTAACGGGAGGTGATCTCTTTGTAGCATCAAAATGGCGCCATAGGAGGTTCGAGTTCTGAAGCGAAGCTTACCCCCTTGGAATTCACGCGGAACCGTTGTAACTCTGCCGTCATTATGTTAAGCCCGCCCACCGACTCCATACAATATTTGATTGGCCCAGCTAGAGTTTGGTTTTTCCAGCTCGCAAGCAAACTGTTGCTGGACGACCCTGGCTGCAAATTACATTTGCTGCCGCTAGGGTGCGTCTAGATTTCTAGGCTAAGACATTTGGGGAACATCGGTAAATTGTAGCGTTTACAGATACTCTGCATGTGCAGGTCAAAGGTAGGGTTACACAATATTGACAAAATGTGATATTGCGATATCGCTTATGAATATTGCGATATCAACATTCATTTTGATATTTTTAAACATATGTAAAATTACAAAAGTTACGGGAAAACACATCAAAATAGAAAGTTTTCTTACAACAAAAGGTTTATTTCAACTGACAGTCATATTGGACTGGTCCAACATTAATAAATAAATAAGGACCATGTCTACAGAACAGGATATGTTTTACTGGTTGGACAGTATAAAATAAATAAATAAGGACCATGTCTACAGAACAGGACATGTTTTACTGGTTGGACAGTATCAAATAAATAAATAAATAAATAAGGACCATGTCTACAGAACAGGACATGTTTTACTGGTTGGACAGTATAAAATATATAAATAAGGACCATGTCTACAGAACAGGACATGTTTTACTGGTTGGACAGTATAAAATATATAAATAAGTACCATGTCTACAGAACAGGACATGTTTTACTGGTTGGACAGTATAAAATATATAAATAAGTACCATGTCTACAGAACAGGACATGTTTTACTGGTTGGACAGTATCAAATAAATAAATAAATAAGGACCATGTCTACAGAACAGGACATGTTTTACTGGTTGGACAGTATAAAATATATAAATAAGTACCATGTCTACAGAACAGGACATGTTTTACTGGTTGGACAGTATCAAATAAATAAATAAAGAGAACAGGACAACAGGACAACTTTTCTTTCGCTTCTCTGATTCGTTCCATTTTGTTGTCTCTATTTCTTTACTTACACTGGGCTGGGCTGACGTGCACTAACATGTGCACGTGGCACGGTAACTGGCCAATGAAACATGATCATTATAGCGTTTCAAGAGGGCTCTAAATCAGACACAACTAAGATACACAGCCAACGGATTGGACGCATCGCTCCACAAAATATTGCATACTTATAATATTGCGCAACGTGATATCGCGATAACGATATTGAGTCGATATATCATGCACCCCTAGTCAACGGTCATCATCACTTACTTTGTAAATGAAAAATATGATTTATAGTTTAGTTTTGCTACATATAAGTCAGTCCAATGTATTCATTTATTTTATACCATAAATATTTTTCAATACACAATACAACTAATTATTACTAAGTTCCACCATTGATCAGAGTGTAATGACGTGAATGTTGGGGTTTCTCCAATTGCCGCTGCCCACCTTCTCTATCACCCATCAATCAGCTGATTAACTTCCTCAATACAATACATGTATTTGTTGTGGTTGGTGCCACCCGTTTTAATGCATGGGCTTAGCAGCACGGGCTACATGCCGATGAACGGCACACCACTGTGTGTGTGTGTGTGTGTGTGTGTGTGTGTGTGTGTGTGTGTGTGTGTGTGTGTGTGTGTGTGTGTGTGTGTGTGTGTTTCTTCAGTTCCTAAGTTAAGTGATACGCTAAAGTGACGGTTTAGAGGTAAAATGGCATGATGAGCTCAGAGTTCAAGAGTAACAAAGTCTTATGTCTGGAATGAAGCTGTCCCTGAGCCAGGTGGTGCGGGACCAAGTGCTACAGTACAGTCTGCCGGACGGCAGCAGACTGGGGTGGTTTGCGTCTTTGATAATCTGTATGGCTTTCTTCCTGCACAGCTGTATGGGCAGGATTGTCTCAAACATATCCTTACCTTTTCATGTGATATACTACTTCAGTACACAACAACAAATAATACTGGGCCCCATCATTTAATATCTATTTTCAATTTATAGAAACTAGGGCAAAATGTTGATTACTGTTTTTAAAAGCCCAATATGGTCCCCAATATTGGATCGTCCTCAAAAGATTTTCTTTCACCACAACTCAAAGATATTCAGTTGTAAAGAAGTAAATCAACTCTCTTTCCATCTGCGTGCATCCGTGTTCCAGAAATGCTTGTTACTAACTTATCTCTGGGGCGCCAATTCCCCAGAGTCCTTATGTTTTCTCGCCTCGCAGTTTTCCTTGGAATGGTGTGGCACCTAAATCATGGTTGCAGCTGCCGTGGTCTTGGTCGACACCCTGCTGTGCCCTACTACGCTCCGCAACGCCCCGCTACGCTAGGCCCTGAACTGCTGCAACTATTATTTCTAGTCATAGTTCCACTATCTTTACTGTTACTATAACTGCCATGGTTCATCATTCCAACTGCTATAATTATTATGAATCATATTTCTCTATATCTGTTTGTAAGAGCCTGGATCTATCCGAGGTTTCTGCCACTGTTGTGGAAATTGTTGGGTCTTTGTAAATTTTGGAGTGTGGTCTAGACCTACTCTATCTGTAAAGTGTCTTGAGATAACTCTTGTTATGATTTGATACTATAAATAAAATGTAACTGAACTGAATTCACCATGCACGGACCAGCCATATACTATAGGTTGACCTAGTCTTGTTTTTTTCTGGTGAAAGAATCTAAGGAATAAGACAGAGTTGCAAATGAGCCAGATGGACACACACACGCACAAAATACATAAAAACCTCTTCCTAACCATTACTTTTTTAATCATTCAAGACAATATGGCAGCTATTGCTTGTATGTCCTTTGGTTGCCATATGTGTGTGTGTGTGTGTGTGTGTGTGTGTGTGTGTGTGTGTGTGTGTGTGTGTGTGTGTGTGTGTGTGTGTGTGTGTGTGTGTGTGTGTGTGTGTGTGGTCAACTAGTAGAGTATGATGTATAGGTTATTTTGTACCAATGCATTGGCTTTAGTTAGCAGGTGTACATCTTAAGCCCAGTTCAGACCAAAGATTCGCGACGAGACAAAACCATTTTAGAACGTTGCAGGGAAAAGTTGCAGCAGTCTGAACCGGCCCGTTTCAGCTCAACTCAAACTGGCTGATGGTGTTGCTGCAAAACCTGTCACCTGTTTCAACAGCCAACAGAAAGCGATGTCAGCTTGTAAAGTCAGCTACAAACTATAGAAATAAAATTATCCATTATAAACTGTCATCTGGTATAAATGGCAGAGTTTTAGACGGAGGCTCAACAAGCGCCCGCGAGCACGGTAATGTGGTCCAGCGAGTTAAAGAGTGACTGAAGAGAGCAAGCGGCGATAGAACAAAGCATGAATTACATAAATAAACCATTGTTTTCACCGATTAATCACTAGAAATGCAACTGTAGGAAGCACTACTTAGTATCACTATATTTGAGTTTCAAACATAATGAACACACAGATGGACAAAAGAGAAACAAATTATGTTTGTGTGGTTTGAGAATCTTTCTCAAACACAACAAGAGAAGAGAGCTGTGTGACCATTGAGATCTACTGTAAGTGATGTGAATCCACTGACTACAGCTGCAGATTAATGTTTTTAAAGCCACCTGTCAAGCCTACAGTATATGACACATTTTGGGTGTGAAGGTTAACAGGGTATGCATGACGGCAAAGTTCACTCTTTTACTGATTTACACAGTTCTGAAAACAGAAACAATCCAAAGATAAAAGTTTGTAACTCACATATGTTATCTCCTTCTAATTTCAATTCATTTCTTGTTTTATAGGACATGTGATTTATAACAATAATCAAGATAAGTAACAACATTTGATCCAACATATTAAACTTGCTGTTTTAAGTTCCTTTTTCCACATGGCTGTGAAAGTTGACTTCTGTTATTACTGATAATAGCAGACAAGGTAAAGCCTGATTTATGGATCTGAATTGAACCTACCCTGTAGGTACTTACGTAGGTACCTACGTAGGTTCTTACATTGGTACGTGTATATGGACCCTACGCTGTACCCTACACTGTAGCCTGACGTGCAACTCCCCAGAAATCTAACTACCAACTAAGACGGGGTACACCCTGACCAAGTCACCAGACTATTACAGGGCTAACACAAGTCCCTTTTATACAGTCTGTTCAAGGCAGGAATTTTGCGCCGTTATTCTGACTCACCGTTAAAAGGTACAGACACGGAATAGGTGGAAAGAGTTGTTCTGCTGTTAAGCCAGCAGCAAGAGGGAGTAACAAAGTGGGATCAACGCCTGTAAATCGTTGTAAGTTTCATGTTAGTTTTTGTGCAGTCCACATAGTTTAATGGTCATCGGGATTTCAAAAACTTCTGTGGATAATTGTATTAAGGCCCTGAATTTCATCCACCCACCAGATACAGAGACAGAAAACATTTTTAATCCCCAAGGGGCAATTCATTTTTACAACATGCATTCATTCAGGTTACCGAAAATTTGCCAAACAAATATGTCACTCATCTGGCGATAGCAATGTGCTTTCTTAAGATGTGACAAGAGTATGTCAATTAAACGATGAGTTGTTACAATTAACTAATTTAGAGGCTAAAAGCTAGCTTGATTGCTATTGCTAGGAGGCTAATTGGAGAGGGCGCAGAGAGAGAGGTCTGTTACGGTCTTTATATTAAATATCTCGGTATAGGATATTAGTTTAATAACGTTAGTTTATTTTGTAATGTGTAGGTATGTAGAGATCTTTTAAAAGACATGTTATTGTTGGAATAAATACAGTATGCCTACACAATGTTGTTATGTATATCTTGTTGTACGTTTGCCATTTTATGGCCATAATGTGGAAAAATAGTTATTCCAATCGTTCAAACCTGTGTTTTTTAGAAGGAACATTCAAACATAATTTTTATGTTTGCTTTTATATGTGTATTGGATTGATCAGATGAGATGAAAAATTAAAGGAGCCTTGTGTGTGCCTTTCACAGTTTGCTTGTTTTCCTCGCTCTCGTTTTCAAGCCTGAACAGCCAATCAGCGTCAGCCGGAAAAAGGCCCAACTAGGACCGACACCAGACGGTCGGCTTGGTGTGTCACGGCCTTAAATTGAGGAGTTAACTGTTTGGTTTGAGCCTTGCTTTTAACCTGTGTAGAGTTTGCTGTTTTTTTCCCATAGCGGGGTGTGTAGCCGAAAGACTGTTCTTTTTTGGTCAATGTTTGTTCATGTGTGGTGTGTTTCATTTCCTCTGTCTCCAAATTAAACCATTTCCCCTATAAAAATAAAATACAAAAATAAGCAGTAAACAGTAAAACGTAAGTAAACTGACAGATTGATTGACAGTATAGGAAATATTGATATTGCACAGTTTAGCAAAATGTCTACTAAGCATAATATGACCGGATTGTAACCATAGAGGATATCTTTGTATTATATTCAAAGTCTGATCTTCAAAAAAGTGTAAACACACCTGACACTGAATAGTGAAAGCAGAAAAACCACATTATTTACAGTCAAAGCAGACAGGAGACTCTGGGCAGACGCACTGGTTAGAGACCAGCACATCCAACTGCTTACACTTCCCTTTTCTAGAGCAATACTGCAACTAGAAACTTCTGAACCTTTCTCGAGTTCTCCTCAATTCAGCCAAACCAAACCACTGAGCAAAGCTGCCCACCACAGTTAGCTACAGTATAGGAGAGAGTACAGTACAGCAAATGTCAAATAGGCAAACAAACCATGCTGCAGAAAGAACATCAGCTAAGGTAAATTTTAACGTTGTCTGGCTAAACAGATGTATATGCTGGGATAAAGCCTGACATCCGTCCCTCACCTGTCCGCTATCTATTTTGCATGGCACCGACACTACATCTGGGGCCCAGGACGGTTGTGATTGGTTTTAAGAAATGCAAACAAGCCAGAACGTTTCCCCCTACCCCCCTATCCCAGAATAGATAAGTGGTTTAGCCAAATCATACACCAGTGCTGACACAGCGCTGTGGAGACTAATGTAAACAAGATTAGGTGGAAAGCTAGTATATGGCTGAACCCTGTATGGTCAATGTGCTAAATGGTGGCCAAATTGTTACACGGAGATTCAGTGGTACTGTATATTGTATAAACTTTATTTCAGACCCAGGGGGATCCATATCACAATAAAAAACACAGAGTATAACATAAAATACAAAACCTTCCACAATGTTCAGTGTCTGACATACAGACATGTTCGCCAATGGTTCCACAATCTGGAAGAAAATCTAACAGAACTGCGTACAGGGTTAGCCAAAACAGTGATCAAGTCATTTTCTGACTCAGATACCCTACAAATAAATCTATACATCAGGTTACGTAAAACAGCAGAGCAGGTAGGTACCCCGACACTGACAAACTGACTGGCTTGCACTGGAGCTTCTTGGAGCTCTCAGCAGCAGCCTCATGCTGTTATTATAAACCACTATGAGTTTTCTAATGCTGCCTTGCTTATAACAACACCACAGGTAGGCAGTATACAAAGGTGTACAATACACTCTGAAGAGTGAGATCTTCACAGATACAGAGCACATGCTAAACTTACGACACAGCATGTTCGCTTGAGCATACAGCTTGTGACGCTGCCTATAGATCTTATCATCAGACGGGTCATTTGAATAATATGGCCCGAATATGTAATCTCACTGCACACCTGTGTAGTGCCAGACAGATAGAAGTCAGGGAAGGTTGACTGTCTCTCTTCTCTACTTCTAATAATCATGATCTTAGTCTTTTTGGCATTGTGTTTTATATCAAAATCAGCACCATACTGTGTGCATATTCTCAAAAGCTGTTGGAGACCAGCACTTTATGGGCTAAATATGACCAAATCATCTGCGTACATAAGGTGATTAATTAGTGAGTCACCAACTGTCGCATCTCTTCCCAATGTCAAGTTTCTTTGTTTAGTTGGTTTCATGTTTCTGTTGGTTTTCTCATTTCCTGTTTTATTTTGAAGTCTGTCTTTTCTCCCTAGTCTTGTCTGGTTTTACTGTTTGGTTTTCTCGCCCTTGTGATTGTCTGATGTGTTTCACCGGTTCCCCAGCCCTAGTGTCACCTGTCCCTCGTTTCCTCATTACCCTGTGTATTTAGTCTCTGTGTTTCCTTTGTGTCTTGTGGGATCATTACGTTCTGTCTGTGTGAGGTTCCGGTTTTCTGTGCTGTTTGGTTGTGCCTGCTCGTTCCTGTCTTTCTGGCCTGCGTGTTTTTTTGGTACCGCTTGTTTTTTTTTTTGTTTTTCCTAATAAACTCTGTTTTCTGAACTGCATTTGGGTCCAAGCCTTGCTACTTACCTTCGTGACACCAACCCTACAACCTGTACCACATACATTTAAAATCAAAGACAAATTCATATACATATTAAAAAGAAAAGGAGACAGAATTCCGCCCTGGTGGACACCATTGGTCACTTGGAAGGGGACAGATGTAACATTCCCCCATCTCACTCTCATTGTCTGATGTGAGTACCAATAAACCAAGATTCTTATTAAAAAACCAGGGACCCCACTTTTAGACAATTTAAAAAATAATTTCTCATGATTAACACGATTGAATGATTTAGAAGCATCAATGAAGCACATTAACATTGTGGAATTTTGCCTATTATATTTATCTTAAATCTCCTTTAGTGCAAAAATACATAAATCAGTGCCATGCTTTCTTTTAAAACCAAATTGGTTATCAGTAGACTGGATGTACCTCTCAAGTCTACACAATAGAAATGTCTCCAGCACTTTGGACATAACACTGGCCAGAGCTATTGGCCTGTAATTATCTGAGCTGTTCAGCTTCCCCACTTTATCTTTAATAACTGGTACTAGCACAACAGAGAGCATAGAATCAGGTAACGTTCCATGAACAAAACAACTGTGTAGCACATAGCTACCAGAGGGCACAGTTTCTTACTGGCAAGTTTAAGATGTTCAGCTGTAATACTATCCAGACCACAGGCCTTATTATCTCTTAACTTCAATATTGTGTAAGTGACGACAACATCAACATTAAATTCTACATTATCCACTACAAACAGATAACTTTTTACACAGTTTAACAGTTCATAATATTGTTTCCGCCATAACTGTGAAATTTCATGAGGACCACTCACACCATCTATATTAGACTTTACTAATTATTCATAGTTTTTATTTCTTTCCAGAAGTCATTAACATAATTTTTTGCAGTTTCCATGCCAGTGAATCTGACCTTATACTGTTTTAATTTCTTTTAATATAGCAAAGTGCATATTTAAATCTAGCATTTCTTATTTTCAAACAAGGGGCCATGCCTGCTTTTGCCTGACTCAGCCCATTTTTTAAAAGCATTTCGGGCATCTGCATGGAGCTCTTCTACATGATCTTTCCAACCTGGCTTAGCATTGCACACTTTTGTCCTATGTTTAAACAGAGGCCTGCTCGAGATACCAAGATACTCCACAATAGCCTCATAAAAGGGAACATAAATCCTTACAGTGTTTTACATTCTCACAGTTCATATCCGACACAATATGGCATCTTTTGGGACCTTAATATTACCCAACAAAGCATCAGAATGACTGAAATATTCATTAAGATCTTTCTTAGACAATTTTGACCAATTTATTTTCCCTACATCTATGCCATTATCCACAGGCAACAACACTGGTAAATTGCCTGTGTTCAACACTATGAGAAAAGGTATATGGTCCATAGTAGCCAGATCATAACCAATCTTCATCATATCGATGGAGTCATGGGCATCCACTGTACAAAGGCAGTGGTCCAGCCGGGAAGTAGAGTGCCAGGCCTTGCTGATATTAAGTATAGCTATCATTCGGCAATAGTAGATCAAATCAATCCACCGTCTGAACAAAACTGCATTAAATGATTACCAAATAAAGAGTTGGCATCAGCATTCATGTCACCAACGACATAGATGCAGGTAGAAGAATTGTCCTGAATAAAAGACATGATAAATGCCAATTTACTGAGGTACTCATCCTCATTTTGTATGCACTCATATGGCGTATAGACATTCAATATTATTATGTTCTTATCATTACAACACAGCTCAAGCCCAATAGCCCAGTCAACTCCCAATCTTATAAGTTATAACATTAACATATTTTTTATTCCGTGGCTACGCTGATGAACACAAGCTTGATTAATTATTGTAATATTACAGGCCCGTTCATTACACTAAATGTGTGTTCCTGGGGAGAAAACCTCATTCTACAGCAGGGCCTGACTGGGATAATAATTCAGGCTGGAAATCTAACAGCAGTCCAGGCCATTACCCACACATTCACAACAGCCAACGTATAGCTTACTGTAACTTCTGTTTACTCTTACGATGGCCATTCTCATCTTTAGCAGGACATTTTTAACAGTGAGGCCAAGTTTCAAAAAAATTGATTCACTATAATTAAATGGCAACTTTGGGGACCAACATCATCACACGTGAATGCAATTGGGTTCATTGAATCTACAAGAGTCTCAGCTTTCCAGTCATACCCAATTTATGCAACTCCAGGGACCCCAGTATGCAGTAATATTCGAATACACCATTTTTAAAAGAAAAAGCGCATTTAAGTCCCGCCCCCACCGGAGAGGAAAACAGCTTGCCACTCTCCATTGATTTGTATTGCGTGAAGGTGCCTCCTCGTCAATTTTTTCTGCTAGCAAACAGAAAAATACCCAAAAGCAGCTGTGTGGTGATTTTCACTACCAACAATGCAAAGAACACATAACTTAATTTTTCATAAGCTGCCGACCCGAAAAACTGAGCTTTTATGAAGACAAAAGTGGATGCAGGCGTGAGTAATCAGCAGGAAGATTGGGGAGATTGGGGGTCCTAACACTAAACTAACAATATACCTAACAATATGTGTTATGTGTTAGCCTAATTCACAGAAATATAGTTAGCCTAAAATAGAAATTTGGATATTTGAATCGGTAACAAAATGCTTGCTGCAAAAGTTATGTTGGGCATGTCGATTCATAACGTCTGTATCAGCTTATGTCATCATAAAAGCCCAGTTTTTAGGTTCGACAGCTTATAAAAACTTAAGTCATGGGTTCTTTACATTGTTGATGGTGTATCCAACCACACAGCAACTTTTAGGCATTTTTCTGTTGTTTGCTAGCAGACGGAATGGACGATGAGCGGAAAGTCGTTTTCCCCTCCGGTGGGCGTAGCTTTCCGAGTATGACACAATGCGCTCTGTCTGTGGGTGAAAATAAAAAAATGCATGGTTTTTGCCCTAAACTGCATGCGATTAGCATAAAGTAGGCATGTCTGTAAAGGGGAGACACGTGGGTACCCATAGAATCAATTTTTTCATTCAGATATCTTGAGGTGAGAGGTCAAGGAACCCTTTGGTCTTGCCTAATGGAGTGTTATTTAGCCCATTTCCTGACAAGCTAGCGTGACATGATTGGTAGCAATGGATTCTTAGCTTGTCTAGTTTTATATGATAGCCTGGTAAAGACAGTAATGTTGGCCGAAATCGACAGCGGCCCTGCGGGTCTCTAGGGGTTAACACCGGTCTGACACTCAAGGCCAATCAGCTGGCAACGATAGTTCCCCCCATGTTCCTGTTGGCCAGTCCGGGCCTGTTTTACAGGGACTTCAGTCTAATAGGATTGTGGAGAGTTAGATGAGAATATCGGCACCACTTTCATGTCTGTATGCAAAATATGAAGCTATATGGAGCTGGTGATTAGCTTAGTTTAGCATAAAAGACTGGAAATAAGGGGAAACAGCTAGTTGTCCAAAGCTCTTCACTGTTTGACTGGCAATATTGCAGTGATTACAAGACTCTACAACTGGCCTGGCCAAGAAATACTTTCAGCAAAACTCCCCATACATTTTTTTACCTTTGGACGGTGCCAGGCAAGCAGTTTCCCTTGCTTTCAGTCTTTATGCTAGGCTATAATTGTCTGCTGTTTTTAGCAAACAGACATGAATGTGGCACTATTCTTTTCATCTAACTCTTGGAAAGTAAGCGAATAAGCATGTTTCCCAAAGCATTTTCAAAGTAATTATCAATCCCAGGCACTATTTATTAACTCAGTCATTAGTATTAACCCTGTTTGAAAGAAACCCTTTTGTTACAGCAGCACAATAAAAGCTTCACCTCCTTCAGCATGTTGATGTGTGCGGCCTGATGGTGGCTTGGAAGCCACCATCAGGCGTAAAAGTGTGTAAAAGAAAATATACAGTCAGGTGTTAGATATGAATCAACAGGCAAATAAAAGATAAAGAAGGTCAGTTCTCTTTTATACTGGCAAACTAGACACTGTGAGCTACTTAATGTAGGTTAAATCAGTACTGTCATGACAAAGAAAAGAAGAACCTTGCAGGCTTTTGAGAAAGTACACTGTGAAGGATACTATTGATATAATTAGTCACTTGGTGTGTTACGCTGTGGGGCTGGAGCTCTTTACTGAACCTCTCTCAGCTGTTGTTTGTCCATTGTGCAACAGTGCCTGATGTCGTAGGCAAAGCCTGTGCTCTATTAAAAGTATAGGAGAGGAATTTTTCCAAGTGTTGCTGCTATCAGTGCATCTATGACTTTGCTGTTGGCAGCAAATGGAGAGTATCATGGCTCATTAAGTACATTAAAGAAAGAGTGGAAAGATTTTATCATTTCTTATCTGTTGCGTTTGTCTTTAAAACATTGCCTTAAAGCTGTAGTATTTACGTTATAGTATAGTTTTGGTCTTAAAAGATATTTAGTCAACGATTTTTATCGTGGTTTTTATGCTTTTTCATGCTAAATGACTTATTTCCAAGAATTTTTTGAGCACATCTCTGGTAAACACAATATTTAAAGTGGTGCTTTTGCCTATATTTTTTGTGGAGAAACTAAGTTTTACAGAACTGTTGATTGAATCAACTAATCGTTTAGCCGATAAAACCATGAGTGAAACAAGCCTTTATTTGATAATCTGTCATCTTTATATGTTAAATTTAATCTGTCAGTTCGCTTTTTTCATCTGTGTTATTAACATGACATGCTTCCACAAAAGAAAGTCTACGGAAGAAGATTAGAGCCACATGTGAAACATTTATTTAAGTTCTCAGCTTAAAGTCTGAGTTTAAAGTCATTCTCTGACATCTGACTTTAAAAACAGAACTCAAATACATTTTCACATTGGCCCTAATCCTCTTAAAAGTCACCCATTAGCAGTGGAAGAGATGTATATTATATATGCCTGAAGAAGTAAGAAATACATCTTCAACTGCATGGTTACACCTTGAACAATTACTTGCACAATAAACAAATTCCTCAAGGCATTCAAATACAAACAACTCCTATTATTGTGTGTAACAATTTTTTTTTTTTTTAAATAGTGTGAAATCTTCAGTATTTGTTAGGCCATGTGGGAGGAGGTACTTAGATACATCCAAAACCATGAGGCATTGAAGCAAGAAAGGCTTGGTGACAGAAAGCTTGTTGCTGACCAAAAACATTGTAAAGGAATACTGCACAGATCACTGTTAGCACTACCTCCAACAAGCATTTAGTGAGCAATGGTCTTTATATAATGTTAAATACAAACAAGTCCTAAAGACATACAGAAGTGAAATGGCTTATTCTTGTCCACTTTCCATTTTGATTAGTGGATTATGTTCTTGGTTGGAATGTTGAATAACATATTTTTCAGTAAACCATAGCAGTAGGCAGGGCTCGACAGTAACGGTGGCCTCTGGTTGCCCCCTTTGGCAACCACCTGTTCAATCAAACCTACAAAACTGGAAAATCTTTTTTCAGAAGACGGCAATATTCTATTTGGTTGTCTCCATAAAGTTTAAACACTACTACGTTAGTGCGCAACACAATATTTCAGCTGTTGTGCGACCGTTGTGCGACCGCTGTCCACACGCACGTTTGCCGTGAAAAAAAAAAAGGCAACACATTTTTCTGTTCATGTTAACGGCGCATTGTTAAAATCTGGTTTCGGTGCCTCCTTACCGTGCCACTTCAATGTCTGCGATGCTCTCTGATGCTCCGAAACAGACGTAGAGGCAACAGAAGCATCGCTGCATGTCACGCTAGTAAACACTAATAACACGTTACACTTGGCAGCAGGTAACGTTAGCCTAGCGTTAGCTACAGTAGTAACTGGATTAAACACGGTTAAAATGCTGACAGTTAAACGGTGTAAAGGTGTGACTGTATTTCACTGTAGAGGATTCCAACACCAGGACGTCCAACCGTGATGCCGCTAAAGCTATGAGCTAAAATACACAAACTGGCACTTGGTCACTGCTGTTGTCACAGCAACAACACAGACGGGACTAAATGTTGGGTTTACTTAAAACTGGTAAACCTCGTGGTGCATTCAAAGTTATTCTAAAATATAGAATACCCTTTTCTCATGTTTTTGCCGTTTAACAGCAATTTACTGGTGAAAGAAGTAATTGTTAAAAGTTATTATTACATTTTCAATTATCATTTAAATTCCCCCCTTTTATGTGCTGATCCGAAAATTTATCCGATCCGTGACTCAAAACAGTGATCCGAACTGTGAGTTTTGTGATATGTTGCACCCTTATTTGAGAGGGATGGGAAATTACTGTATATTGCAAACCATTCTCTCATTGTTTCATAATTACAATGTGTGGTATAGTTACATAAGAAATTAATTGCTCCAAATAAAGGCAGTTTCAAACATGGCAACCGTATTGTCAATTTCGGCAACCAAAAGCCGATGCCTGGTTGCCAAGCCAGCAACCACTTTAAAAAGTTAGCATTAAGCCCTGGTAGCTCAGGTTTGTGTACAGTGTTTCTGACTACGCTGCACCCAGAGGGCTCCTCACATCTACATTCTTCTTGGATCAAATGAACCTATTCCCATATACAATAACACATTTATTCACTGCACATTCTTCGAGCCATTTGTTAGGTAACTGTCAGCCAAAAATACCTGGTGTTCACTGAGTTATTTGCATGCAAGCAAATGGGCTGCTTGCCTGTTTGTTTATGCACTGCCCTACAGACCCAGTTATCTGTCTGAACTTTTGATTCCATACAGGAACCTCCTGGCCACTCCTGTGTCCAGGTTAAAGGCTACAATTGACAGGACTTCTCATTCAAGTCCATTCTAAAATCTTTTTACATTTCATCCATATGTTGCCTTATGTTATTTTATTCTGTATGTCTCACCATCAGCTGAGTGTACTGTTTTTTTAGCAATTCAATTCATTGTTCTATATTACAACTGATTATTTCTTCCCTTGCTTTGCGAAGTGCGATTATAAGTAAGGATTACTATTAAAATGACCGTAACAGTGTTTATTGCATGTTCTGGCCAATTTACTACAAGTCACATACATTACATTAATGTTAACTTATTTCCCAGACAGGTTTCCATTAATTTCACTGTGATATGAAAATTTGCCTTTTTGGGTAATACACTGAATCTTCTTTAAAGGATTAGTTCACCACTTTTGGAATAATGCTGTTTTAGTTTCTTTTCAAGGGTTTTCTTTCTCCGTAAAATGAAGCTGCCTTCAGGTACAGTAGGAAACGTTGAGTTCTCTAAACGATTTGACGAAAAACTGTTACTGTGAAATATAAAGTCTACTTGTGCTACATTCGGGGGGTTAAAGAAAACAACAGGACGTCGCACCACCCTGTGGCGATTGCTTTTTTTTTTTTATCTCACTATAAACTCAAAAAAAATCTTAAAAGGTCACTAAACTTAAACAGCTTTTTCACAAAAACTGTAAAAGATATCAAAACACTGAGCACACCCCGAATACCTGAATATTTTGTGAACAGTTTAAAGTTTGAATCACGTCTGTGAAAGAATGTAGGAGGAGATACATTTTGAAGCAGAAGAGGATTTGAAGGATTTGAAGCCTGCTCTCATTGACTTCAATGTTAAGTGTTAAAAAGCTTAATATTTTAAAAAGTATAAATAGTAGAAAAGAAGTCCCATCATTAGCTGAAAGAGCTGAATATTTTAAAAGTTGAATGGTTTTAATAGCTGAAAGTATGCAGAAGTTACGCTGAGCCCAAAAATGTACTGAAGAAAAAAAATGGCTGACACAAATAACAATAGTTGGAATGCTGTTGAACAGCATTCCCACTAATTAGTGGTCATTTTCATGCCTATCTATCTCAGGTAAGAACATTTCGTCTCTGCAAGATGGTTTTAAAAGAATGACAACCAAGGGAGAAAAAAAACACGTTGAAAAATCCTAAACATGATGGTATGCTCTAAATGGGTTAAAACATGCAAAACCTTGGTGTGGTCCGTAGGCATGTCTATTATTCTTGGAACCTGCAGACCTGTCATGACACTTCCCCACAGCTTACTCATATTGAGCCACAAATGTATTAGCCCTTGTGTTGTCTTCCCGTCAACCTTGAAAGAAAACACATTTTTTTCGACGTTTGTTTTTGCTTTTTCCAACGTTTTAAATTGTTACATTTTTCTTCTACACATTTTCAGCACTTATTTCTACGTCCCATATTTTCTGATATCAAACAAAAATTGAAAACGGGTCAATTTGACCCGAAGTCAACACAAGGGTTAAAGTGAATCTTACTGAAGTCAGGCCAGTGCAAACAGAATTCCATATTTAAAAAGTTGGATTTAGAAAATACAACAGCAACCTGTGTTTTTTTAGACACATTGTCGTAGTTACTTGAGACAATCGACAGACCTCATCGCATTGGATTGCTTTTATTAGAACAACTTTCTTCCAAAGATAGAGTCCCTATGTTTTTGTAGTATAAGTTAAGCGACCCAGCAGAGGTCTAGACGTTAAGAGAAGCTGGACAGTTTGAATCCTAGCAGGAGAGTGAATGATATTTGCTCCCTCAACAACTTTGCCCAGGAGCCCTTGAGCAAACCACTTAACCTCAACATACTGTGAGGCTCAAAGAGGTGCAGCAGAAGTGCTGGGCAGCTCCCAGTGCGAATGTATGCCAGGGTGGAGCTGAGAAACAGCACAAAGGCAAATTTCCCCGGAAACATGGGGTGAAATAACACTGTGGTATACTACAAGAACAAGACATGCAGTTTCATACCAGTTTTATGGCTGTAACCACCCCTTATCTGAGGTGGAACACTTAACAACAGAGGGCAACTCTAGAGTGTCAACAATAGAAATGGGAAAACAAGTACATTTAACATCTGTGAAAGAAAGGTCAGTAAGTGTTCGAGTGGAAGGAGATTAACCACAAGTGTCGATTGCATGCAATAGTGGTTTTAGTGGGTTACAACAAGGAAGTGGCAAGTTGTTCCAAATAGCCTACCTGGATGACGAAACGGCAAAGTCCCCACCGTCAATCAGCCGGATCTTGCAGAAAAGCACTCCATTAACAAAAGGCACTGCTGTAAGCTCCTCCAATGTAAAGTGCACTTGAAACTTGAACTTCTTCTTTTTGATCAAAAAAGACATTGTTCCCAGCTGCTGGAGTGTGCTCATGGTATGATGAACACCAATGAATGGAAACAGAACAGAAATATACTCTCTTTGGCTTTAAAGTGGGCGATCCTTCTTTGCTTCAATGTCAGCCATCTCTAAAGAACTGTTTAGACCTGGAATTGAAAGGAATACACTTGTTGAAGTTATACATGAAGATGAACACGGTTTCATTCGCAACTGCGTGTTACGTTTTTTGCAGCAATGACAGATGTAGAAATCATGTGGTCCGTATATTTCTCTATCCCCCAGTTGCAGATAGAGCCTAAGGCAACACCTCCTACATACTGTTACAGTTTTGATTCATGAATTTGGTGTTTTATAATCGTTTTAGATACAAAAATAAATCGTTTGCTTGTCTTTTCTCTAAGGTTGGTAACATTTACAAACTCTCTCAGTGCACATAGCTGCCACGCAAACACCGAAACCACCACTCGGCGGCTCACTAGAATAATCTTTCGTATAAGCTTTCACAAACTTTACCGTTTTGTCGGTCTGATGCTCCTCATACTTGTCAAACAGTACAACTGTGTACCGCTGCAGATAACTGAAGTCTGGGTTCTTGGCAGTTTTGTCGGTTTCAGTGCATCTTCACCAACCTTTCCCTCCCCAGTAGAGAGTTCAACAACAGTCAGTCAGAGCGGCTCCGTGAACGTCTCAGATCTCATGGGGCCAGTTAGGGACCGTCCACAAAGTCTGAGCAGAGGTGTGTAAAAGCGGGATTTATGGTTCTGCTGGGACTCTACGCAGAGCTTTCGCCGCCCTCTTTAAGAGAACAGCAGAGCCGGCATACAGTAGGCTACATGTATCCTGGGGAGTGTGTGGTAGAGCGAGTGAGAGAGTGACAGGTATTATATTGCCTTCCATTTATTTATTTTTCTAAGCTTTCATCATGAATAAAGACATCAACCAATCACATTGTCTTGTTTACTTATTTGGATCATAACACAACAGGAGGCTGCTGTCCGAAACTTTCAAACTTTATTGGGCTACTTTCAACCTTGACAAAGGCAGCGTTTACCAGAGACACATTCTGACTTTATTCTCAGAATTCTGACTTTATTCTCAGAATTCTGACTTTATTCTCAGAATTCTGACTTTAAACTCAGAACTCTAATAATTTTTTTTCACATGTTGCCTTTATCCTCTTCCGTATAACTGAGCTGGACACATAGCGACTTTTATAAACATCTTTCTCTACTGCACAGGTGCCGGCGACTGCCAGTACATTAGTCCTTATTTTTAGGTACATAAAATGTGTTACACACAGAACGCTGTCACGCAGAGATAAGTTAAGTCCTCTGGCCACATACAGACAATCATCAATTCAAAGGCTTATTGTTAGTTGTAGTGGGTGACCAACTATCCAATAAGCTATTAAACAAGCTACCAAGTCGCACGTTATAATCACTACCATAGCGAACTCATGGAGAAAGGCATCGCTTATCATCATTTTTGTGTTGGGGTAGTTACTCAAAAAAAAGTAATAGATTACACATTACTAGTTACTTTATAAAAAAGTAATGCCTTACTTTAATATATTACTCACTGCTGAAAGTAATTAGTTACACTACTAGTTGCATTACTTTTGGATTACTCTGTAACATCACCTGAGATGCACCATAACTTACTTGCCAAGTGGAGCTCAGCGTAAATTCTGCCTGGAAGACTTCTAAACTCAATCACATTTCTCTCTCTTCTAAACTGAACTGTAGAGGCGTTCCCTTGTATCTAACCAATCAGAAGTGGCCTTGAATTTCACGAGCCAATCACAGCATGACATCTCTGTATTAAACCTGTCTCTCTGCTGCTCAGTTGTCATTTCAGGCTAAGAGCACTAACCCTCCTCCTCCCCTTGCTCCTCCGGTCTTCCTTGTGCACGGTTCCTGGTTCCTCCTCCGTCAGGACCGCATCGGCTCCTCGGTTCGGTATTCGGATTCCTCACACTACCATCGGTGTCTAGACTCCATCGGGGGATCGGCTTCTGGCTTTCTAATCCCCTAAATACTGTATATATATTATTTCATAATGATGGAGTCTAATCTCCAAAGACTGTACATGTCATATCATGCATCTGTCCAACAAATCTTTGCATATCTGCAACAAAGTCTCCCCTGATTGAAATAACAATATAAAGTTAAATCTCATGTATGCCCAGATCAAAATAACCCTTATTATAATGAGGGCATACACAAGATCTCTCTTTTATGCTCTTTAATACCACAAAGCTGACAACAAAGTTGTGAACATCACCACAAAATTTGTCAAGAATTACTGGCGGTCGTCAGCTCTTCATTATCTGTATTTTGCCCAGTATGTGTATGAAAAGACGAAACAGGCAACATTTCCTCCACTATCTATGCTTATCTTTCTCTGCTTGGTTTACCTGCTGTTGAAAATCAATTATTGGCTGCTTGGCAGGTGTCGGCAACATGCAACATGGCTTTTCATCAGCGTCTCAGGGTTCGGGGGACTTTAGCAACTAGCTTTGATTGGATGTTGTGTTCGTGGCGGTGGAGAGGTGTCTGTGGCCTGGGCACAATTAGCACTTTACAATCAAGTTATTGTCCTTTCACTGCAACTAATTTGAAGTAATGGGCATACCTCCACCCCTCAAAAGACGTCCTAAGCAGTGGCTCTGACATTTTTGTTTCGTCTACTTGGACGAGTGTTATGTTTTTTCTCTCGTGGCACAAACAGGCACGAAAACAGATGTTTGATTTGTTATATTCTCCTCACGTTATACAGATAGTTGAAGAACCAGTAACGCAAGTAACGCGATAATTAATTGATAAGTAACTGTAATGTGATTACTGAGTTATCAACAGTAATGCGTTACATTACTGCATTACAGACAAATGTAATCTAATTATAGCAACACTGGTCATGACTAATTTATTAATGACTCGGCATCATCTGTATTGGAGAAAAGAATCACTTCATCCGATGTTTAAAGTGAATAAAATAGCCTTGCCAGCTACTGACACAATTTAAACTTTTTTCTCTCCCACAAGTCCCCACTTCTATGTGAAAAGGCCCTGACACACCAAGCCGATGGCCAGGAACTAGAGGCGACTAAGGCCGACTGTGGCAGCATACAGTCAAGGGAGAAGCCCATAGAGAGTCCATGAAAGCATTGGAACAAAATATTACAGCAACGTTTTGCTCCTGCTCCTACACTCATGGACAGCTCCTACTCACGCTCTCCGTCTCTGCAAGATTCGGAATGATTGAGATTTCTCTTGGCACAGTTACCAGAAGACTTACAAATTTCAGACAGGTTGCTCACATCACATCTACGTCGGCAAGCTCAGTTTGAGACTGCGTAGTACGCTCAGCCATCACAGGAAAAGTGCTTCTAATTGACTTCACTGGTCTCCGTCGAAGTCTATGGCGTCGCTGTGTCCATTTCTTTCACGGTCTATGGGCAGAAGCGAACAGAGCCTACGGTCACTCTGCTTTACTACCCGCCGGGAAAACCGATGACACCAGGAGATGGTTAACCATCTCCCAGGCTGTCGTCCGATCTCTCTGCAAAGAATTCTCTCTACGGTGGGAGCGGAGTGGAGGGACCAAACTCGAACGGCCCGCTGCTGGCTAGTTGGCTAACTTTAGCTTGCTAATTCCGGCCACCAAACATGCCTTAATCCTATACTGGTTACAGAAAATTAGCCAAACAAAATTGTCACTCATCTTGCAATAGCAATGTGCTTTCCTACGAATTGACAACAGTGTGTGAATGAAACATTAAGATGTTACGTTAACTGTTACATTTTACTCATTTTGAGGCTGGCTGGCTAGTATGCTAGCTTGCTTGCATGCAGACCATGGATGTATTAAGAGAATGGTGCAGACAGTGCAAAGAGGGAGGTCTATTATGGTTTTTATATTAAATTTCACGGTATAGTATATGGTATTAGTTTATTAACGTTAGTTTATTTTGTAATGTGTAGATATGTAGATCTTTTAAAGCAACCACAAAGCGCATTTCCTCTTCGGTCCCGCTACAGGTTGGAAGCAGAATTGTCCATTACCGCTGTCATTCAAACTACAGATCCGCTACCCAATCTGGCAAACCGGTAGAGGGCCGCAAAGCGAATGCAGAAGTGCCGAGTTACGAGTTGATGAACCACTGAAACAATTTTGGAAACATTATTTTAAGTTACAAAAGAATCTTTGGTGTTGCTTTAAAATACATGTTATTGTTGAAATAAATATACCAACCTTTTACAGCCTATGATACCAACACAAGTACCTATGTAGGCTATATCTCGTACGTTTGCCATATTATGGTGCAAAAATAGTTATTCCAATTGTTCAAACCTATGTGTTTTTTAGAAGGAACATTCAAACTTAATTTTTGGCCAGTTTTGACAGCTCTTACATGTATTGGATTGATGAGATGAGATGAAAAATGAAAAGAGCCTTCTGTGTGCTGTTTGTTTGCTTTCCTCACTTACCCTGACACGTTTTCAAGATGAAAGCCAAAAAAAGGCCGACGCAACAGTCGCCTTGGTGTAAAGCGTGATTTATGGTTCTGCGGAGGCTTCATGCAGAGGTTTGTATTGTTTTACTACTTACACAATTATTTTAAGTTTTATCATTACGTTATTTATGATACACAGCATAGTTTTAATGATATTTTTAGGGGGAACATCCCTTAGATGGGGTGGGTCCCGATCCCTGACCCCCCCGCGATTTCTGCCTATGTACTCACCATCTTGAATATATATTTCATCCCTTTGTGCAATATTCACTCTGTGTGCAATAGTCAGTGTTTTTAAATATGCCTTAAATATATAAATAATATTGTTTTATTGGTTCGTATATTTAGGTCCGAGCAACGACAAAGTTGGTCAGTAAAGGTCCTATTGAAATCGCTATGTTCATTATTGTTTTTAACCAAAATGAATTGCACTTGAGGGGCTAAAATGCTCAGCTTAATCAAATTTGCACACAAAGCAGAAGAGGCAGAAATTAAATCTGACATGAGTTTTAAGGCTTGGGTGTGGCAAATTGGCCCCCAAAAAGTCCCCAAATTTCAACAAAGTAGCCCTCCTAGATGTATATGTGGTAGTCCCATGTATCATGTCCAGACAAAAAAAGCCTCTTGGAGTCATCCCCTAAACCCAACAAAAGCTCAGCCATATTCATTTTACTGTGCCATTTTTGGACATTTTATACCATTTCTAAGCATTTTTTTTTTTTAAAACATACAGTACTCTTCCTAGAGATTTAACCCAATTTATTATTATGCTATATGTTCCTTACATTTACTACTTTCCGTTTTTCTTAAATGGAGCCTCCCAGCATACACTTTTGACACGTTTGTACTTGTATAACCGGTGTGACAATAAACATCTTGAATCTTCAAATGACCACCAGAGCGGTATTTTTTTCGAGACCCTAGCCAGAGACTCTAAGAAGGCCTGATACCTACAATGCCTGCAAATAGTCAAAAACATCCAAAGATTGGACAGTAAATTAAACATGGCTGATTTACTGTTGCATTTAGGGTATAGCTCCAAGAGGCGTTTTTGTTATCTGGACATGATTCATATACCTACCAAATTTCATACATCTAGGTGAAACATACTGTGAGGGCTACTTCTTTGACATTTTGTAGGGGGGCTATACTAAAGCATGACACCCATAAAATATCAAAAATGTTACCGGTGTGCAAATTTTCACATTTCAACGCACTTTTAGCCCCTGTAAAAATCAATTAATTTGCAAAACAATATTTAAAGCTGCAAGCACTGATGACCAGGCCCTCGCACCCTCCCGCATATCGGGGGTGCTGGCGGGACACTGGTTGATGCATCTGTGCATTTACGTGCAAGTTAATAATAATAATAATAATAATAATTCATTTTATTTATGGGTGCCTTTAACGTCACTCAGCAGTAATTAAAAACAAGAACACAGACATAAAAACAAAAACAAAAACAGCAATATATGAGAAGTGAGAATGGCGTGGCCAAAAGGAATATGCTAATCTGTTTTGAGCTGTGATTTGAAGGTGTCCAGAAGGGTGTGTGTGTGTGTGTGTAGGTGTGCAGAAAGGTACGGAGGTGCAAGGTTGTGGAGAGCCTTGAAAGTAAGAAGGAGAATCTTATAGTCGATGCGATATTTGATAGGGAGCCAGTGGAGTTGTTGAAGGACAGGGGTGATGTGATCTATGGAGGGAGTTGTGGTGATGGTCCGGGCAGTTCTGGACCATTTGGAGTTTATGGAGAAGTTTGAGAGGTAGACCAGAGAGGAGAGTGTAATCTTTGTGGGAGGTCATTGTCTGCCGCCATCCTTGACGGATCGACTAGTCTGACATTATTTCCTGAGTGGAGTGTGTGGCACTGGAAATTACTTATTGAAACAATGGTACCACTTCCTCTGTCCACTATGTGGCACTGGAAAACACACTAATTATATGTCATGTTGCTGTGTATCATGCGTAGACCAGACAATGTAAATTTCATCTAAATTGGATGAACTTTGTTCCCCAAGGTTGACGTCTTGTTGTCAGTAGGCGGTGCCATGACTATGCCTTAATATGGCTGTGTAAATGTTTTCAGGCCAGGACTCTTATCCAGCATGAGAGATTGGATTACATAAAATTCAAGTTACAACAGCTTCCTGTCTCATAGCAGGGACCGTTGGACCTCTGGCACATTTATGCTTGGGCCCTTATAATAATCCTATCAGTTTCAATAAGGCCTTCGCTGACCGATGTTGTTGGAGCTCGGGCTCTAATGATTTACTACTGTCAAACCGAAAAACTGAAAATAAATCAAACTTAAGTAACAGGAATGTATTTAGGTTGTTATCAGTAGTAACAGAAATCGACCCTATAAGAGAATCCCAGATATTTACTGTGGACATCCAAGTCACTTAAAGGGTAACTTCAGTTTTTTTTTAATCAACCTATTTTCCTATGTTTTTGTGTCCAAGTGACTGATGGGAACAATAATCTTTGAAATTGGTCCAGTATTAAGCGAGGCCGCTGCTGAAACGAGCTACAATGTAAGTTAATTCGACCTTAAAGGGGTGATAGAATGCAAAACTGATATTACCTTGTCATAGTTGCATAATGACAGTTTAGTGGGTAACTAGGACATACATAGAACCTCTAAATCCCATTGACACCTCTTTTCTCTGCAAATCTCACTATTTGAAACTGCCTCTGAAAACGGGCGAATCTCAACGAGCCCCATAGTTGACGTCAACTATTGCGGCTCCTCCTCATTTGGCTCTAGTCTTTCTCTTTGTCACGCCCCAACATTTGCATAGGCTACACAACTGACCTGAGATCAGTTAGTCTTCTGAATCTAGGTCGTGCAGATCTCAGAAATTGTATACATTGTTCATCTGCTATTTTACCATTAAATTCACTTCTCAGACTTTTTTATGCGAGAAATCAACTATGTAGAGGTCAAATATGGGCCGTTTTACGAATATTGAAGTCTAATTGCAAATTTTGTCCGACTGTGTGTCGGAGTTCAGAGGCCGGTGCTGCCTGTGTTGCTGCCTCGCCGCCCGGCCTGCCTTCCTTCACAGACCCCGGCCTGCTGTGAGGTAGATGGAGCTCAGTCACGGCTGGCAGCCCACAGCACTCCATACCCGCGCAAAGTCACCGTTTTGGGCTAATGGACTACAAAACGCCGCTGTTCTGACAGAGCTCCAGGGCCTGCAACTCCCCTCTTCCTGCTAGCTAAATGCCCGGTATATGCGAGTGAAAGCGCGGTCAGCGAGCTTGTTACGCCATTATTGTAAAAAAATAAATTTAAATAAATTGATTGATAAATAAAATTATCAACATGCCATCTTGGTTCATCTTTCCACTGTTCCAACAATCACCACTCTGGTTTGGTTGAAATAAACCCTTAATTTAACCATTTACATGTAGAAATTTGTTGGCTCTACACATGCTACAAGTATTGTTTATTTAAAAAGGTCCAGTGTGTAACGTGTTTAGTTCATTATAAAAATCTGTGTTGGCCGTTCACAAACTTGTCCTTTTTCATGAATATTTACCACCACCATCAATTCCAAGATAGGAGAAATTCCTACACATTGGACCTTTAAATGGAGTCTGGTGGGTTTGGCGATAGCGATTTCTGAGCCGTTTCTGGTTAAACAAAAAGTATCTTACTCTTTATCAAAAAGCTATATCTATGTAGGGAACCTTTTCATAATGTTGTCAGACACTTAGAATAACAATCTGAGCCTGTCAGTGGTTACATTGCAGCTTGGTTCGCTGCTGCCAGTGTTCTGGCTCAATATTGGACCAATTTCAAAGATTAGTGTTCACTTAGACACTAGTGCATGGGGTAATAAGGTCCAATGTGAAAGAAAACAAGTATATGACTGTAAAGTAAAATAATTTCACATAACACACATATTTCATCCTAATTTATAGATGCTAAAGGTCCCATGGCATGAAAATTTAACTTAATGAGGTTTTTAAAAATTAATATGAGTTCCCCCAGCCTGCCTATGGTGTCCCTTGTGGCTAGAAATGGTGATAGGTGTAAACCGAGCCCTGGGTATCCTGCTCTGTCTTTGAGAAAATGAAAGCTCAGATGGGCCGATCTGGAATCTTCTCCTTATGAGGTCATAAGGAGCAAGGTTACCTCCCCTTTCTCTGCTTTGCCCACCCAGAGAATTTGGCCCACCCATGAGAGAGAGACATCATGGCTTTCAAACAAGCAAAGTGGCAGTTGGTCAAGGCCACACCCCCACCCTCCACCTTGCCCCCCCTCTCTCCTCCTCAATAGCTACAGACACAGAAATGGCACATCCTAAGGAAAGCTCATTGTGGGACTGGCTCTAGTGGCTGTAATTCTGCACCAAGGCTGAGTTTCAGGAAACAGACTTCAGAAACAGTATTAGGGGACCACTAAGGTCTATATAAAAGAGACTTCAGATACAGTATTAGGGGACCACTAAGGTCTATATAAAAGAGACTTCAGATACAGTATTAGGGGACCACTAAAGTCTATATAAAAGAGACTTCAGATACAGTATTATGGGACCACTAAAGTCTATATAAAAGCATCCAAAGAGCACCATGTCATGGGACCTTTAAAACTACACTGTTGCTGCTCCACCAGTGGTGAAACTTGCTTGCACACACTGACCTCTTCTGGTTGATTAATAGCGATGCACCCTGCAGGGAAAACGCAGGCCGATGAGGCGTCAAATTTTATTAAATCCTGAAGACATGGTGCACACTAACTGAAGAACCCAGCTGATTCTGGTCTTAAAACAAGACTGATTTATTCTTCATTCAGGGTAAACTGCAGGATGACTTAAAGAAACTAAGATTTAAAAGTTCAGCCCACATCAGGGTGATGACTACCTGCATAATTGCATTAAAAACACAATTTCAATATCAAATCCAATGTATTAAATAACATAAACTCACTGCTAATTAAAGACAGACGGTAAAAAGTAAAAATAATGTTCAACATAACCTTTTCACTGCTTCTGCGACTGTTTTTCCGAATCATAAAACAGAAGTAAAATTATGTACATGCTCACCCCAAGGCAACTTTTAAAAAGCTTTTCATTGTTCTCTGAAGCTTGTGTGCAAGGACTCCTCTATGTACAATGCAGAAAGGAAGCAGCACACACACACACACACACACACACACACACACACACACACACACACACACACACACACACACATACACACACACACACACACACACACAGTGCTATTGTGTCTCCTCAGCTTGCTGTGGAGGACGTGGAGGTGTTTTGGGCCTGCTCTGTTCCTCTGTTCCTGCCCCATCAGCTATCGCTCCTGCTGCTGAGCTGCTGGGGTTTGTGACCTCATTCCCACTCTGCAGGAATTTGCGCAGGTCTTTGAGAGCAGGCCTGAGCATCTGCACTAATGCTAGCAGGGCAGCCTGGGTACCTTCCAGGGCCTGGGCCTGTCTTTCCTGGGCGAATGCCTGAGCCTCCTGGGAGCGCCGCATCATCTGCAGGAGCTCGTTTTGGCCCTCCAGGTGCTGGGCAATCTGTCGGATGTGGACGTTGGTGACTCTCTGCTCCTGCAGCAGGCGGGCTGAGTTGAGGGCAATGCGGCTCTTCAGCTCCTGAGGTTTGGCCTGACCCTGAGGTGGAGGTGGGGAAGCTGAGGATGAGGCCAGCATCTCCACTGGAGCCTCAACGGCTGCCACAGTGGGAGTGGAGTCACCTACAGTGGTGGTGCAGTACTCCACTACGCCTCCATCCTCTAGGGTGTGGTAAGTTGTTTCAGCTGGAAACAGAACAGAAACAACTTTAGTTGAGTTACTTTGGCTGAGGAGTCTGCGAGTTTCCAATCAAACTTTAAAACCGAAAGTAGAGTTGTGATCTACTAACACTTATGTCACTCAAAGCACCAGTTAAAGGAGTAGCAGATCTGAAAATATGTTTTTTTGCCAAGGTTGAAATGATAACATATATACCAGTAGTGTGAAGCTGGAGTCAGGACATGGTTAGTCTATAGCCACGACCTTCCACTTCCGGGATTGCTCCGTTGCCGTAGGAAATTCCGCCATATGTCCTTCTTTTCAGCCGGATGTCCGTTACCTTACACTTTCTTTGTGTTGGAATTTTAAACTCCGGTGGATTTCTGAGGACTATGTTTAACTTCTCCTCAGATCTCTGCAGGGTAAATCCAGACAGCTAGCTAGACTATCTGTCCAATCTGAGTTTTCTGTTGCATGACTAAAACAACTTTTGAACGTACACACGTTGCACCAAAACAAGTTCCTTCCCGAAGCTATTTTGCAGAGGCACCGGGGCTCTGTGCGGTGCATAGCCCTCCCCATGACAATTGTGACTTGTTTAAAGAAAAGCCAATAAACCAGAGCATGTTCCTCTCCCATCCCGGAATGCTGTGTGGACTAGCCAGACCCTCCAACGCGGCGCAGTGGAGAACGGTCTGGCAATGCGAGACTAGGACGTGGTCAAAGGTGGAGCCAGGGGGATGGATTTCGGGTTTAAATGGTTTGAACTGGATGGTCATAAATATGCCAGTTAATTTATTCTGATATTACAATTTAACCCTCCTCTGACTTTCTACCCACATTTTAATCATATTACAAACTTTGTGTAAACGTGTTTTATTTTGCCAGACCATCTGGTTCAGAATGCATTATTGTCATTGTGAATGACACCGGGAGCAAGGGAGCATTCACTCAGGCTCGTTCATCTTTCATGGATGGATCCAGAAAACACAAAAATCAGTAGGCCTCCGAAACAAAAACAGCTGGATAACATCTGGATGTTCAAATGTTACCTGTAAGCCAATGCTTAAGGACCACAACGTCCAGTCACTGATCTTCAGAGTTTCAAAAAGGCACAAAAAATTTGCAGAAATTGGTAAATTTGTTTGGACACACCCCTGTGCAAAATCTTGCATAGTACAGTATGACTGAATATTATGAAGTTAAACAACTGCACTCCAAACCTCTTTTCAACCTCCCATAATAAATACATCTGGTCACATATTCAAGTACTATTTGTCAAGAATGACAAGACATAGTAGTGACTGGTTGAGCAACATTAAAGAGGACCATCTAGTAAATGAAGTTAATGTTGTACTCATGAATGTGAATACTGGTTGTGAGATTACAGCATTACAAGGGTTAGGTGGTGTTCTGCTTGTGGCCCTAAAAGACTTTGTTCTTGTCCCCAGAATTCTTCAACAGAAAAATAGAACAATCTCTTCTTTAACTTTTCTTCATGAACTTATGTGCCTTTGGTATCTGCTGTCACGGTTTATGATGATTACAAATCTTAGTTAATAATCAATTCCCTGTAGGAAGACCTTTCTTTGTACCATGTGGAAAGATGTGTCCAACTCACTAACTGATCTGCATGTGTCAGGTATACAGTATAATATTCTGCAGGTATGGAGAGATATTACAGAAGAAAAAAAAACAACTTACTGAGTGGCTTTGCTTCATCACAGTCTGTACCTGAGCCCGATGGAAGAGCTATAAAATACGCAGACAGAGGATGACGCTTAAAAACACAGGAAAATACAACCAACAATCGAAGAAAAAGAAAGAAATCCAATTATTATTAGGCTAAAACTTGCAAAAACACTTTAATATTTTTCTCCTTAAAGTACTAAATTACTGGAGTGCCATTTTAAATGATTTATGTAATTAGTTTTGGGCTTTTAAAGTAAACAAGGATAAAAACAAGAAGATTTTTTTTTTTTTTCGGTAATAACAAATTCTTTCAGACCAAAACGTGATTTCAGTGATCATTTTTTGAACCTTTAGTCATGTACAAACTGTCAACATATGTAAGCTGTGACAAGGATCACATGTAGCAAAGAAAAATCCTGCACACTGTCTAACTTGCAAAAATTATATAAAGTTTGATAGTAGACAACGTTTCGGTACTAGACCATCGTCAGGCAAATGGTGTTACATCCTGAGAAGCCATCTTTTGTAGGAGGTGACAGTTTTGTGTGCACCAATCAGCAACTTCAACATGAAATCAGGCATTAGTGCACAACATTCATTCACATATCCATTACTATAGATAGAGCATAAACTTCAATAAAACCCCTCTATAGCAACCATAATATTATATATATACAGTATATCATGCCAGAGCAATCGATAGTACATAGATGTCCATTTCTATATAATGAATCCACACAACAAATGATGTAGAGCATTCATATTCAGGCATATTTCCAAAACCTGCTGGTACCTCATCCATTAATAGATAGAGTAAAAATATCAAAATAAACACAAGAGTCTACTTTACTTTTTGTGTTAAATCATATAAAATGTATAGGAAAAGAGAAAAAGTCAACATCATAAACATTGCTTATAAGACTCCACACCATCATACAAGTACAAAGAAGCACGACTGTAAAGGAAAACTGTGGACCTTGACATCATCTTAGGGAGGCATATCACATCTATTCAGTCATATCACATCTGCAACAGAGGTGCCGACCTTATTTTTACTTAGCACATTTGCTCGTTGACCCTTTATTACCAAGTCTGTTTTCATCGGTTTAAATAAACAATAGAAATGTATCATATCCTGTGTAATAATGACTCAGAGATCACCATACTCCAGTAGGCCTACTTTTAGTCTTTTCTTAAGCCCTTACACAGCAGAGTGTGTCAGGTTGCATGTTTTCTTGTCATTTTTTTTGTCAAAACCTAATTGGGCCAGTGAGAGGAGTGCTGGCTTTTGTGGTTCCACTGCTGGCTCTATATTTTAGTGTTCAATTATATTTAATCTTCCATAACACATATTCAGTTTTGCACATGCAGTGTGTCTCGGCCTCTCAGTTCACTTTCTGAGCAACATTTTTCACTGAGCTCTGAAGATGAATCCACCAGAGGTAAACACGTGAACTTTCATGGCAGCATACATTACCTCTAACACTGTAACTGTATCCTACCTGTGCATGCTCAGAGTGAAAACTTTTGTCAACTTACTGTCTGCTAGTGTTACGGTGGCGGCAGCGTTCACTGTAACAGGTAAAGTTATCTCAGCATCCGAGTCTCCTGCAGGTAAGCTGATGATGGTGGCCTCCCCCAGGAGGTTACAGATCCTCTGCTGCATAGCGGTGAGGATCACGGGAACTGGAGTGCAGTCAGCGGAGATTCCCTCTATAGCAGCTCGCGCCTGGGCCACTTTCCGTCGGACCTCCGTCTTCATGTCAGACCACTTCTTTTTCACCTCGGGCAACTCTCTGGGACAGGTGGTGACAGCGTTCACCTTTTTCAGAATATCCACCCACGCGTTATTCTTTGCCATGTGGGTGACTCCAGCATTGAAGTGGTTAACCAGTGTGTGCTTTTGTTTCTCTATTTCTTCCACAATAATTTCCACCTCTCTCTCCGAGAAATTCATTTTTCTTTTTTTCGCGACCGATGCCATAATTGCAGAAACTGCTCTTTTGGAGAGGTAATTGTGCGTATTGTACGCACAAATAGTAGGATTTACTCAATTAATGTGCGCAACGTAATGGCTTCCAGAATCGGCTTCTTCTTCTTCCTACTAACAACGCTTACGTTGGCTGGGCGTATAGCCCCGCCTACTTACACTCTATTGGTCGGATATCTCACGGTCATGCTTTATTCTCTGTGGCTATTGGTTTAATCAAACGCCAATACTCAAGAAGGGAAATAAACGATGTAATTCAAAATCCTCTCACTTTACAGTCGTAGTTTTTATTTTTTTCATTTGAACATTTCAATAACAACAGTATACGTGATTTACAGGAAATAGCTATTACAAGCAGCAGTAACCTAGAAAATAAACATGAAATAACACAAAACAATATAAAAATGGATAAATAAAAAAACTACACAAGACACACTCATATTGCATTCTGTCAAATGTGTGTGTGTGTGTGTGTGTGTGTGTGTGTGTGTGTGTGTGTGTATATATATATATATATATATCACACACATATATATATATATATATATATATATATATATATATATATATATATATATATATATATATATTACCCTCTATATACACAATCTTAAGACATTTCTCCATTTCAGTTATTTTAGTAAAAAACTATTAGTTGAAAAAAGTAAACTCAACCAATAAAGGTTTCAAAAGCTAAAACATTAGTAGTAACCTTTACAAATTTACATGTATGTGTATACAGAAGTTATTTAAGATTTAATACATTTTTAAAATAGTCAAGAACACTTTTCACCCCTAAATTATTCAGAATATTGGACATTACAGTGTCCACAGCCACAGTGACAGAAATGTCCATACTAAGCATAGATGTGCAATAATATTTCCAGATATTGATGGGTCATAGATCATACCCACAAATCTTATATCCTCAGGTAAAAAACCCAAACAGCACTACAAGCTACTGTCCCACCACCTAAGTGATCATTTCAACAACAGAAGTCCAGTATGAATGTAATGGACTGTATTTATATATATAGCACTTTTCTAGTTTTAACAACTACTCAAAGCGCTTTTACAGAGTACAGGAACTATTCACCATTCACACACAGCATCGAGAGCAATTCAGGGTTCTGTGTCTTGCCCAAGGAGATTTTGACATGGAACCGCAGGGCCAAGGATCGAACCACCAACCTTCCGATTGGTAGGCGACCACTCTATCACCTGAGCCACCGCTGTTAAAGATGGGCACATCCAGAACATGTGGAGGAATGTGGTCAATTTCAGAGGATAATTGATGCATAACACAATGCAGACTTAAAACAAACAAACCCAAACCTTGCCCCAGCTGACACATCATAGCTAATTTACAATATACAGTACATCAATAATTCATCACCATCAATCATTAAATCTAGGAGTTTTTGTCTGTTTTTTTATGTTTTCATTCACTTTGCCTTTTTTTCCCCTGTTATTTGTTGATGACATTTTATGTCTACAAATGCATAAAACATAAAAAAAGAAATATCCATTGTCACATATCAGAGATGTACAATGACTATAATTTAAGATCAAATAAACTGTACAATAAGTCACACTCAAGAGGGATAACACAGAGTTGATTTGCTTTCTGATATAATTAATAAAGGGACTCCAAATCACAAGAAATTTACAAAATGAATCAGATGCAGAGTAACTGATCTCCTCCAAATAAAGACAGGATACCATATCATTGGGGCACTTGTTAAAATACAATTTATACAAAACATAAAAGCTTGCTGGGTTTCATGACGCAATTTTAGGGAGCTTTTAGAACAACCCAAAACAGCAAGTAGCCTACACAGTCTGGATCGACTTGTTTATGAAATTTTACATGTTTAAACAGAGTAACTAACAGAGTTAGTGTAGTAAATGTTTAAGGAATAATGTAGAGTGAGCTTATCATTATTGTGAATTAGAACCCCGACAGGGTAATGCAGGGTGATCTGGAATCAGCCTGAAGGGGTTCAACTCAAAATATTAATTTAACAATAATTTTATTGAATGGTCCTCCAGAGTCTATGATCAGAACTCAGTCCATGGCAACGGTCTGTTATACTTAGCAACAGTCTGTTACACAAAAATAAAAGACCATAGAATGCCGTGATTAACCAATCAGAATCAAGAATTCATCAATGCCGTGTAATAAACAGAAATAATGAATGCTTTCAAAGTTTTGAATTAGATTAATCACTGTCAAATAAACTTTTAAATGCAAAATGATCAAGTAGCTTATGATCACACAGTTTTGTGTAAGTGGGTGAATGAGAGGGAAATTTTGGATTAAATCGCTATATATATATATTTTCTTCTCATTTCAGGGATTGTTCAGGTGTCGCCGGAAATTCTGCTGCGTGTCCCTCATTTCGGGCCACATGTCCATCAGCTTCCGCTTTCTTTGTGTTGGCATTTTAAGATAGACTATCTGTCCAATCTGAGTTTTCTGTTGCAAGACTAAACAATCTTTGAACATACACATGTTCCACTAAAACAAGTTTCTTCCCGAGACTATTTTGCAGAGGCACCGTTGCTTCATCCAGCGTTTAGCGGTGCCCAAGACGATTGTGATTGGTTTAAAGAAATGCCAATAAACCAGAGCATGCTTTTCTCCCATCCCGGAATGCTGTGTGGACTAGCCAGATCCTCCTCCACAGCGCTGTGGAGGAATGTCTGGCAATGCAAGACTAGGCTGAAAGAGAACCAACTGAACTATAGTTTCACTGTTTTGTGCACTAACAACTTGTCAATCAATGTAACAGTGTGAAATTGTCAGCAGGAATGTGTACCTTGACCAAGCAGCAACTGTAAAATGATAATACCGGAGGCTTAATACTCTTTTAGCCAGAGCTATATTTTTAATGAGCACATGCAGTTGCCGGAGTATAACAACATCCACTCGCGATAACATGCAAGACTATGGTGAGATCCCTCATTCACTGTGTTACCGTAAAACCCATAGTAATGCACAGGCACATTTCACATCATTATATGAGCGCAGCTTCAGGGGCCTGAAAAGTGAAGCCAATGTGGAAGTGCTTAAACCTGGATTCTGTCTCATTTCCAGAAGGTGGCGAGTCCCCTGGCTCCAAAAAGAAGTCAATTTCTATAGAAGTCTTCACTTGTGAACATTTTCTTAACGAGTGTATGGCCTCAATCGCAGTTTTAAGTCTTCTTCAATACAGCATGATGTTCATTTTGTAAATTATGGTCCCATTTATTTTAAAATAGACAATAAAGCATGGCATGCTCTAGAGTGTGGCTACCGACCTGTCTCTTGCAGAGCTCTGACAGTCACCTTTTATTGGTTAACCGTAACAACAATAGCCGCTAAAAAGACCATGACCTTGCGGAGCTTTGTGCACGACTGACAGCCACCTTTTCTGGGTTTAACGTCACTGCAACAGCCTCTAAAAAGACCGTAACCTCAGAGCCGTCTGTACCCAGGGCACAGTCACTGTCAGTCGGCTATGCCCGCTGAATGGAGATTGTCAGTACTACTTCCAGACCTGTTATACAGCTTGTCTATACACTGTACTACAGTCAGTACATTACACATTATGGTTGCATGCCAGTTTGTAAGAAAGTGGGAATCATCTTACTGTCCAACATATCATAAACTTGAAGCTGGCGATGGTAACGTTAGCCACAATAACATAACATAACGTTATCCATTGCAAAGCGACCTGTAGAGAACCCTGTGTCCAAATCCAACAATTCAGGCTATGGGGTGTTGTGCCAAAGTTACATTGCATGTTTTCATTATGAGGAAGTCAAACTTGTGGTTTCTGGCATATGTCATGTATCCTACATTAGCAGTTAGCGTAGCTCCTATGGCGCCATTTTGATGCTAACAAGCCATCACCCCCCCTTAGCATTCCATTGACTGCCATTCATTTTGGTGCCATTTTGACAGCAAATAACGTTACATCTGAAGCATTTAAAGACTCTATTTGTCTATTGTTTATTTCTAAAGAAACACGACAATGTGTAAAAGGCTCCATTACCTTGTATCTCACATTATGGCTCCGTAGCAGACGTTTTTGTAAAAATAGGCTAACGATTGTGTCATAACCACGCGACTTACTGTCAGTTAGCCAGTGCCTATGTTATCTCCTTACATATACCTACGCTCTCCGTCTCTGCAAGATTGGGAATGATTGAGATTTCTCTTGGCACAGCTACCAGAAGACTTATAACTTTCAGACAGGTTGCTAACGTCACATCTACATCGTCTCTCTCAGTTTGAGGCTGCGCAGTAACGCTCAGCCAGCACCGGAAAAGTGCTTCTAATAGACTTCACTGGTCTCCGTCCAGAGCAATGGGATCTGTTGGTCCATTTTATATATGTCAATGGTTAGCGTGTATTGGCATGTCGGTGTTGCAGTCAGGAACACTTCACCGGCTGTGTCAAAAAAAATTGCAAGTAACGTTACTCTATATAATTTAATGCGAGCACATGAATGTTGAAATGACTGAAAATGACTATCGCTGCATTAGCCGTGAATATAAATTAATGAAGCTCAACGCTTAGCTAGCTACCTGTTTAGGAGGAAATTAGTCAACTCTGTATCCTTTTGGGCTCTAAGCTGTCTCCATCTTTTAAAGCATCTCCAATATTTATCCGTGTTTTACCTTGTCTCTGGTTATGCAACCGTTTAGAAAGAGGGTGGGTAGAATTAATCCATCTCCGTTGATCCCGTTTGTTTGTTTGCTGCTTCCATGACTGCGCTATAGCTGTAGTGCGCTGGGTTTGCGGTTTTCACAGGTATATCTGGCAACCCGCTATCAAAATAGGCAGTTGATAAAAACACACAGGCCAAAACACAAACAGACATTTTGTCATGAAATGAAAATTTTAAAGGAGAAAATACTGGCTTAAGCATTGTTGTCAGAAAACATTGTATTTTTTGATTAAATACAGTAAATATATTACATATTGCACCTTTAAATGTCCCACGAGATATTAGCTGCAGTGACATACATTTTTATTTTTACAATTATTTTTATTATCATTATTATTCATATTAAACTTTAAAGCCACATATCATTACTATTTATACAACACCTGCATTTTTACTTAAGCAAGTACCCCATAATTATAATACATGTCTTAAAAACATTTGAAAATTCAGAAACAAAATTATGATTTTTACTGTGGTTAAACCTCAATACACGCATTGGGAAGCGCCTTTTGTCCGTCCCAATATGGCGATAAATGTGCGGTATCTATTATCTATGTCAGTGGTTCTCAACCTTTTCGAGTCGCGACCCCCCAGAAAAAAGCATAGGAATAAAGAGGTCCCTCCCGACCCCCAGGTTGAGAACAACTGATCTATGAGGTTTAGGCATGACCCGCCCTACTCTGCCTCTGATTGGCTAGTACTCGTTGCCTTCGTTGGTTGGATTGGTTAGGTTTAAGCATGAGGAATGAGATTGGTTAGGGTGAGACAGAGCCAGGGTACGCCAATCAGAGGCAGAGTAGGGCGGGACATGCCTTCGCCATCCTGTGAAATGAAAAATCGCTTCCCGGAGCCGAATGTGTTTCCCTTTTCCGTCGGCAAGTTAACAGGACTTAAATAGGCTATTAGAACAAACATCTTGTTTACATTGCTCTTTATTACACTAACCGTATTTTTCGTTAGGTGCGATACACGAGCTCTGTATAAACTCTAACGTGCGATGCGGTGAAGTCATTTTAATAGATGGTAAAGGCGCTGACAGCTCAGTATCCTCATCTTATCATCGCGTCTCGTTTTACCGGCATCTATAGTTGGCAGTTGAACAGTCTATGGTTGAAAACGTTAGCTACCAGTGCTAATTTTTCAAGTGAGGTTATAGAAAAGAACCATTTTCGTCTCAGGTCAACTCCTCGAATGTGTTCGTGGTGAAAAGTCGGGTTTGTAAGCTAACCGGCTTCTGTTAGCTTTTCCTTTCAGTGCCGGGGCTTAAATGGAGGGACATGTGACGTGGTAGTTAGGGCTCGAGATACACAGTAACTGGCCTCAAGTGCTCTTTTAAGTTCTCAACCGGCAAGTAACGTAGAGTGTCAAACTATTCAGGAGGCGAATAGTCTCATGATGCACCAGCAGGGTTCGTTGATCAGTGATGTATTCTGCCAGTGCCGATCGGACGAAACCCACCCAGGAGTCGACCCGGGCGGCGGAGGCGGGCACGCCGAAGACCCCTCCTCATGTCCCCCATCTAAACCAGTCCCCCGACAGCCCGTGGTTGGTGACTGGCACTCGGACCCCGGTCAGTCAGCGCATCCATGTGACATATGTGGAGGGCCTGAGCAGGAACACAGACTGAAAGTGTTGTTCCAAGTCCTGGATGTGAACGGTGATGGAGGCATTTGTGTCAACGACCTGACAATTGGGCTGAAGAAATTAGGGGTACATCGGACTGAACATGAGCTCATGGTAAGTGGACATATTTGAGGTGTTTTGTTTTTGTTTAATTTTTCCTGTCTTGTTGTGTTGCTGTCCATATTTTTGACTTAGTGTTTCCATGTAACGTTAGATTAAATGTTCAATGTTCAATGTTCAATGTTCAATTTATTTATAAAGCACATATTAATACAACAAAAGTTGACCACAGTGCTGTACAACAAATTAAATAAAACAATCTCCAAGACAATTAAAGTCTGGACCTTGCCACTAATAAATACTACTAAAATCCTATCACATCATTAACACAGCACTCATAGATGATCAAAAGCCAGAGTGAAAAAGTAAGCCTTCAAATGTCGTTTAAATTCTATAAGAGAAGAACATTCCCTAATATAGGGAGGTAAACTATTCCACAGCCTAAATAAAAATATATACCCATTAGGATATAAAGTGCATCAGTATGTAAGTAAAGACAAACGCACATGCAGAAAGAGAGACGAGGAACAGACAACTGTTGGGTGCTATTTAGTCAGCAAAGATAGATAAGAGTAACAGTAAGGGACAATGACAAGACCATAAGGAAAACAACAACAGCAGGGAAAGTGCCAAAACTGTAACCAACAATGCTAGAAATGAACAACTCATGTACAGTATAACAAAACGCAGTTGACATATTTTTGGTAAAAATGAAAACCCACTAGTGAATCAATTTTTTTTATTTGTGTGTGTACATGTAAGTAACCCAGCAAGCAATAATTTGTAGGCCAAAAGACATCTAGAATTTTAATTAAAACTACAAATGGCAGCAAAATGAAAGATCTAGGATTTAGCTTTTATTTCAATAAAATAAAATAAGTGAAGCATCAACATCTGAAAACCAAATTTAAAATTTTGGGTCCATCTAAATTACCTAAAACCGAAAAAAAAGAAAGAAAAGTGGGCACCCTCTTGCATCCGATTTAAAATGTTAATCTGGAGCGCTGAGCTAAATCTGGTCACAGGCTTTTGATGAAGTTGTTAGAATTACGTTTTGATTGGGTTACTAGTCTTTATCTTTTTTCAAGGGTATTCCTGCTGAAAGGCAGTGGATTATGCATATTTGATTAAATACACATCATGCAGCAATTGTAGTGACCACTTTGCAGAAACAGTAACTGAGTAAGAGAGTCTCCCCTGACCTCATTTGACAGACAGGACTGGAAGCAGATCAGAGTTGTGGAAATCTCTGCTTCTCTGGAAATGTCTCTCTTTGTTTGCTGAGGATAGCCACATAATCCTGGATAATGGTACCGCCTACATGCCGTTTGACATTGTGGCAAATGTCCAAACCACAGAGGTCACAGGATTAACCCCTAATAACAATTCATGGTTCAAGCTCCTCTATAGTTTCTACACAACTTGAAACTGTCAGGTGTATTAAATCTCAAAATAATATATCATTTGACAGAGCTTTTCTTTAAGCAGATTTTTTAACAACAATGAATATATATACTAGGAATATACAGCTTCTCGTTAATACTTTTGCAGTTTCTTTTAACAGTAAATGATAAACTTCAGTCCATATAAAAAGCCTGCAAACAAAGTCAATAGGGTTCAGTTACTGTTTGACTAAACATTAGAATGGGCAAGATGTTCAAGCTAACAGGAAAGCCACAGGTTAGAGAAGTAACAGCTTTGTACAGCAGTGGTGTAGCCGTAAATCTTTTAACACACACATAGTTGAATCTTAAAGCATGGGCTACAGCAGCACAAAACGTTGTAGGGCCTGCCTCTCCTGTCAGCTAAACAGAGACATAAAGAAAGCATGGATCTATGGATCCATCCAGCCTTGTATGACAGGTGTGGATAATGGCTTACTTAAGGATTGGCCTTGTGACTTTGTTTGGGCAGCAAGAGACCGAGCTTAAAAGCGGCTGTATAATGCAAAAACAATATTAAATGTGCATGAATTATTAATTTGAGAGCACAAATAAGTAAGTCATGATCGGCTGTATAATGCCAAAAACAATATCAAATGAGCATGAATGAGTAATTTAAGAGCACAAATTAGTAAATTGAAAGCACAACTAAACTAAAGACTAATTCAACATTATGTGAGACATAAATAGTAGGGGTGTAAAGATTCACGGATATGAATCGGTATCTGGTAGGGATGTAACAATGCATCGTGAATCAGTTAAAATTCTATTTAAATCTGTAAAGATTACAACCAGTTGAGATAAAAAAATTTAATCTGGATGCAATTCTTAAACAGCCCAGGGCGTGAAGCTAGCTAACATTACAATTCAATTTTATTTATAGAATCCAATCATAACAAGAGTTATCTCAGGACATTTTACAGATAGATTAGGTCTAGACCACACTCTATAATTTACAAAGACCCAACAATTGCAGTAATTCCCCCAAGAGCAAGCATTTAGTGCGACAGTGGTGAGGAAAAACTCCCTTTTTAGGAAGAAACCATGAGTGGTGAGAAAAACTTCCTGTTAGGGAAAAACCTCGGACAGACCCAGGCTCTTGGTAGGCGGTGTCTGACGGTGCCGGTTGGGGGTGTGATGGACAATGGCAATAATAATCACAATAAAGATACTGGAACAATGACCAGAAATAGTAGTTGTAGTAGTTCATGGCATAGCAGGGTGTTACAGGACGTAGCAGGGCACAGCAGAGCATAGCAGGGCAGGTAATGTTAGTCTGCTGTTAGCTAGTAAAGTTAGCTGACTTAAAAGCTGACAGCTAAAGAGTGTCAAGTGTGACTGTATTCCAGCACCAGGATGTAGAACATGTTGTTGTAAAATATCCTTCTGCCATCTAGTGTTGCTTCTACAGCAAATGACTGGTAATAAAAGTTGTTCTCATAAGTTATTGTTATTACATTTTAAATAAATCATTTAAATTTAACCATATGGGCTTAGCAATAAACAAGCCTTTCTTTAATTTTTGATTTATTTTTTGTTATTTAAGATAAAATACTCTTTCAGTTGCACTTTTGATAAGGACACATCTGCAGTTTTCCACAGTTTATATAAATAAAGGAAACCTTTTCAGTCATTTCATTCTGTTGAAAAAAATCGTGAGAAAATTGTATTGCGAACTTAAAATCGTGTATATCATATCGTGAATTGAGTGTATTGTTACATCCCTAGTACCGGTTAAATTGTCACAGATACGGCTACACTGATACATGGACCCTTGGATCGATCTAAATGGACAAAAAATCGGCTGATGGCCAGATTCTAACGTTACGAATCAGTTCATTGAAGCTTGCTGTTAAGGCCCTGACACACCATTTAGATTGTCGGCCGCCGGTCCAAGTTGGGCCCACGGTGAGCAACTGTCACCCTAGTTTTTGCGGTGTGTCCAATCCATCTGATTGGCTGTTCAGCTTGAAAAACCACAGTGCATGTGAGAGCACACACAGAAGGCTCTTCTCATTTGTGATCCAATCTGATCAGTCCAATACACATAGAGCTGTAAAAACTGGCCAAAAATGACTTTGAATGTTTGGTGCTAGACAAACCATGTTATTAACGTCCAGGAACCTGAGGCCATTTTTACAATTCCTTTTCCGTCTGGTTTTATTTTCTAAAAAAGCTTGTAAAACCTCAACCCTGTTGTCTATAGTCAATCAATGTACATCATTTTTTTTCAGGAAAAATTGGGCTATTAGAATATTTGAGCTGTAGTGAGGTCAACTGAATGTAAAAAAAAAAAAAGGTTGTATGACCTTAAAAACTAATAAATAAATAAAACGGAAAATTAATCTCACAGATATTTATTGATATCACACACAGAACAATAAATGCTAAGCCAATGTCCTGTCTAAATCAGTTCCCATATGGCTTCGGTGTCAAACTGTGAAGAAATAAACATTATAACTTATACAGTTGACAAAATATATACATTTTTTCAAAAAAAGTCCAGACGCTTTTGCCAATAATCAAAATAATGTCAAATCTATTGATATCACACACACAGCAAGCATTTGTGTTGTCTAAAACAGTTATCCTATATATTTGGAGTCATCCAGTGCAAAAATAAACATAATGAACATTATAACTCATATAAATGACAAACTATTTACATTTCTTCAAAAAAAGGCCCAAATGTCAAAAAACTCGTTAGCTTTTAACTGGAAAAAACTGTAAGAAGATCGCTAAAAGTTTCATTAAGTAATTAAATATTAATCGGAGGTGCCGTGTGACGTCGTGGACGATCCCGTAGGGCTCTTTAACCAGCCGGCCGGTAAATTAGTGAAATGTAAAAAGGTTAATGTTCCATTCACACATTCGGTAACACTTTATTACCCTTGGGACACTCAGAAGACCCGTCCCCTGAGAACGCAGGGCTCGAGCAGGCACATAGGGGTTCACTAGGTCTTTTAGGATACAACGGTGTGCTGCCATTTAATATTTTATAGGTTAGCAGCAACACCATAAAGTCTGCTCTGGCATGAACAGGGAGCCAATGAAGAGAGGATAACACTGGTGTAATATGTTCATATCTGGAGGCTCCAGTCAGAACACGAGCTGCAGCATTCTGAACCATCTGCAGACTCCGAAGACTTTTCTTTGGCAGACCCGACAGAAGGACATTACAATAATCTAGCCTAGATGCGACAAAGGCATGAATGAGGACCTCAGAGTCCTTAAACGAGAGTATTGATCTGATCTTGGAGATGTTTCTAAGATGGAAAAAAGCAACTCTGGTCACTTCCTTTTATATGTAAATCATACGAGAGTGACTGATCGAAAAACACACCAAGGTTCTTAACTTGGTCTCTGCGGTTGGTCATCGAGAGACAAAGTAATGTGATCAATAGATGACCTAGTTCTGCTGGTCTGATAACCATCATTTCTGTCTTAGCAGAATTCAGCAACAAGAAATTTGTTGATAACCAGCTCTTAACAGCTGCAAGACAATTAATGCAAAGTTAGCATTGTCCGAGATGTCTTTGTCATGACAACTTGACATTAACCTAGACAATATAGTCATAAATATGTCATGACAGGCCCAATTATCAAACTTTAATAAACTATTTAGCTTTATGTGTTAACATTAGGGCTGCAGCTATCGATTATTTTAGTAATTGAATATTCTACCAATTATTCCATTGATTAATCTGATAAGAAATACTTAGTAAGAAATACTTAGTAAACAGCAATAGTAAATATTTATTATTGCTGTTTACTAAAAAAAAGGAAACCTGTCGCTTGTTATATACAAAAGAAAGGTTTCCTTTTTTAGACCCTTAAAAAAAAAAAAAAACATTACAATAGTACATTTTTGGTCGCCCAAATGTTAATACTTTTCATCCCCTTCCCCTTCTTGCCTCTCGCTCTTTACACTGGATATGCAAAAGATCTGTTCACTGACCTGAGGGTAAATGTGACTGTGTGAAGCTTACAGGGCCATTCAACTACACTGTTCTGGGCGACACATTTTCAGAAGCCTAATACACAGTGAGGAGCACAGATATATCTATGGTGAGGAGAAAGAATAAAGAATGCATGATGACGTCATTCACGTGCATATTAAGTGGCCATGCTGGGGGAGGAACCGGTTTGTCTCCGGCAGCAGCTAAGTTTGCAAAGATTAGAAGCAAACTAATAAACAGTTAACAAGCTAATTTTAGCTTGTTGGTAAAACCTCGCTATTAGCAGAGTAGCATGCTGTAGGCTAGTTGTGTAAACAGCGCGGTGGACGACAGCAGCAGACTTTTGTTACCTTGTGTCGGGTTGGCTCCGTGGAATGGATGAGTACACTGGAGGTTTGTTACGGAGATGATGTAGCAGCACGTTTGCAGCTAAAAATGATCCCAAACTTTCTGTCGTTTTCTCTCGCCTGTCTCTTCTCTTAGACCCTCGCTATTTTCGTCTTCCTTCATTTGTAATCTGGGCCCTCAGTCTTGTGTTTATATACTGTTGGTGCGTTCTTTTTGTCCACCGAAGTCGATTTACGAGTCGTTTTGCGGAGTTACGAACCGGAACTTGCAAAAAGAACGCCACCGAGGTCATATATACGACTCGTCAAGTCGTCTGAACTCAGAGGACCCCGAGTTCACTTTCAAAGATGGCTATGTCGTGCATCACACGTAGTAAACATTGTGGTTTTCTACAATTTTAAGCACTTTTGTCGTTGTTGTAACCAAATGAAGAAGTCGTACACATAGCACTATATACTGGTACCTATAGGATTGTCGCTACAGTCTTATTAGGAGTTAAATACCGCCTGATTAGTTATTTTGTAGCTTATGCAGCTGAAATTGGCTAGAGACGCTCGGTTGCTATATGACAACAATGGCTTTAAGCCGAGTCTTGAGCAGAAAGCAGAGCAGTAGCCTAACGTTAACGTTAATCAAAACGTAATTTTCATGTATCAAACTGTGAAATATATTTGTGTAATATGTCAATAACTGGGTGAATAGAATCCTAAATGTTACTAAAAATGTTACAAAAATCCATCTTTTCTCCGACTCGTAGTATTGTGTGACAAAAAGAACGCAACAACCCGTGGTTATTCGTTTTTCGACATGGATGTGACGTCACACTCGAGCTACTAGTCGCGATTACAAGACAAAAAGAACGCACCATGTCTGTGCTTGTGTTGTGTCCGCAGAAGCACAAACCTCTTGTGCGCTAGTAATAATCCTCCGTGCGGAAACACAGTGAGCCGTACAACTTTTGATTTAACGAAGCTTCGAGGCAAAGAATTTTGCTTCGAGGATTTTTTGTAATCGAATTATTCGAGTTATTCGAGGAATCGTTTCAGCCCTAGTAACATTACATTAAACGGTCATTAAGAGATTGTTTTTTTACATTGGCTGTCGTGAGAGCATTATAATTGTGTCAGGAATATTTAAGTAAAGTGAAACAATTTGGACCTTTCATGAAGTTTGATTTCATCATCAAATGCTTATATGACTGTGTCATGAATAATATCCTTGACCTCAAGTAAAGTGGAACCATTTGGACTTGTCATTAAGATGTCTTAAGAGTATCTGTGTCTTAAGACAAGTTTGACGACAGTGAATGCAGTACAAGTAGGAGTGTTGATAGTAGTCAAGAAGGATCGTTGTTGTCATGACTCGCTGAACAGAAGAAAATACGATGGCTAGTAATAAGAAGATACTGGCGTTGTCAGCTCTCTGGCTTCTTCTTGTGGAAGAAGTACTGATTCGCTAGTCAAGGGCTAGCACTCCACCAATCAGATTGGTCATTCAGTCTGACTGCCCACTGGCCGATTCAACAAGTCAAATCGGCCAAAATGGATGCCGAGGGCTCCGACTGATAACGGCACGGAACACACCAAACCGACTCGAGTCACCGACCTCGCCAGACTGTCCGACGGCCGATAATCGGGTTGGTGTGTCAGAGCCTTTATGAACATCCCTTCAAATAAAGTGTACCACACATTCTAGGATAGAAAAAAAACGCTCTGGGTTGTTTGCATTTCTTTAAACCAATCATCACGCAGCGATGGTGGCTCTGCAAAATGGTCTGGGAAATAGTTTTGGTGGAACATTTGCCACTTTGCAAATAAACGCCACATACAATAATAGATGAAGTTAACTGTTCACACAATACAGTAACGTGAGCTATTTAAATTAGCTGGATACATGGTTAAACATAATTTGCTCTTACCAGTGTATCGCCTGTGTTTTCATCTTAAACTTTGACCCTCACAATGTGTGTTTTAACTTCATTAAAGTTGACTGGAACATTTTGGTCATCTAAAAATGTCTTGTCAGTGTTCGGTAGCACCTTGTCAACCAAAGCTAGCGCTAGTGTTAGCTGGTAACTTAAGGGAAGGTCTGTACTGCCGTGGATGACTCGAGTCAGAAGGGTTGAAAATCGGCGACATTATTTCTTTAGCTTTTAGCTTAGCGCAGCACTATTGAACCCATAGAGACACTGGCTTAGCCGCGTCATCCTCTCCGGGTTGCCTTTTTTTTTTTTGCCTTTTTGCTGAGGGTGCTGCAGCACCTACTAATTTGCTTTCTGACATTATTTTTTTATTTTTGTATATCAAATAATGAGGCAAATAGCAAAAAAGGGTTATGGATAGATTTGAAAATAGCCCACTAAAAATTAACTGTTGGGGCGGCCTCTAGCTCACCCAGTGGGAGCGTTGCCCCATGTGGGCTGAGTCCTTTGCAACGGCGTGTGTTCGAGTCCGACCTGCGGCCCTTTGCTGCGTGTCATCCCACGTCTCTCTCCCCCTTTCCTGTCTCTCTGCTGTCACTCTATAATAAAGGGAAAAGCCCCAAAAAAAAAATAATCTTTCAAAATAAATTGTTATAGCTGCTGTAGAGGTCAAAGTGAAAGTGAGTCAAGTGACGTGACTCGCTGAGAAGCGAGCAGGCTGAGGCTAGTTGACTGGAATGTTAGTTGTAGAGAAGAATATGTCGCAGAAAAGGGTACAGGATTTTTTCTTCCGGCATAGTAATGCGGCTAAAATTAGCAAGATTTCATCTGTAGATGTTACAGTTGATGTTTCCTCATCCACTGCCAAACTCTGTTGGGGCAGCTGGAGAGCCTGAGTCTGAAATAACATAGCAACTCAGCTAACATTAGCAGCACCATCATAGCATCTAACGAAAACTTTACAGAAGGATTCAAAAAGCCCTGTAAGCCAAGCAACTTCTGGAAAGAGGTTCGGGGCAGAAACTTTTCAACGGTCTATTCAGCGGAGATGAGAATGAACGATAAGCCGTTTCTTGTGTCATTTGTTGTGTTACAGTGCCATCAACTGGGCACAATTAGTAATTAACCTGAAATACGGGAATATGTTCAGCTTACTTCCTGTTCATGTGTGGAAAAGAACTACGGTTTACACGCTGGTTCAGTGTCTCCTGAAACTTTGGTTATTCTGCAAAAAGACTAAGTTGCTTTAAAGATAATTCTGTTCCCTGTGAGGGCAATACCTGTAAGTACGATTTTTTTCATTGCATATGTTTTGTGTAACAGAAACCGCCTTGACGTTGTTAGAACACATTTGCTGATGTCAAGTGCACTTCTGTGACATGGATGCGCATGTGGGGAGTCGGAGTGGCGAGTGCTGTCGCATAATTGTGGAACAGTGGAGTTTGTGGCTGCCCAGGACTTTTCTAAAACTTCTCACTCTCACCCATACACTGCGCTAAAATGACGTATTTAGCTGTCAAAATCTGAAACGTTTCCTGGGGGGAGAAATCGTCAGACATTATTTTGTTATTCAGCACCCCTGGTCAAAAATAGGTTCCCGCGCGCCTGAAAAATGGTCACTTCTGGCTCCAAAATACCAAGATGGCGACGGCCAAAATGCAAACTCCTGGCTTCAGCGCAGCAGTCCACAATCAAATGGCTGACGTCACTAATGCTACCTCCATTATTTTTTACAGTCCATGGCTGAGAATTAAAATACACCAGAGCTCGGTTCTCGGGTGGATAGGATTACCTGCTGGATGCTGACAGTGTGCTTGGAATGACTCAGGGGGAGTGCAGGAGGATAATGTGTGAGGGAGTAGGAAGGCATCACTCAGCAGAATTTTGCTGCTGAGAGGGAGGTGTGACCAAGGGGAAACCCTGCTCTTCTCACCCCACCTCTCTTCTACTCTGGCTGACGATTTGAAGGCATAAATTAATTTTTTCATGCTGCTATCCTGTCCTCCATTGGCTGAGTGGCTCGTTCATGGCTCGACAGTCGAACCTGCTAGTATGGGCTGCAGTGATTGGTCAGGCTCAGCTGCAGTGATGATGCAGGTTTCTAGAGGCTGTCTTTGATACATTTCTCTGGTTGCTGATACTAAGTGGAAACCTGCCTTCTGCTGCTGCTGCTGCTGCTCCTGCAATCATTTAATTATTCTCAACATAAGATACTTACAGTGTGAAATTCTGGGTTTGATAAACGGCGAACCAATCATGCCTCGGAAGTTAAATGGCAAGAGTTAAGAGCATTTAGTTTTTATCCTGCTGCTTTTGTTTGTCTGTGGACCTGAACCTGGACGTCTTTTAACTTGAGTGATTTAAATGAGAAAGAGATCCAGTAAGAAGATGAGACACTGAGCTGGAGCAGCGTAGTGGAAGAAAGTGGAGGAGCCCTCCTTACAGTCCCGCATTGTCCAGCTTTTTCTACACTTGTTCTGCTAGTTCAAGTCTTTGTGTCAGCCAACAGACACAGTTAAGTGTCCTTGTTGCGTTTGAAAGGGCATTCACTCAGACACAGTAAGCCCCAGTTTGAGGATGATGCAGGGCATGCTGACTTTCCTGTGCCAGAGTCTTTTTGGCAGGACGCAATGTAAGCCTGCTGACACTCAATTTCCAGGGGAGAAAGAGACTGAGGCTACTGGGAGCTGCATAGAGCTGCAAGCTGGTCTCCAGGAAAAGACTGCACACTCCTCTAACAGTACAAAAACCAGCAGCAGTAGTGTTACTCCACAAGTATTAATCATGGTGGCACCACCTACGGATCTTCAACAGGTAGGATAAAGCAGGTGGCTGGACTTTTTTTATCCAGCACCACCATCAGGTCAGACTTTTAAATTGTCCTGTAGAGTATCTCAACATCTACTGGATGGGTTGGCACAAAATTTGGTGATCTTCATGGTCCTAATTGCTTCGAAGCACCACTGTGCCTAAGTACAGCCTCACAGAGCTGCTAAGCTTAGTCTTGCTAACCTGTATTTACCCACTCTTGACTCACTGAGCTAAAGGTTATTTTCCAGAAATACACTACTCTTTACTCAGACACCTACATTTGGAAGCTGTCAAGTACATCCACACTATTTTCATTTCAACAGGGTTTCATCAGTTCATAGGAGCGGTCAATACAAAGCTGAAAATTTGCTTCCATCTTATCTGGCCCTTAATGTAAATAGTTTTACTTTGGTCAAGGCACACCTGCAATTTAAGGAATTGAAAATATTGTTTTCCTTTCTTTATATGTCATTGAAAACTGTTTTGATTTGATTGAGGAGTAAGAATAAGATGAATTGACACTTTTAGAGATGGTCACTGTCACAAACACAGACTGGGATGTGAGTAACTCTTTATTTTACGCTTGTAGGATTCTGAGAAAAGGAACGGCGCCATGTAACTGCTTAAGCTGTATTCACCCTTGGTCTGCTCACCAACAGCAGAGAACCAAGTCAATGTTACTGCTTACTCAGTAGCCATGTTTCTATCTAATTGTCAAGCAAATTTTAAGCAAACTTTTAAAATGTCGCAAAAAAGAATGCGAATTAGAAGCGTTTCATCAACTGGTTTAGAGCGAATAAACTAGACTACGCAAAGTGTTATGCATGGTTGTAGATTGCAAACCGGCTTGCTAAATTAAAAAGTTTAGAAGCTAAATTATTTGGCTAAATGGAGAGGTAGCATTGTACAAGTTGGCCACCTGTGCAGAAACCTGTGGTTGTGGCAGAGACATTTGGTGTCAGCAAGACAACCGTTACGCGGTGTGCAGGGCCATATGATTTAACCTGTTGAACCAATTCATCAATTGACCCTTTGTTAAGCCCCGCCCTCCTTAGTTACTGTTGCTACGCCTGACAAGCTTTCGTGCCTGGCACGTCTATTACAGTATGTATGCACCGGTGTCCGACATTCCCAAGGAGATAATTAGTCATTTTTGGCAAACAGGTGAAATATCTGAGAGAGCAAGACAAAAGGGACTGCAGTATGCATTCAAGAGATATATCCATGACATAATATGCAACCCATTAGAGAATAATTTCATCAAAATTGAAGCTAAAGCTTCTAGGTCATGCCATAATGTGAGCCGCCTCATACACTGACCATTCAAATGGGAAACACACAAATATTGGAACAGCTATGTTCATGCACAGCAGGGTAAGTGAAATTTGAAAATAATCTATTATAAGCTATTATAAGCTATTATATAACATTCTCCTGCTTATATTTTTAGCGATTGACAAAATGCTGAAATATATTTTAAAGTATGTCAGTGAGCCTCTGTCTTGCCTTTCAATCATCTTAAGGACAATTCCAGCGCAAAACGAACCTAGGGGTTATTAACAGATGTGTACCCACTCAATCCCTCTCTGGGACATGTTTTCATGTTAACCGAATGTCTTTGTAGCTCAAAACAAGCTAGCGTGGACCACTGATTAGTAAGTAAGTAAAGTAAAACAAATTGCTATTAATACCACTAAAAAGGCTCAAAATATCACCAAACTTCAACGGTAGCATAATGAGGGACTTTGTAAGTGTACAGACAGTTTATTAAAAAGATAGATTAGAAAGAGAGTAGCTCCTAAGACGATGGCCGCCTGTATACGATAACGTGACTGTCTTTATAAGCTCTCTTTTTAATAAACTGTCTGTACACTTACTTATGTTTTCAATGTTTTGGTTAACATGTAGGGACCCTCATTATGCTACCGTTGAAGTGTGGTGATATTTTGAGTCTTTTTAGTGGTATAAATAGCGATTTGTTGTACTTTCCCTGTGCCCCGAATACTAGCGTTGTAAGCTAATCAGCGGTTTGCGCTAGCTTGTTTCAAGCTACAAATATATTCGATTAGCATGAAAACATGTCCCAGAGAACGATCGAGTGGGTACACATCTGTAATTAACCCCTAGGTTCATTTTGCGCCGGAATTGTCCTTTATTTTACGTTCAAATATATGCATTATGAACAAAGAACCGTCATTATTTCCAAGCAATGCTGTGCTGAGTTAGTTAGCTAGCTAACATTAGCGTGTTAGTGTGTTTCGGGAAGGGAAAAAATTCCACCACCCCGTCCAAACTTTTAGGATACCGGGTATTGGATTTGCACAATCCATACGCACAACGCTACGGCATATTTCCCTCGCTCGAAAGCTTGACGGACCTCCCGCGACTAGTTACGGTTGCTAAGCCACAATAGGCCAGTGGCGGTTTTCAGGCGTGGCTTAGCGAAGTGTCACCTGACGTGGCTGATGCACAGGCAATAGCGCACCGCAACTCCACTGCGCACTTTGTGCCACAAGTGTGTGTAGATATTGCATTGCCATATCTAAGAAAAGTAAAACTATATTTTCAACTGGAGCATTTTAAAATGCTAAAAGTATAGTTTTAGTTACCGCTTATATTTTTCCCATGATGAATAGAATGGCAAGAGTGAGTGTTAGTGGCACTTGGTACATCTATCAGCACATTATAGATAATTTTTTTATTAACAAAAAATCCTCTCACAGACAAGTGTGCATCATTCAATTGGGAATTGCAGTGATCAGTAGTGCCGTTTTGCATTTTGTGTGGTGCAAGGACTGAGTAAGTACTCTGCCTTGAAGGTCGCTCTTTTTTAATGTACTGCATTTTCACACTCTTGAGAATTGATTTGTGTGTTTTTGAAGTGTAATCCTGTGTTTGAGAGATTTCACAGGGTTCGACATTAGGCATGGCCTGTTGCCACAAAAAGTTTCTCTGTGGCCACCAAATATCCCTAGTAGGTGGCCACCATGCAGATCTCTCTGCAGCGTCCCTTTCAGCTTAGCTATTGAAAACGGCCCTGTTGTTGGCTGCAGTAGTTTTAGCTTTGATACTCAAAATAAAAGTTGCCGCTAATACAGTATGCAATTTTACTCAAGTAACATTTTGAATGCAGGACTTTTACTTTTAAAAGTGTATTTACATTGTGGTATTGCAACCTTTTAGATAGCAATGGCAATTTTATTTATATAGCACCTTTCATTACGCAGAAGCCCAAACCCAAAATGCTTTACATTAAAAACAGCATAAACATTAGAACAAAGCATAAACATGAATAAGTATACAGTATAATCAACACAAGACAATTCATAAAAACAAACATACAAGTTAACCCCCCCCCACACACACACACACACACACACACCTACACACATACTGCATTAGACGCACGGTTCGTCAGTACACTGTTAATGTGCACTAACCACTTACCACTCAGAGTCCCCCTGACACCTTATGTCAAAACATCCCACTGGAAATGACATGGGAGGAGGTGCATCCAACTAACACAGAGCTGATTGATCCATCTGATCTGTCCTTGTCATGAATCCCAGCAATCAACCCAACGCACATCACACATCTGATGAGCCATAGACACATGACACACACACACAGACAGACACACACACACACAAGAGAGAGAGAGAGACACACAGAGAGAGAGAGAGAGAGAGAGAGAGAGAGAGAGAGAGAGACAGACAGAGAGAGACAGAGAGAGAGAGACACAGAGACAGAGACAGACAGAGAGCGGCAGAGAGAGACACAGAGACAGCACAGGCAGGCAGACAGAGGCAGGAAAATATGGGACATGGTGAGGTGGATACGGACCACACACAATGAAGGAAGCAATAAGGAGCAACACAGGGAAAACACATGGACAGAATGGACACAAATAGATCCAGCCAGTCCAAGGAAAAGAGATGGACGAAGTAATGGATGGAGCAGAAATACCGTACAAAAGAGCATTGAGATTCCAGCTGGATCCTCAGACACACTCTGTATTGATCCAGGACGCAGGGAAGACCCTAAAATAGTGACAGGAATGATTCACGTGGATGGAGGAACACAGGAGACAGACGAAAGAGGGCAGGAAAAGTACATGCACCAATGGCACGCAGAGGACACACATACCATACACAATATATAACCCTAGGCCGCAACGGAGCTGAGTATAGCACGCACACATCAGCATAGAAAGAGGCACTGGAGGGAAGAGGAGGCATAGTTACAAGGAAATGATGGCTGCACACTGGACACTAGCTGGAAGGAAATGGAAAGAGAAAGGTGTGTGGGGAGAGAGAGAGAGAGAGAGGAGAAAGAGAAAGAGAGAGAGTGGTGCATATATAAGGTGCAGTGGAGGACATAGCATATGGTAGGAAATAAATAACGGAGGAGTGGAAATGGAGGAAATGAGTGAAAGGCGCTTATCGCATCCGGCCATAGTGCCGGCTAATATTCATACCTGGAAGCCACCCAGTACAACCACAGTCTGATCTGCTGGCCATTGAGCAGCTCCACTGGAGCGGTTGGGGTTAAGGGCCTTGCTGAGTAATGAGGGAGGGACAAGCGCTGCTCTTTCACTTTCCTGTCGGTCTGGGGATTGAACCGACGTCACAAGCTTGCTTCTCTAACCTTTAGGCCACCACTGCCCACAACATTGCCACAATTAAAATATATAAAGCACATAAACATACAAGAAACCTACATGCAATGTAGTTATTAAATCTTAACATGTTCAGATCTCTCAGGACGTGACAATAATGTGATCTGGTTGGCCTTTTGCCCATTATTTTCAATGCATGATAACAGTTTAGTCACATGTGGACTTGTCTGCAACCATGAGGTAGCACAGTTCCACTATTGCAGTTGCATTACAATGCTATGATAACATATTGTAACTTTAAAAGCAGATGTAAAGGACTAAAGTATGCAAAACCGCTGCTATAATCCTTTAGGTAGTTTGTATTGGTAATGTTCATCGAACAGTGGCCTATGGACTGGTCTCCATCCAGTGGTGAACATGGTTGATCTTTTTTTTTTTTTTGCATACTCAGTCAGTTTTGCCTCCTAGCTAGCTGAGCAAATCATTTGGCAAAGTATTGCCCAGGTGCATTCTGTCAGAGACAAACATGTATATTTTCTCTCTAGCCTGCACACCCAGCTGTTCCTTCCCTTAGGTATCAATTTCCTGCTGTTAAGTGTATATTCATGCTCCAGCGAACTGTAATTCCTTGTAGAAATCTTTCCATTTGGCTTGGCAGGCTATATTGGCCGAAAGCGCCGTGAGCTGTGTAAGATTACTAATAACCCGATATGTGTGATGGCTGTAAAGTGGTCTAAACTGCAGGCTGAGTCAACAGTGCACAGATGGCAGGAGATGGTGGAACACTCTGACCTACTGTTTGTCACATTATTCTGTCCACAAAGCTTTATGGCTTTCTTTGATAACAGCAGTGAATTCATTCAAGTTAAATGGATACTTTGTCGATTTTTAAATCGGCTCTGTGTCATCTTAGCGTGGGCATTGTGTGCAGATGAATGCTGTTTCGCTTCTCTCCGTGGTGCCGCTCTCTGGGGAGGTCTGCTGAAATCTGGTGGATAATGTGAAACAACGCTTTCCGCATCATCTGGCGGATCTCTGTTGATCTCAACAGACCTCGCCATGGAGGGAAGCCAAAAACTGTTCAGCTGCACACACAGCCCACTAGGGGTGGTACGGTTCATGAAAAAACATCCGAACCGCTCGGTTCGCTTGTCTCGGTTCGGAGTGTGTGTGCGTCGCACGGTTCGTCAGTACACTGTTAATGTGCACTAACCACTTACTGCCGTAGTGCCCACTTTCGACGCCTATGTTAAAACACTTACTGGAAATGACAAGGGGGATGAGTGTGACGAACGCAACACATGGCAGCTGATTGGACGGACGCGTCACGTGGGTCTTGTTGCTCCCGAATTTCAAAACACTCAAAACAGGAGTCTCGTTCTGAATACGATCTCGTATTTTACGAAAATAGTTCACCGAAATGTGTTTCTGAATACATTTTAAGTGAGAAATAGGCCATACAGTTGCTGAATCTGTCTGGTGTTTTTGATCGACAAAGATTTTTGCCAGATTTTGAGAGGCGCCAAGCCGACCGCTCCTCAAGTGGAGTGTGGAGTGCATGTATTGTGTAACATTACATATGCATTCAATATGCTAATTTAGCTATATATCATATGCTGAAGTATATTTCTGGAGTGTTAAAGATTAAAAGAAAAAATAACAAGAACCATACAGAATCGAAAACCGTGACCCTAAAACCGTGATACGAACCAAACCGTGTGTTTTGTGAACCGTACCACCCCTACTGCCCACACAGAGCTGGATTTGAAACCGCAAAATATCTCTTATACTACCATCTCTAATATCCTTTACAGGTAATGTTGCTGTATAAATAATGCATCTTTCTGAAACGTTTAAATACAAAAAAAATAGCTTTTTCTAAAAGGTTTCTCCTGTCTCTTCTCTCCTTACAGAAAATAGTGAAAGCAGGAGACAAAGACCTGGACGGACAGTTAGACTTTGAGGAGTTTGTTCATTATCTCAGAGACCACGAGAAGAAACTCCGGCTGGTCTTCAAGAGTCTGGACAAGAAGAACGATGGTAAGAAATCTTGGTACAATTCTACTAAATCTATCAATTTAGTATTGCATTCATGTTCAAAACTGAAGCAGCAGTGGTGATATCCTGACTTTAATCCTTAGTTTGGGTCAAACTCCAAAAAAACGTAATTCCCATAATGCAACTCGTAGAATCATAAGATCATCCCTGCCCGCTAAATGCCCACACCTTTTTATACTCTGCGGCCCTGGTTTGTAATGCTGACTTTCTGTTATTAAGCTCTAGACTTTAGGCTCAAGCTGAGATAACGGTTCATTTTTTAGACTTCACAAAGCTACTCCAGAGACTTGGAAGACATTATCAGAATCAGAAAAGGGTTTATTGCCAAGTAAGTAACAGTAGTTATATATATATATATATATATATAAAAATAAATATAATTATTGCTATATATATATATAGATACATCCTTAATACATATATTATATACATATACACACCACACATACCTACATACATACATACATACACATATACACACCACACACCATATATATATATATATATATATATATACATACACACATATATATATATATAAGACACACACACATACATGTATGCATGTATGTATGTATGTATGTATGTATATGTGTATGTATGTGTGTGTGTGCATATGTATATATATATATGTGTGTGTGTGTGTATATATATATGTATACACCAACCCAAAGGGGAAAAAATATATATATATATATATGTATGTATGTAGATGTGTATATATATATATATATGTATGGTATATATATATATATGTATGTGTATATATGTGTGTGAGAAAAATATATGGAGTATGTGAGAGGCAGGGGGGGGGGTGGTGAGAGGAGGAGAGAGAGAGAGAGAGAGAGAGAGGCATAAGAGAGAGCACAGACAGTATACATATAGACACAGTGACGAGGTGAGAGAGAGAGAGAGGAGTGGTGGAATGACACATATACGTATTACATGCATGCCATTGAGCCACACACATAATGACACACACACACAGACACACACAAAATCAATCACACACACACACACACACATGAGAGAGAGAGAGAGACAGAGAGAGAGAGAGAGAGAGAGAGAGAGAGAGATGAGAGAGAAGCACACGCAGTGAGAGAGAGAGAGCAAACAGAAAGAAGACACACACACACAGAGAGAGAGAGAGAGAGAGAGAGAGAGAGAGACAGAGAGAGAGGCAGGAAAAGACATGAGAGAAAGAGAGAGGAAAGGAGATGGGACTGGAATGGAAGGAAATATGGAAGGAAGGACATGAAGGAAGAAAGAAATAGAATGGATGGACAAATACTGGAGCCGAAAAGAGGATGGACTAATGGAGTGGAAATAATGGAAGGAAATGAAAGAAGACAAAGATGGATTCTGGACACAAGGACAATGGATCCAAGGATCCACACGAGAATGATCCAGGCCAAGGATGGACAAGACGGAGATCAGGAGAAAAATCCCGAACCACAGGATGGAATCCCGACCACACACACACACACACAGACACAAGGTGACCACACACAGACCGAGACCACACAGAAGCAGACACTGAGGAGAGAGAGAGAGGCAGAGACAGTGAGAGAGAGAGAGAGAGAGACAGAGAGAGAGAGAGAGAGAGAGAGAGAGAGAGAGACAGGAAAAAAGAGAGAGAGAGAGAGAGACACAAACAGGTCTGAAGGAAGGAATGGAATGGAACGAAAGGAAACAGTGGAGAGGGGTCTAAAGGATAGAATGGAACGGACGGAATACATAATATGATGGAGTGGATGGACAGAACATGGAGGAATAGGTGGGAAGAGACAGAAAGAAAGAAATGGGATGGAGAGTGATGGAGTGGATGGAATGGAGGAGGAGAACGAAAGGATAGTGAAGAGACAGTGGACGGAAATGAAAGGGAAATGGAGGAGGAACTGTTTATCTGACTCCAGCCATAGGGAAAGGGTGGAGTGGAGGGACAGGAATGACATAGGGACAGTGGAATGGAAAGGGAAATGGAAGGATGGAATGGAGGAAGGAATGGATGGACGGAAGGAAATGGAGGAGACGGCACAGTATATGAATGAATGAATTTTTATTTTTGTGTCTGGTCATTTACATGATATATCCCTCATGGGATCATTCAGACACATCAACTAACAATAAACCCAACATTCTAGCATGTTGAACATCTAAAGGCACAATACATAAATATTAACTAAACATAAATATACAAAATATACAAACATAAACCTCCCACAAATTACGCCATATCTCACAATAGGAGAAAAAAACAAGTCCTGCATTCAAATGTTTACTTAAAGTGAAGAGTGAAAGAGATCTATTATCAGCGCAATGTACTTAACGGCTTGTTGTTAATATGATAGTTTAATGGATAATAATGCATCATATTTTGTTATATTTTGTGAGTAAAATCTATAAAAGTACACACTAAGCCAGTAGTATACGGTTAAGTTGTGCTTTGGGGGCCTTCTGTAAGTTCATTCAGTGTACAATGAGTTATAATAGGACCATATTCAATATTTTTCATAATAAATCTATAGCTGTTTGGGGCCCTTTTTAGTTGGGGGGCCCCAGGCAGTTGCCTACCTTGCCTAATGGTAAAGTCTGCTCTTGATGTTTTTTCCTGGGAAGAGACACGACTTGGGTGTGTGATGACCCAAATGTCATGGCAGTAGGGGTGTCATGATTTTGATTTTAAATTGAAAATTGATCGAAATTAGCTTTTGATTTCGATAGTTGAAATCAAAAGCAGGATCCGTGATTCCCCCAGGATTGTTTTTCTCACTCCATTCCCGCAAACATTTACATCATGGCCACCTGTGTCTGAACGACAAAGAAGATCAACATATCCATGAAGCAGTGTTACACATTCCATGCCTGAAAAGGGCTTTAGTCTCATATGAACTTTTTAGTTCTATTTATCAGCAGCAACTGGCTCATGTTGTTTTGGCTTGGTGCAATCCTTGTCTAGTTCCTCTAACCTCCTGTCTGTCTGTCTGTCTGTCTGTCTGTTCTTCACTCTGGCTGATCTCAGAGTCAGGAGGGGTCATATCTGGGCCCCTATCTTGTAGTAAGTAGTAGATTCTATAGTCTGCTTGCTCAGCCAGTGCTACCCTGATCACCACTGCAGTCTGTCTAGTCTGTGTAATTCAGTTACCAGCTGCCATTGTATACAGTGATTTCAGATGGAAAATATCACATTGGCAAAACAAAGAAATGCTGTGATAATATGGTGAAGCAGTTGCGTGAGTGATCAAGTGAAGCATCCTGCCACAACAGAATGCACTTTAACTCATAAAGGAAGCCATGAGAACTGAAGTGTTGCCATTGTTGAGAAGTAACAGTGCATGCGAGCAGATAGCTTGTTCTTCCTACTGTCTAAAACTGTCACATTCCTAACTAGATTTGGTTGTTGATAGTTGTATTTTAAATCCCCAGTATGGATCAAAATGGCACAATGACGATTGACTGGAATGAGTGGCGGGATTACCACCTCCTGCATCCAGCAGACAACATTCCTGAGATCATCCTCTACTGGAAACACTCCACGGTACGCACTCTTCCTCTCCGCTTCAAAGCAAGGGCAAGAAACATTAAGAGCAAAAGTCAAAATCTCATCTTTTCTGCTCAAATGTATTTGTTGGGGAAAGTAGATGTCGAGGAAACATTCAACGCGGTTGCCAGAATGTTACGTTTGAAATTATGAAAATACCAAAGACACGTAATTAGGCACTTATAGATGCTAATTGCATTAGTTAGAATGTATGTTGGATCATATTTTTGCATCTTAAATTAAAGGCAAAATCCGCATCCATCCCAAGGTCCTCCTTCGTTCAGTCGCAAAGTGACCGCAGGAACTGGCAATGTTTAGCTTAGAAAGGGCAGATGATGGACCAACTTATCGTGTTATAATGATGAAAGTGTAATTTACTGACATTTGTTGGGTTTTTATCTTTGTGATATACAGTAACACGATAAGGTGTATGTTAAGAAAAGATTCTTGTAAAAACTGAATACTTTGGTGTCTAGTAATGAGTATAATATATAATATATGTCATTTACCTTCTGTAAAAGCATATAGGCATTCAGAGAAAGCCATTTGAGTAGTTTGTAACTATGTGTAATTATTAAAATGACTGGTAAATATTGAAATAGTACTAATATTCATACAGCACTTTTCCCTGTATCACACCAAAACTCTGGCACTTCACTTCTGCCAGTTCACCTCCTGGGCACTGCCAAGGTGCTCTTGAGCAAGGCACCGAACCCCCAACTGCTCGGGGCGCCTTTCCATGGGCAGCTCCCTCACTCATCATCATCTCTCCATTAGCGCATGTATAGGTACTGAGCATGAGCGTGTAATTCAGACCTGTGTGTAATAACAACGGGGTGAAAACATTGTAATTTCCCCTTGTGGGATGAATAAAGTATAAATTATGAATTAATTAATTATTATTATTATTATTATTATTATTATTATGATTTGTGTTATAACCTGATTTGGTAATCCCCTGGCACTAGCACCATTAAAACAACTGTTTAATGAGGATAAGTGGCTGAAACCATAGACAGTAAAAGGCTGAAACTCTCTGCTTCCTCCTCAGATCTTAGATGTTGGGGAGAGTTTGTTGGTGCCTGATGAGTTCACGGCAGAAGAGAAGAAAACCGGAATGTGGTGGCGACACCTAGTGGCTGGAGGGGGAGCTGGTGCTGCGTCCCGAACCTGCACAGCACCACTGGACAGGCTCAAAGTACTCATGCAGGTAAGGCACAACACACAGCTGATGAATTAGGGAGTACTCTCAGAGAGGGATATTGTCATTATATATAAACTGAACAAAGGGAAATTAATTAGTGGTGTTCACCTTACCTGCCAACATTGGGCTGTAAAAAAGAGGGAGATTTTATGGGGTATCAGTTGGAATGGCATACTTGCAACGTCCCTGCCCCATACAACCCTACACCACTAATTCATACAGTGATGTAAACTAAATGACTTTAAAAGAGCTTAAAATCCATAGCAATCCAAAATATACTAAAATGTTCTGTGTCTGCCTTTGTGACTTTATCAGCCTCTCAAGAGGAAGGAGCCGATGTTAGCAGTTCCCCGCTGTGCCTCCACAGCCTGTTTATGTTTGCTATAATTAGCATGTTTGCTAACGTCATTTTTCTATGTTCTATGCTAAAGTCTGCCCGACATAGGTGTTAGTGATAATGTGCATGGTGTTTGCTGAGGCTAGCGGCTAGAACCGGAAGGTCTTGCACCAAGTGGACAGAAATGTTGACATATACGTCTTCTTTTTAGGAGCTATTTCATCCATACTCAGTTCAGTTCAATGACTCGTAAGCTTGAACGTGGCGAGTGACGCACGGCACGTCGGGCAGGGTTATTTGGGTTGCCAGGTTGTACCACAACATATCCTACAGTCTGGCCATATCACAGAAACTGAAGCACCAATTTGAGTCCTATAACTATGAAATCTGGAGATTAGTGGGACAAATTACCAATCGGGAGCAGTGCAGGAAATGGGGTCAAAAGTGGGTTGACTCCCACATAAATCGGGAGTGTTGATAGCTATGCATCACAGAAGAGCTGCAACAATTAATCGATTAGTTGTCAACACTTAAATTAATTACTGTTTTGATTATCGATTAGTCGGTTTGAGTAATTCTTTGATTCCAGCTTGTTAAATGTGAATATTTATAGTTTCTTCTCTCCTCTGTGACAGTAAACTGATTAAATCTTTGAGTTGTGGACAAAACAAGACATTTGAGGACGTCCACTTGGGCTTTTGGGAAACACTGATCCACATTTTTCACCATTTTCTGACATTTTAGAGACCAAACAACTAATCGATTACTCGAGAAAAAAAATCAACATATTAATCGACTATGAAAATAATGGGTAGTTGCAGCCCTACATCACAGTGTGAATAGATGCTGACGGTGTGTCCTGTTCCTGGCCTCCATAGGTTCACGCCTCCAAGAGCAACAGCATGCATATGACTGGAGGCTTTGTCCAGATGATCCGAGAGGGTGGTGTGAGGTCACTGTGGCGAGGTAACGGCATCAATGTCATCAAAATAGCCCCTGAGTCGGCTATTAAGTTCATGGCCTACGAACAGGTATGCAGCAATACAGCTCTGACTCCAATAAGCCGTTTATTTTATTTCACATTTTGTGTTGTTGCATGACAAAATGTGTCCTGTCTGTCAGATCAAACGATTAATTGGAAGTAACCAGGAGACGCTGGGCATCACAGAGAGACTGGTGGCAGGCTCTCTGGCTGGAGCAAGCGCTCAGAGCAGCATCTACCCCATGGAGGTGAGAGATCAATTAGCACAGACAGAATAAAACATTTTTTTTAAGCAAGACCTTGCTTAAAATAAGGATTGTATTTATTCTTTAAATGTTATGTAGCAACTCATAACTCAGTATGTTTGAATGCAGAAATATCGGGGTGGATTCTTTTTGTCTTGTGACTGACTGCCCATTTAAACTTTTAGCCTTGAATGCATGATCTGTTCACATCAGACTCCCAGACAAAGTTTGAGCAAGTAGTTTATGTAAATGAAGATCATAACACAACGTATTTTAATAAAAAGCATGACCTATATACAGTTCAAGTGTTTGCATAAACTCGTAAAGACACTTGGCAGTCTTGAGTTTCCAATCATTTCTACAACTCTTACTTTTCTGCGATGGAATGATTGGAGCACTGATATGTCTTTGTCACAAAAACATTCATGAATTCTGACAGCCTCTCTCAGCCTGTGGGGATGTAAAACATGTTTGACTTTGGATCCTGACACCCGTGTTCCAGCAGCTTTTATTTCACCACAGACCTGCTTATTGGTGGTATCTTGGTTGACTCTTGACCATCCTTGACCATTCATTTCGTTTCTCACTTGACCATTTATGACCCAGCAGATTTGGTCACATTTTCAGAGGACCCATAATACATGAACCACAATTCATGAATGTTTTTTGTGATAAAGTATGTGCTCTAATCATTCATCACAAAAAAAAATACTCAAGACTGCCATGACATGCATGTTCTTTACAAGTGTTTGTAAACTGTATGTTAGTCTATGCTGGTTCAAGTATGAAAGTTTTTTTTTTTTTTAGGGCGCCCCGGTAGCTCACCTGGTTGAGCATGCGCCCCATGTACAAAGGCTCAATCCTACGACGTTCCAATTCCGGGATAGTTCAAGTGCCGGATGTCCAGGATGTCTTTCATTTCGGCCGGATGTCCCTTACCTTACGCTTTCTTTGTGTTGCATTTTGGCATTTTAAAGTCCGGTGGATTTCTAAGGACTATGGTTACCTTCTCCTCAGATCTCTGCAGGGTAAATCCAGACCGCTAGCTAGACTATCTGTCCAATCTGAGTTTTCTGTTGCACGACTAAAACAACTTTTGAACGTACATGTTCCACCAAAACAAGTTCCTTCCTGAGACTATTTTGCAGAGGCACCGTTGCCCCATGCAGCGCTTAGCGCCGCCCAAGACGATTGTGATTGGTTTAAAGAAATGCCAATAAACCAGAGCACGTTTTTCTCCCATCCCGGAATGCTGTGTGGACTAGCCAGACCCTCCTCTGCTGCGCTGTGGAGGAACGTCTGGCAATGTGAGACTAGCTCAATTCTTAACGCAGCGGACGCAGGTTTAATTCCAAGCTGCATCCCTTTCATGTCTTCAGCTGTCCTGTCAAAAATAAAGGCCTAAAATGGCCCAAAAAAAATAACCTTTAAAAAAATTTAAGATTATCTAAAAACAAAGTGGTGGTTTCTTTCATCTGTCGGAAGGCCTGACATCACATCAGGGGGCCGTGTACTGTTGGGGAGGGGGACTTGTCTATATGTATGTAAACTCTTACAGGCTAATGTTATGAAACTTTGAAACATGATTTCTGTGTATTGATACTTGTGTATGGAAATGGGGGCTGGGTTGCTGTGTGTGTGTGTGTGTGTGTGTGTGTGTGTGTGTGTGTGTGTGTGTGTGTGTGTGTGTGTGTGTGTGTGTGTGTGTGTGTGTGTGTGTGTGTGTGTGTGTGTGTGTGTGTGTGTGTGTGTGTGTGTGTGTGTGTGTGAAGTCGAACGAGTGGTTTTAGATTTTCAGTGGGTGATTGTGGATGCATGTGTTGATGAGCAAGTGAAGGTGTGAGTCTAGATGGGTAAAATGAGGTGTACTGGTGTTTTTAAGTGAGAGGTTTCATTAAAAGTCAACCCTGTCCTTTCAGGTCTTGAAGACACGATTAGCCCTGGGGAGGACAGGCCAGTACTCGGGCATCGTGGATTGTGCCAAACATATCCTTCAGAAGGAGGGTGTGGCTGCTTTCTACAAGGGCTATGTACCCAACATGCTGGGCATCATCCCCTATGCTGGCATCGACCTGGCTGTCTATGAGGTGTGTGGTTGTTTTCATGGCATAACTTCTTTATTTTTATTTTTATTTTATTTTCTCTCAATCTGACACATTTGCTCTCCTCTCTTTTTGTCAGACCCTGAAGAATTACTGGCTGCAGCGCTTTGCCACAGACAGCGCTAATCCGGGAGTGTTTGTCCTCCTGGCTTGTGGCACCACTTCCAGCACGTGTGGCCAGCTGGCCAGCTACCCACTGGCCCTGGTCAGGACTCGAATGCAGGCACAAGGTCAGTCACTGCAGAACTCTACTGCTGCTGTCTATAGCCTCTTACAAACAGATTCTGCACTACTGCTGTAAAGAAAATCCGAAGTTACGCCAGCTTTGCTTCTTTACACTGAACCAAACAACGGCATTATAATGCTGCCCCATCGTTGGCATCCTGCAAGCTAAAGAGGCGTGACGTGTACCACAACAGCGTGGGGGGTAGAGCGGGAGGTGCTTCCACCTACAGTACTCTAATCGTATCATGTATCACAATGGATTGTAACTTAAAATAGAAGGAATGTGGGTAGCTCACCTGGTAGAGCACCCACCTCCCAAGTGCACCCGGATAGCTCAGTTGGTAGAGCGGGTGCCCATATATAGAGGTTTACTCCTCGACATGCTGCATGTCCTTCCCCATCTATCTCCCCTTTCATGACATCAGCTGTCCTATCACATGCCCAAAAACATTATCTTTTAAAATAGAGGGAATGTTCAGTAATTTGACACCATTAATATTGCAAAATCTAACTAACATCATAAACATTGCTTATTGGCCAAGACCACATAATCAAACTTTAAGCTGATGTTTCTGCAAGCTTTGTAAAAAATAAAGTTTGCTTTGTTTGAGGTGTATGTATAGTTCAGGGAACTTGGATAGTAAAATGAACACCTGTGTCATTTTCCTCAGTGTGGTTTCTCTGGTTGCTGTGGTCACATTACTTCCATCATAAACTCAGACAGCAGCGGTAAATATCCCTGCGAGATCTCTCTGCGAGAGCTGTCCTGTCTATCCTTAGCCTCTGCTGTCCTTTGGAAACTATGGAGGTGGCGGAAGCAACCTCTGTCTAAAGTATTTATAGAGTTCTTATGTGAAATGATTGTATTGTGACTTCAAAATCCAGATTGGAGCATCTGCGTTAGGCATGGTGTATGATGTTCATTGACTTGTTCATACGTCTGCAGAAGTCGACACAGGAGTAGCATTATGTGTGGTGCAGTGTTGGATGAGCCTGTCTTCCTCTGTTTTCCTCAGCAACACTGGAAGGGGGTCCTCAAATGAGCATGACGGCCCTGTTCAGACACATCATTAGGACCGAGGGGCCCACGGGACTTTACCGAGGCCTGGCACCCAACTTCATGAAGGTCATTCCGTCTGTCAGCATCAGCTACGTGGTCTACGAGTACCTCAAGATTGCGCTGGGGGTCCAGTCAAAGTGAGAAGGCAGGCATAGAGAGGAGATCAAGAGGCCAAATGTTGTTGTTTTTTGCTTTTCTTGTGAGCTGAAGATTTACTGCGTTGGGCTCTAAGAAGCAAGCAGCTGACATTTAACATTTTAAAATCAAATTATGAAATTCCAGGGTTTAAAGGATTAATGTGAAATGATGTGAATGAAGAGGATTGAGAACTTTAAAAGCAGAGAGGCTGATGAAGACTTTCAAGGTGGAGAAAACTGCTTGACCGAAACAATTTCTGTTTGTTTATTTAAATGCCTTTAAGCAATCCCGGATTGCTTCAACTACACAAAAGTTTACATTGAATTAATTAAGGTAGTTTACTGGGGTCCCAGTACATTGATTTCATATTGCCATGTGGCAGAAGTAGTCCTGCTGGTCTGTGTAAAGGATGAATCTTGAAGGGCTTTGCTAAGGCAGATAAACTGACCTCAGTTCATACTCTCTTTTTAATATTGTTTTGGCTTTCAATCTCTCTCTCTCTCTCTCTCTCTCTCTCTCCCTCCGCCCAAACAAAGCCACAAAGTCTCTGCTTAATGAAAAATATGCAGTAGCTGTATACTGTAGGTTAACTAGGCTTGAGTAATCATGCATACAGATGATAAAAACAAGACCATGAATTTGTTTGGGTCTTTTTTTCTCCATGACACCTACCGCGCTGTGTAAATGTGGCAATTACAGGGTAATGAAACATTGAATTTCCTTTTTGTTTCCCAAGATTCACAGCTTCTTCAGTTGCTTTAAAAGGTATAATGTGTAGTATTTTATTTATTTTTAATTTTTTTAAAACATAGACTAATACAAAAATAATCCCTCTCAATCATCACTTGTGCCCCACTAGAAGTGTGTGCGGGACATTTATGGGCATCAATAAAGATCCTTTGGGCCCCACGTGGTTGGTAACCCCCAGCCAATAACAGTGTGCAGGTGTTGAGCCATTTCTTATTCCCAGGTAGCGCTTTGTGACGCCCCTCGGCCGGCTGTCCTACTGACACACAATCAAACACTGTGTACAGACGTTTCACAGAAGCCTCTCTGAGATACACCTCCATTCCTCCTCAATTTCTGTACAATATATCCGTTATTATATTTTCACGTCCAAAACTGTTTTACTTTCCACAGGTTTGTATTATTAGCTGGATATTTAAGGAATATTTCACCAGCTTGTGGGCTAAAGACATTTCCCATTCTTGGGTGATGTAAACAGGGTTCAAAATTAGCACCATCTACTAGCCAAATGCTGGTAAAATATGTAAGTGGCTGGTAGATCTGCTTTACTCACCAGCCCAAAAAAATAAATAAATAGTAATCTATTGAGTGGCTGGTAAAATTTTAACATTCACTACCGATTTGGCTGTTGGACGAAAAAGTTAATTTTGAACCCTGGATGTAAACAAATAGTCCTTTAAATCACACAGCAGCCACATCCAAGCAGAGGCAGTCATAGATATAAAGATTGTTATATATCTATGGAGGCAGCACTCTCAGCCTGACTGATGCCTGTGTCAAATGAGACAGAGATTCCCACGAGTGCCTTGTGTGCCGCTCTTAAATGCACGTAAACACTAAGAGGTGGAGTCTGTGGAACATTGAATGCACTTTAAGGTATTCTGGCTTAATTCCTGTTTATTATTATTTATTTTCACACAAAAATGGATTCATGACTGAATTTGTGATGTATTGGTTCTGCTGAATGTATAATATTCCAGTGTTTTTTTGATTTTAGAGTAATTGTGGTCTTGGTGAAAAACTGGTGGTGAAGAAGTGGTTTGTTTTAGAGTGATAGAAGCTCTGATATGGTTTAAAATTCAAAGCCTCAACAATTTAGAACCCCAAAGTGTTCAATACTAAATTAAACAATTTAACAATCATATGACTAAATGGTGTAAAATATTTAAATGAACCAACATTTTGTGAAATAATTGAAGAAATTATTAAAACTCAACTCTATTATAAAACGTTTTGTCATCATTCATTTCTTGGATACCATTTTGATTTCATTATAGACTTTTTTTTTTTTTTTTTAATGGGGTGGGGGTAGATATTTTTTCTTCCAAAAATGCTGCATTTTTAAACAAGGAATTACAATTTCCAAGTTTGTTTTTTAGTTTGTTTTATGTCAGAATAAAGCCACATAAAAAGGAAAATTTAAGACAAGTACAACTACCTCAACTTAAGTAAAAGTTACTTTCCACCACTGTCAAGAGAATAGAATCACACAATCTATTGGATCCACTGAAGAAGAACTTTAATAACTAGTGTTGCAATCAAATGTAGTGAAGTACATGATACAGTATTAGGGGACCAATAAGGCCTATATAAAAGAGACTTCAGATACAGTATTATGGGACCACTAAGGCCTATATAGAAGAGACTTCAGATACAGTATTAGGGGACCACTAAGGTCTATATAAAAGAGACTTCAGATACAGTATTAGGGGACCACTAAGGTCTATATAAAAGAGACTTCAGATACAGTATTATGGGACCACTAAGGCCTATATAGAAGAGACTTCAGATACAGTATTATGGGACCACTAAGGCCTATATAGAAGAGACTTCAGATACAGTATTATGGGACCACTAAGGCCTATATAGAAGAGACTTCAGATACAGTATTATGGGACCACTAAGGCCTATATAGAAGAGACTTCAGATACAGTATTAGGGGACCACTAAGGCCTATATAGAAGAGACTTCAGATACAGTATTATGGGACCACTAAGGCCTATATAGAAGAGACTTCAGATACAGTATTATGGGACCACTAAGGCCTATATAGAAGAGACTTCAGATACAGTATTATGGGACCACTAAGGCCTATATAGAAGAGACTTCAGATACAGTATTATGGGACCACTAAGGCCTATATAGAAGAGACTTCAGATACAGTATTATGGGACCACTAAGGCCTATATAGAAGAGAGACTTCAGATACAATATTATGGGACCACTAAGGCCTATATAGAAGAGACTTCAGATACAGTATTATGGGACCACTAAGGCCTATATAGAAGAGACTTCAGATACAGTATTATGGGGACCACTAAGGCCTATATAGAAGAGTATTCACTATTAGCCGATACTAGAAGCACTTCAGATACAGTATTATGGGACCACTAAGGCCTATATAGAAGAGACTTCAGATACAGTATTATTGGGACCACTAAGGCCTATATAGAAGAGACTTCAGATACAGTATTATGGGACCACTAAGGCCTATATAAAAGAGACTTCAGATACAGTATTAGGGGACCACTAAGGCCTATATAGAAGAGACTTCAGATACAGTATTAGGGGACCACTAAGGCCTATATTAAAGAGACTTCAGATACAGTATTAGGGACCACTAAGGCCTATATAAAAGAGACTTCAGATTACAGTATTAGGGGACCACTAAGGCCTATATAAAAGAGACTTCAGATACAGTATTAGGGGACCACTAAGGCCTATATAAAAGAGACTTCAGATACAGTATTTGGGGACCACTAAGGCCTATATAAAAGAGACTTCAGATACAGTATTAGGGGACCACTAAGGCCTATATAAAAGAGACTTCAGATACAGTATTAGGGGACCACTAAGGCCTATATAAAAGAGACTTCAGATACAGTATTAGGGGACCACTAAGGCCTATATAAAAGAGACTTCAGATACAGTATTAGGGGACCACTAAGGCCTATATAAAAAGAGACTTCAGATACAGTATTAGGGGACCACTAAGGCCTATATAAAAGAGACTTCAGATACAGTATTAGGGGACCACTAAGGCCTATATAAAAGAGACTTCAGATACAGTATTATGGGACCACTAAGGCCTATATAGAAGTGACTTCAGATACAGTATTATGGGACCACTAAGGCCTATATAGAAGAGACTTCAGATACAGTATTAGGGGACCACTAAGGCCTATATAGAAGAGACTTCAGATACAGTATTAGGGGACCCCCTAAGGCCTATATAAAAGAGACTTCAGATACAGTATTAGGGGACCACTAAGGCCTATATAGAAGAGACTTCAGATACAGTATTAGGGGACCACTAAGGCCTATATAGAAGAGACTTCAGATACAGTATTAGGGGACCACTAAGGCCTATATAGAAGAGACTTCAGATACAGTATTAGGGGACCACTAAGGCCTATATAGAAGAGACTTCAGATACAGTATTAGGGGACCACTAAGGCCTATATAGAAGAGACTTCAGATACAGTATTAGGGGACCACTAAGGCCTATATAAAAGAGACTTCAGATACAGTATTAGGGGACCACTAAGGCCTATATAAAAGCATCCAAAAAGCAGCATGTCATAGGACCTTTAATAGTAGCCTAGAGTGCAAATATATAGTTTAAAAATTAAATATAAAAAGGGGTAGGGCTACTGTGTTACTTTCCTTATCTGATGGTGTAGGATTATTTTGTTAAGAATATAATGTAAGACCTCAGATTTCATGACCTGACATTCTCTCTCCCTGTTCTTCTGGGCCATGAGGAAGCCATCTGGTCTTGGGAAAGGATAAGACATTATTAAAATTGAAGATGCAGCAGTTGCTCGAAAAAGATAATTAATTAATAACTTGAAACAAAAGGAGGATTCCTTTCCCAGATGAAGGGTGAGACAACAATGGTCAGTGTTTTGTAAGCGCCTGATTTGTGACACAAAGTATGAAAATGACCTGGCTCTCATGAAAACTCCTTAAGTTTGCAGGAGATTAAAAACGTACAGATGTTCATATCCAACAATAGCCACTTGTCTCTTTTGAGCTGAGACTGAGAGAAGTCAAGGTCATGTTTTCATACGGTGTGTTAGAGCCGGCTGGAGCCAGAAGACCGGGACTACGTCCAACTGATAACAGCACCACGGATGAAGCAGAGATGATGGATAAAAAGTGAGGGTTCTAGATGCCGGGGAAAACTCTGTTTGCTAGGTTTTAGCGATGGGCTATTTTGTCTGATCCTTGTGCACACGTTTATTGTATTTTGCAATATCATTCACTAAAGCTTGTTATTAACTTTAACTGGACGAACCTTGAGTTTTATTTTGAATCCTGAGTCTTTTTTCTCTGAGTAAACGAACACTATTCAGTGACCATAGAATTGGAGTCAGATTAAGTCATCGGTCATCGGTCACATCGGTCACATTTTAGAATTAAATCCTACAATGTCTAATTTTGTAGTAGGTGCTGATACTTGTTGTGCAGTAGGGTAGGCTACAGCCAGCTAAAGAGACGCTGAGTCAGCACAGCTTTTCCCTCGGACTTGTAGCCTCCGGTCTCGTGGCTTGCGAGGAAGTCGTCCAGACGTCGGTTTACAGAAAGCTATTTCAAACATGTTTTGTAGCCGCTTCTGTAAACCTGAAGCAGCATAAACACGCCTTTATTCGGGCAGCACCGGCATATCCTGTTCTACAGGCCTTATTTACCACAGGATCCGTGTTTGGGTTCGAGAGCTGCAGTCACGAGACAGTCATTTCCTCCGAACTACCACACAGCTTCTACAGCTACAGTTGAGAGAAGGAAGTTGGATGTTGGAGTATTTTTTAATGTTCTACTCCACGGTTTGCTCTGTTACCGAGACACAACATGCTATCCTTGGAGCAAGTGAAGCAGAGTTTAGAGAGTGCAGGACAGTCTCACGTCCTGCAGTTTTGGCCGGAGCTGTGTGAGGTGGAGAGAGACCGTTTCCTCCAAGAGTTGTCTCAGCTGGATCTAAAGGGACTTAAGGACCACTGTGAAGGGGCTGCGAGGTCTGCAGCCTCCCCGTCTGCCAGCTTGGATCAACACATGGAGCCGGTTCCCCCAGAGTCCATCGGCAGCGTGAGGAAAAGTGACAAAGACTCTCTTGCGGAGTGGGAAAATGAAGGTGAATGTTTTTAGAGGTCTTACGGTAACTTGTAATGCTCTCACTGCAAGTTTTTTATACTGGCCTATTTTGCGTTATTGTAGCAAATCCAAGGGTGTCACTTTGGTTTAAGAAGTGTGGGGGCCCGGGAGGACACAAAATCGGGGGTCTGGGGGTCCCATGTCCTGCATTTCTACATAATTGTAGGGACTAGGTAATACATAATCCAGAAAATAATTACGTTGATCATAATGATTGTCCCAGAAAGAATAGTAGCTAGCCTACTAAACCATGTATAAAACAGATGTTTCTTCATTGTATAAAATAGGGGCTGATCCGAGACGTATAGATAAAATAAGATCAAACGAATTTGAAAGGGGGAGAGACTTATCTTCCTGTACCCAGTGGATATTACACCTTAGAGCAAAACTATTTGCAAATGTGTGTGGAGAGTGTCCCCTAATACTGTATCTGAAGTCTCTTTTATATAGGCCTTAGTGGTCCCCTAATACTGTATCTGAAGTCTCTTTTATATAGACCTTAGTGGTCCCCTAATACTGTATCTGAAGTCTCTTTTATATAGACCTTAGTGGTCCCCTAATACTGTATCTGAAGTCTCTTTTATATAGACCTTAGTGGTCCTCTAATACTGTATCTGAAGTCTCTTTTATATAGGCCTTAGTGGTCCCCTAATACTGTATCTGAAGTCTCTTTTATATAGACCTTAGTGGTCCTCTAATACTGTATCTGAAGTCTCTTTTATATAGACCTTAGTGGTCCCCTAATACTGTATCTGAAGTCTCTTTTATATAGACCTTAGTGGTCCTCTAATACTGTATCTGAAGTCTCTTTTATATAGACCTTAGTGGTCCCCTAATACTGTATCTGAAGTCTCTTTTATATAGACCTTAGTGGTCCCCTAATACTGTATCTGAAGTCTCTTTTATATAGACCTTAGTGGTCCCCTAATACTGTATCTGAAGTCTCTTTTATATAGACCTTAGTGGTCCTCTAATACTGTATCTGAAGTCTCTTTTATATAGGCCTTAGTGGTCCCCTAATACTGTATCTGAAGTCTCTTTTATATAGACCTTAGTGGTCCTCTAATACTGTATCTGAAGTCTCTTTTATATAGACCTTAGTGGTCCCCTAATACTGTATCTGAAGTCTCTTTTATTAGACCTTAGTGGTCCTCTAATACTGTATCTGAAGTCTCTCTTTTATATAGACCTTAGTGGTCCCCTAATACTGTATCTGAAGTCTCTTTTATATAGACCTTAGTGGTCCCCTAATACTGTATCTGAAGTCTCTTTATATAGACCGTACGTGGTCCCCTAATACTGTATCTGAAGTCTCTTTTATATAGACCTTAGTGGTCCCCTAATACTGTATCTGAAGTCTCTTTTATATAGACCTTAGTGGCTTCCATACTGTATCTGAAGTCTCTTTTATATAGCACCTTAGTGGTCCCCTAATACTGTATCTGAAGTCTCTTTTATATAGACCTTAGTGGTCCCCTAATACTGTATCTGAAGTCTCTTTTATATAGACCTTAGTGGTCCCCTAATACTGTATCTGAAGTCTCTTTTATATAGACCTTAGTGGTCCCCTAATACTGTATCTGAAGTCTCTTTTATATAGGCCTTAGTGGTCCCCTAATACTGTATCTGAAGTCTCTTTTATATAGACCTTAGTGGTCCCCTAATACTGTATCTGAAGTCTCTTTCCCGAAATTCAGCCTTGGTGCAGAATTACAGCCACTAGAGCCAGTCCCACAATGAGCTTTCCTTAGGATGTGCCATTTCTGTCTGTAGCTATTGAGGAGGAGAGAGGGGGGGGGGCAAGGTGGAGGGTGTTGGTGTGGCCTTGACCAACTGCCACTTTGCTCGTTTGAAAGCCATGATGTCTCTCTCTCTCATGGGTGGGCCAAATTCTCTGGGCGGGCAAAGCAGAGAAAGGGGAGGTAACCTTGCTCCTTATGACCTCATAAGGAGAAGATTCCAGATCGGCCCATCTGAGCTTTCATTTTCTCAAAGACAGAGCAGGATACCCAGGGCTCGGTTTACACCTATCACCATTTCTAGCCATTGGGGGACCATAGGCAGGCTGGGGGAACTCATTAATGTAAAAAAACCAACTCATAAAGTGACATTTTCATGGCATGGGACCTTTTTAAAAACACATGTGGCTACCTTTTGTCGGCCTGAGCATGGCCCAGGCCTCTCAATTGTTTTTTTACAGTGACTTTTTCTACAATCTGCTATACACATGATAAGCACTGCGGATCATAGAGCAGGCACACTACAGACCTCCACCGGCTGAGCCGGCTACTTCCTGTTTAGCGCTACACTATTGTTACGTCCTGTGGCTAGGGGTATCAGGACATAGACAAAACCAGGTGTAATTGGTATTAAAAGGATATTTATTTCTGGGATCAGGCAAATTATGACAAACAGTGCTCAAAAAAGAAGGATACGTGGGCCGATGGGTGCTGTGGCAAACAAAAACAGACATACAACCAAAGAAAAATCCTCAAAAGGAAAACTAATCCTAAATCTAAATGAAAACAAAAGGAATAAACAAAACACCTCTCTAACTTAAATACTTAATTAAACACAATACAGAACTCACAGCACCCCTTAACCTAGTGTGACTAATACAACATAAATCAAACTAAGTGCAGGAAGGATAGCATGTTGTTAAGATCTTCACTTCCTCATACTCTCAAACAATGTCTTCACAAAGTCTGGTCTGGCAGACTTGATTGTCTCCTCTTGATTGGCCGGCGCCTCCAGGAACTGGGCGGGACTTTCCTGGTCCATCCAATCAGCAGCGCATGGGATGGTACAGCCTGCTTTGCATCTCAAATCATACTCCATTAGATCATTAGAACATCCAACACATGAGGACATAGACTTTGAGTCCATGAAAAGCGCTATATAAATTCAATTTATTATTATTATTATTATAGACGCCAGCCGTAACACTATCTTGAATGGTGATTAAATGGTTTAAGCATGCAGCTCTATTAGACTTTACAAATGTTATCAGACCGAATGGATCAAATTCTGATAATGGTAAAACATGTCATTTTGCGGGGGTTGGGACGCCCCTCAAAAACTGTATCCACTGATTTACAGATGTGTCTCTGTTTTTTTGGGGGGGGCCAGAGGGCATGACGTGATGGCCCAGGAATTGCAATTCCACTGTTAAGCCGATTTGTTCAATTTGCATCAAAGTCCCCTTCCTGGGGGCCTGGTTGTCTATGGTTGTCTATGGTTGCAATGGCGCCGTGCTAAGCTAAACGCTTAAGGGGGAACGTTGCTGATTTTCAACCCATCTGAGGCGAGTCATATAGTGGAGATTTACAGGCGGGTAAACATGGACCTCCGGGTACTGCCGCCATTCATCTACATGTACAGCAGTACGGAAAATCGGCAAACTTTACCTTAAGATACCAGCTAATGCTAGTGGTAGCTAGCTAGCTAGCTTGGTTGGCATGAACAAGACATTTCTAGGCAACCAAATGTTCCAATTAACTATTATCAATGTTTAAGACAAAAAAATTAACAACACACAAAAACAAGTTTGCGGCAATTTGATTTTTTTTGTTGGCTTTAATGGCCTTTAATTGACAGGATAGCTTAAGGACAGGAAAGGGGAAAGAGATGGTGGACGACACGCAGCAAAGGGCCGCGGGTTGCATCCGAACCCGGGCCGCTGCCAAGGACTCAACCTACATGGAGCGCACACTCTACTGGGTGAGCTAGAGGTTACCCTGTTTGCGGTTATTTTAATTTACACAGTGCCATGGATACCATTGCTAAGCGTCTGTCATGATTGACAGGTTGGCGTGTAGCCACGCCCCTAAATCATCCCCTGCTTTATCGTCCATTCAAATAAAATAAAATAAATGGGAACATAATTTGCTAAATGAACATAATGCTGTATTAAAGAAGACTTGACAGTAGCTATTGAGGCCATAAACTCATGAAAATGTTTATTTAGGTAATAAATCAAGTGAAAGGTAGGGTCATTTTCTCATAGACTTCTATAGAAATTTCTTTTTGCAACCAGTTTTTTTTAATTTATTTTTTTAATATATTTTATTTATAGCTTTTCTGTTTAACATTCAAGAAAAAGCACAGCAGAACATAACAAAGGAACCCACCCATAGACAAGCAAAAAACAGACAATAACAATAGACTAACAATTAGATAGCTAAATGAAAAAGAAGATATTGTAACAAAGTATGCATACATCATACATGTACAAACACAGGATCAAATAAAAGAAATGAAGTAAAAGAAAGAAATGATGCTCTTCTGAGAAACAGTAAAACCAGTTGACACAGTCACCAAGGTAAAATCAAGCATTTTAAGACATTCTTGATAGATAAGATAAAAACGGATGCCAGGTTTCGTCAAAGGTTACCGAGTTGAGGGAGACATTATATCGTACTTTCTCCATATGTAGCAAGTTGGACATCTCTGCAAGCCAGGTCTTAAAAGAGGGGACATCCTCGCTTTTCCACAATGTCAAAATATTCCATTTGGCAATAATCATGCCATATTGAATAGTCTTGCGATGTAGGTGGTGCCACAATTTTAGATGACTGGTCCTGCCGAAAACCGCAGTGCACGGGTCTAGTACAATGTCACAGTCATAAACAATGGAGAGGCAGGCAGAGATATCTGACCAATATCTGTTAAGCTTAGGGCAAGACCAAAAGAGGTGACCCAGGGTGCCCTCAGCAGACTTACATTTTGGACAGTATGGGGAGACAGAAGGATAGTTTTTTGCAACCAGTTGAGACGCCCCTGCTGGAAATAAGATAAAAAGCAGGTTTAAGGCACTTCCCCGACTTTACTTTTCAGGCTCGGAAGCTACGTCCATTATTTTTACAGTCTGTTAAGCACGATGCCTCAGTAGCAAAACAGCCTGCATACCACCACCAGTTGGTGGTAGCACCCAGTGAACCGGACAAGAGTTACCTGTGAACAAATAAACAGAGGAGCTGCGATCCCTCAGGATAAAAAAAAAAAAAAGAAGCACTATAACGTTAACATTTCTTAACCAATATCAATGTTTTTATTTTCAGTGGTTTATGATCTACATAGAAAAAGTTGTGCCTCCAGTTAATCCGAATCTACATTGGTTAGGCTATAATTGGTGCTAGACACAACACAACACTAAATCACACACTCCCCTCATGAGGGTCTAGCAGCAGCGATGAAGCCAATGCGGCGTATGTATAAATATAATGTCAATGCACAGCCCAGCAATGTCCGCTTAAAATCACTGGGCACCGTCCGTGACACAAAATGTTGTGGACCTCAGGACGAATAGCTGTTGCTTCGGCTACAGCTAATGGGGATCCTAATAAATTAAATGAAAAAATGCGAGCTCAGTGCGCGGCAGGCAGATTACTGTACACTAGTTTTGCATTGCCAAACCTATCTCCACAGCAAGAGTAAGGTCTGGCTACACCACAGATACATTCTAGGATAGATGTGGCTTTTGGTGGAACATTTGCACACCGCAAAAGAAAACTGCACATAAAAAATTAAGTTTACTGTTCACACATTACAGTAATGTGATCTATTTAAATTAGCTGGATACACTGGATACACGGTTGAACATAATTTGCTCTTACCAGCGTATCGCCATGTGTACAATTCCTGCCAAATCTGTCCCAAAACGTCCCAGTTAGATAGTAAATGCTGTAAACATATTCTTCACCGAAAGAACCAAGTAGGTCGGCCTTTATTGCACAATCAAAAACCCTTTTCACATTTTTTAGCCTGTGGCTTACTAGCTCGAAGTTTGTTGTTGTTTCTCATAGCGAAGACAGTTTGAGAATGGCAACAGAGAGCGGAAGGTGATGGGCAATGCCTGTCAGGCTTTACCTGCTGCCACTGCTGCCGTAGTTTTGCGTAGCCAGGCCTATCTCCACAGCGCTGTTTCAGTGCTGCTGCCAACAGAAGCGAAAAGCATAGCTACAGTGGAGAGTGAAAGAGGAGAGGAGAACACCGACTAGTTACAACCCACCGTAACACCCTGAGAACAGAAGGATGAAGAGGATGGGAGGATGAAACACATACCCCACATAAAGTCTCTTAAAACAATGTAACCTACATCAGTATGACAGGCAATATACAGTAACATTAAACTTGGCTGGTGTGCAATACGGCGTTAACGCTACATGGACTGGCTCCACATGTATTGAGCCAGTTTGTAAACGCAGTTCCAAATGTTCACAGACCTACAAGGAGTGCAGCAAGAGGTGACTGCATTGTTCTGCTGAGGAAAAGTGTATTCGGTCAAACAGCTTTTTCAGTAAGGGCTGCTCGTGAATGGAACCTCATTCCTACTCACATTAGGAATTTTAAAACTTATGTTTCTTTTAAATGTAACTTAAGGAAGTGGCTAACAGGTAATCAGGACTGTCAACATTACATGTAGTTACAAAATCTTGCTGCTATCTCTGCTGTGTTTGTGTCAATTGTGCTATGCCTATGAGGTTGTTGGGCTGACAGTGTGGCTTGTGTATGTGTTGGTGTTGATTTGTTTATATGCTTGATTATTTCTTTTAACATTGATAGTCAATTTTACTTGTACTGGACTAAACTTATATGTACTTTTATAATATCCTCTTATCTTTGTAGGTGTGACATCGTACAATCTGTCCAGGGACAGCAGATGTAAAGTAGCCTTTTGGCTAATTCTGGCACACTGTACATTTTCTTTATGTATTATTAGTGTGCATTGTCCCTGTTAAATAAACCTAAATAAAAAAAAAAAATAAATAAATAAATAAATAAAAAAATACGCATATCTATGCAGCACAGCAATGTCACCCTTACTCTAAAGTCACTGGGTGCTACAGCTGACTGGTGGTATGTAGGCTGTATTGCTACTAGAGATGGCCCGATACCATTTTTTGCTTCCTGATGCGATACCGAGTACCGATCCAATACCAGTGTGTCATATATTTTATTATGTTTTAACAACTGTATACTACTATCCCTGTTTGGATGTGATATGATTTCTATCTTTGTTGCCTGTCTGGCTCAGGTTAAACTCTTTGTGAAACATGAACAAACACAAACAATGAATGCCACAGAACTTTCTTTTATTATCCAGTTGACAGTCAGTTATAACAGAAAAAGATCATAAATAAACTCCTTTAACCTAGAACCAAAAAGGTTGGAACCACTGATCTAAAACACTCAAAATCACTGGTAATCTCCTACTACTAAAAAACTCTACCACAGCATTATAAAAGCAGTAACAAGTTAACAACGTTAAAGGCCAGCTTGTAAAGTTTTATGAAAGTTTTCACTTATACAGAATGACAAAAGGTACTGTGCTACAGTAGGTATGCCAGTTGTAAAGTTTAAAGGCCTTGCAGCTGTTGATTATGTTACCACTCTATTTTACCACTCTATTTTGACAGGGCTGTTGCAAATCTCAGAGAATCGAGTTGGAATCCTGCTCTTGGCTGGTGGTCAGGGGACCCGCCTTGGTGTACAGTATCCCAAAGGGATGTATAACGTTGGGCTACCAAGCGGCAAAACCTTGTATCAAATCCAGACAGAGCGCATTCACAAAATCCAGGAGCTGGCCGACAGAAAGTATGGCTCAAAATGCATCGTTCCATGGTAAGATTATACGATGGATTTTTCTCCACTACTATGACCATGTGTAGGCTTTTGCTTACACGGGGTATATTAAACAAAACTCTGAGACATTACAGTACAATGTACTATGAAAACTTCTGGGAGCAGCAGAAACAAGCTGTAAACCAATAATATATTAATATAAATTATATATTTACACGTTATATTGTCATGGCGAACATGTTGCTTATTTACACATCCAGCAGACACGGAGCAACATTAGCATTCACTTGATGTTGTGTTTCTATTCACCTGGCATTACGCGTAAGGCCAATATAAACTCTCCTTTTAGCTCTGTTTTAGGTTTATTTTTAAAGAAAAGATTTAGCTCTTAATATTAGCCAAAACAAAGCCAAAATACAGTAACTAGGCTACATACAAAATGTAGTTAACCAGACTTGTTGGCATTTGTTATTTAATGGCATAGACATGTATAATTTCAAAGAAAAAACAATAATGAATAGTTAAAACAAGAGAGCCAAATTGAGTTAAAGCTTACTGATGAGATAACCATTGCTAGCTGTGGCTAAAGATAATTGTACTACTGTAATTGAAATAAATAAGGTAGTGGCTACAGTCAAAGAATAAACAGCTAAACTAGTCATGCTAAAGTGTAGCTTAGCAGAGTAGCAGGAACTGCAATCTCCGCTAACAATAAAATGAAGGTATACATCCATCTGTTACAGTTTCCAGTCAGCCTGAAAACTTCAAACCCTTTCCTTCAACTTCAGCTTTTTTGTAGTTACTGCTCTCTGCCTTTGGAGGACAGACATGCTGTATGTTTACCAGCTAGTTGCTAATTGTCTGTCTGCTGTTTGGTGCTGGACAGTGAATTTATCGGTTGTTTTTTTTTGCTGAAAACGGCTGCCTGCTGCTGGTAAAAAAGTTGATGACAGCAGTGAGACTAAACCAAAACATTATTTGCCAACAGTGAGCTGATGTTTAAAGCTATGTGGAGCTAAAGGGAACTGCAGAGTTGGTTAATTAATTATTTGTGGATTTGTTACTACGAGTGACCACTTTCACATACAAGTAGTCATGTGATCCATTGTTGATGCAGTGCAGACATTTTAAGATAATGTCAATAAGATTACAGAGAGTAATCATTTTAAGATTTTCACACCTTGTCTGTACTGTTGCAACTCTTCAGGTACATAATGACCAGCGAGTTCACTCTGGCACCCACTGAGAAGTTCTTCAAGGAGAACAACTACTTTGGTCTGGAGCCATCAAACATTGTTATGTTTGAGCAAAGGATGATCCCAGCAGTGACGTTTGATGGAAAGGTCATCCTGCAGGGCAAAGGGAAGTTAGCCATGGCCCCAGGTAGGTGCACATCAGCTCCTACAAAAGATCCAGACGCAATTATCAGTAAAACCACTATGGTTTCACCTATTGCCACTGATGTGTGTTCAGGATAGTTTGAGGTAGTGCACCATGTTTCAAAACCTCTCCACTCTCTGTCAGATGGGAATGGTGGTCTGTACCAGGCGTTGGTGGACAACAAGGTGCTGGAGGACATGAAGAAGAGAGGAGTGGAGTACCTGCATGTGTACTGTGTAGACAACATCCTGGTCAAAATGGCTGACCCCGTGTTTATTGGGTTCTGTGTGAGCAAAGGAGCTGACTGCGGAGCCAAGGTAGAGTAATATCATTCAGTAGATATAAAAGAGTCCCTTAAAGGAAGAGCTCAACATTTGCTTTCCTTCTGAGAGCTAGATGAGAATATTACCATCATGTCTGTGCATTAAATACAAAGCTGGAGCAGGGAGGCATCCTTTTCACATTTTTGTTTGTGTACAGATTAAACAAAATGTGTTAATGAGCTTTAGAGGTGCTGGTAGATGTGTTCTGTGACAGAACCAGGCTAGCTGTTTGCCCCTGCTTCAAGTCTTTCTGCTCGGATATGTCCACCTGCTCTGACTCCAGCTCTGTACTTAAAACACAGACATGAGAATGATATCAATCTTCCCACCTCGCTCTCGCAAAGGAAGGAAAGTATATAAAATAGGTAGCCTATAACATAATAACAATTTATGTTATGGCAAACATGAATATTGAGAAAAAAAGACTTTCTCTTATTTGAATAAAGACCTGTTAAATAAACTGTTATTACAGCCACTTGGGGTAACCTGATCTCCTAGAGCCTTGGTCTGTCGAGGTTTCTGCCTAAAAGGAAGTTTTTCCTCGCCGCTGTTGCACCAAATGCTTGCTCGTGGGAAATTGTTGGGTCTTTGTAAATTATAGAGTGTGGTCTAGACCTACTCTATCTGTAAAGTGTCCTGAGATAACTCCTGTTGTGATTTGACACTATAAATAAAATTGAATTGAATTAACTGTACATGGGCTCCAGCTCTGTGCCTGCTGATGAACTTGAGCACCCTTAAAAAAACTCACCCTCAGATTGTGAATTAATTACTGTAATATTAACGGGCCCTCGCAACTCCGGTTATGGTGGCGGTACTGGCGGGACGCCTGTCGACATGGTCCTACATTTGTATGATAATCAGACAGTGCACAGAGTGCGGGGCGATCAATACGATGTATTGCAAAAACTTCCCGTTTAACGGCGTTTCATGGAAATTTAATGCCTTACCATTTTGTACGGGGGGCTATTGAGCCAATTTGGAACGCCGAAGCCCCAGACCCCAATCAGAACTTTTACCATTAACTTTTTACCATTTCTGATAAGTGGCCAAGTTTCAGAAGTTCTCGAGCATGCTTAGGCCCTCAAATTTGTGATTCATTTGGACTAAGAAAAATAATAAAAGGAGTAATTTCAATAGGGCCTTCTTCGACTGACGATGGCAGTGCTCGGACCCTAAATATGAATTGTATCAGGTGCAGACTTATATATGTTTTAGATCAGTTGTCAGACTGTCCTTCATAATCAACTTAATCCCATAATGTCTGAGTTGACACTCTACCTGTTTTGCACCAGTTTTGCAGGCACAAAGTGTTGTGTATAAAGGAAGCTGTAAATGTCTTGGGAACAGTCAAGCTACCTGTGGAAGAAGAGCATGCTGACCTGTGGCATCGAAGACTGGTTTTAGGGTAGTGGAACATTCTCTGGCAGGGAGGGTAGCAAAGCTAGTGGGAGAGGTGGAGCGCTACCAACTAGATATAGTTGTGGTGCTTTGTTATTAAGCTTCTGTGCCAGTCATGAATTAGCCATAACAAACACCATGTTCAAGCAAATGGTGATTTGTAAGTGTACTTGATACCAAAACACCTTAGGCCAAAGATCAGCAATCGACTTTGGGGACATAAAATCACAAATCATGTGACCGTTTGTCTTGGAAAGAGAAGAGCAGAGAGGAGCACAGCTGTCAACTGATCACCACCTGGTGGTGAGTTGGATCAGAAGGTGGGGGAGACTGCAGTGTAAACCCAAATGGGAGTTTGCCCATCCAGTCTACATGTGTTTTGTGGATTTGGCGAAAGCGTCTGACTGTGTCCTGTGGGAGTATGGGTTACCGGGATCGTTGCTATGAGCCATCTGGTCCTTACACGACCAGAGTGAGAGCTTTGTCTGTATTCTCAGAACAAAGTTGGACTCTGCCAGAGTGTTCCTTTGTTACCGTTTTGTTTGTTTAATCAGGGGGTTTTTTTTTGGGGGGGGAGGAGAGGGGGGGGGTTTTTGGGGCCCATTTTTTTTTCCCCTTTTTGTAGATGTATGGTTCTGTTGTCGGGGGGGGGGGGGGGGGGGGGGGGGTTGAGAAGGTTTTTTCATCAGACTGTGGCCTTCAGCATGCACTGGGGCTGTTTGCAGTCAAGTGTGAAGTAATCGGCATGAGAGGCAGCCGCTCTTAAGTCTCTGCCAGAAAACGATTGATTTCTCCATCCAGGTTGGGAGTGAGTTGCTGCCCCAAGGGAAGGCGTTCATGTATCTTGTGGGTCTTGCTCTCATGTGGATGAAATGATGCGAGTGTTCGACAAGCGGATTAGTGCTGTTTTCGGAGGTTGTAGGCTGGATTGTTGTGGTATGCCGGAAGGCAGAGCTTTCAATCTACTTTTTGGGTGGCTTGGTTTACCCTTAATCCCTTAATGATAGGTTAAGAGAAGGTCAGTCTACATCCCAAGGATAGTTTGTGCTGCACAGGCCCAAGTAAAAATCTATTTAAAACTCCTCTAATGATAACACATCTTTTAAAAGATGCCAGTTAGGTTTTAGGGGTGGGTGAATAAAACAATGATCCCAGCCTTCATACCCTGCATATACTGTATATTTCTGTGCATGCATATTTTTTTGCCCTCCAGGCTCTGATCAGGTTCAACCATGCTTAGCTTTTTCTACAAGTCTTGTTTCATTGCTTGGGGTGGGATGGGAAATAGGGGTCGAAATCAGGCATAGGAGTTAGGGTGAGGTTGGTGTCAGGTAAGATAGGGTTAGTAACAATAAATCTCATAAGGGTCGAATGAAATAAAATAAAAATCTGGGATGAGAAAAATTCTAAATTGTTATGTGTGTTTCCATCTGGCCTTTTATCTCTATCATGTCAGGTGGTGGAGAAGGCGTACCCTGCTGAGCCAGTGGGCGCTGTTTGCAGGGTGCGAGGCGTCTCCCAGGTGGTGGAGTACAGCGAGATCCAACCAGAGACCGCTGAGCTCCGAGGACCTGGAGGGGAGTTGGTGTACAGTGCTGGAAACATCTGCAATCACTTCTTTACCAGGGCTTTCCTGCAGGATGTAGCAGAGTAAGAGCCTTTACTGTCGCATAGGTGTTGGTACGATCCCTCTGACAGCACAGTACATATGAGTCAGAGTGAAATCGGACTGATTTGAGTAAAATACACTACAGGCTAGAGGGTGAGAGGCAGTTCATGGAAGTATATAGACGACACATTGACTTGCAAAGTTCAACAGGATACGACCTTAAAGGTTCCATGGCATGAAAATTTCACTTTATGAGGTTTTTTAACATTAATATGAGTTCCCCTAGCCTGCCTATGGTCACCCAGTGGCTAGAAATGGTGATAGGTGTAAATCGAGCTCTGGGCATCCTGCTCTACCTTTGAGAAAATGAAAGCTCAGATGGGCCGATCTTTCAAGGTTACCTCCCCTTTGCTTTGCCCTCCCAGAGAATTTGACCCGCCCATGAGAGAGAGACATCATGGCTTTCAAACGAGCCAAGTGGCAGTTGGTCAAGGCCACACCCCCCTCTCTCCTCCTCAATAGCATTTAAAGGTACAGACACAGAAATGGCACATACTAAGGAAAGCTCATTGTGGGACTGGCTCTAGTGGCTCTAATTCTACACCAAGACTGAATTTCGGGAAAGAGACTTCAGATACAGTATTAGGGGACCACTAAGGCCTATATAAAAGAGACTTCAGATACAGTATTAGGGGACCACTAAGGTCTATATAAAAGAGACTTCAGATACAGTATTAGGGGACCACTAAGGTCTATATAAAAGAGACTTCAGATACAGTATTAGGGGACCACTAAGGTCTATATAAAAGAGACTTCAGATACAGTATTAGGGGACCACTAAAGTCTATATAAGTCAAGTTAAATCTGCATTAACTGGTCTTTTGGCCACTTGAGGCTGAGGAGGAGAAGTGGTACTGACCACTGAAAACTACTTGAGATTAATTTGATTCTGAACATTTCTCTGCTATGCTGACTTAAAAAAAGTTGGTGACATTCTGTATTTTTGATATTGTCAACAAATCCCATGTGCAGACCCAAACCAACAATGAATGAATACTACTAACAAATATTGTGTGTTTTCAAACCTAATTTATCTTATTCTCTGTGCCATATTGTTATGGCACAGAGTTATTGTTATCCAATAACTATTAAAAGCACACAAATTCCCTGTCTTCTTAGTTACTGGAGTATGCCAAGCTGTATGGTTTGCATATAGTGTAATATTGTAGATTTAAGAGTGATAGAGAGTTTCCTTATGGTTTGCTAACCAGCTGGTGTATGGCTTGTGACTATTATAAAGTGAACTATTACTATTATCTTACTGACCACTTACTAACCACTCTCTAATATTCTCTGTCAAATTTAGTAATTGCTGATGTTATTGGCTATACTAGTACAGTGCCTGTTCAAAACGCAGACCTAATTATATTCTACAGTTATTTTGTCGTTCATTAACTTCCATGCAGAATGTCATTATCAAGGAAGAATATACAAAATGTAGTCTATTAGACTCATCTTCATCATCACCTTCAGAGCACTAAATTCTGCCAGATGGTGTGACATTGTCAATCCATACCTAGGTTTGCAATAACCTTTGGTGTAAAACCAGTGTTATGTTATATATGTTTAACCATTTACAACTGGACAGTCTGACATACATTGTTTGGACATTCATGGTCCCCAGCAGATCCCTGACCTACTCTGTAGCACCACCATCGGGCAAAAGTTTGCTTTTCATTAACTCTTTAGTCTGTCATATATTATTAAAAAAAAAAATAGGCCAGATTAATGGGACACAGCTGTGGAATGTATGTATGTATGGCCCAAGACTAATATATATATATATTTTTTTTTTATCTTACAGGAAATTTAAAGGCCAACTGAAACAACATGTTGCGTTCAAGAAAGTTCCCTTTGTGGACTTGTGTGGCAATCAAGTCAAACCCACCAAACCCAACGGCATTAAGATGGAAAAATTTGTTTTTGATGTATTTCCATTCTCAAGGTATTGTTGATTATTATATTGTGTCTTCAGCTATTGGCATCTGTTGTTTTACTCTACATAAAATGACATTAAATCATAACCGTGTCTCTAGAGCTAATTCAAGTATGTACTATCTGTCTTTGGAAGGAACTTTGTTGTGTTTGAGGTTGTGAGGGAGGACGAGTTTTCCCCACTAAAAAATGCAGACGGAGCAGCCACAGACAACCCAACCACAGCCAGAAACTCTTTGCTGGCTCAACACTGCCACTGGGCCACGGCTGCAGGAGCCACGCTGTTGGATGAACATGGGAATACCCTTCCTCGTACAGCCAGGTCAGTTTGATTATATACACCCTGTTGTAACAGATAATGTCAGAACTTAAACCCTGACCCTGGATACATTTTTTTCATGGCATAATGTTTACTGTGAGAAAGTAAAGTACATTTTATTAACATAGCCCACAATCACAAATTGGCTCTATTCTTAGACCCAAATAGAAAGGTCTATTAGAAAGGTTAATTTAATACATTCCCAACGGCTACAAAATCCTATTTCATCACATTATTACATTAGAAGAATAGTTTTAACATTTTGGGAAATACATTTTTAAGCCAACAGTTGGATGAGGAGATGCCACTCTTATGTCTGCACACTGAATATGGAGCTGGGGCCAACAGTCAATTAGCCTAGCTTAGCAATAAGACATGAAACCGCAAGCCTGGTTCTGTTTATAGTTTTAAAACAGCACCTCTAAAGCTCACTAACACATTATCTTTTCTTTTTTTTAACACAATATTTTATTGATTTTTTTTTAAGAACAGAATGTAATGCAAAACACACAACAAAGATGGATACCATCAGATCACAGGCCCTAAGGGATGAAAAAACAGACTGAAAAAAGGGAAAAGCCATCAGAAATCAGAATCAGAAAAAGGTTTATTGCCAAGTAAGTACTTACAAGGAATTTGCCTTGGTGGATTATGCATAAAACAAACATATTGCACATTAATATGAAATAAACAATAAATACAGAAACAAATATTTACATAATAGCTGTTTAACCAGCTGTTTTATATTATATATAACACATGCACAAATAATCACAGACAACTGCTTTTTAAAAGTACAACAGCATTTATTTAACTTTAGCAATAGTGATCTATAATCAGTCAGAATCAGATTTTTGCCAAGTACGTTTTCACGACATCAAGCATCTATTGGCAGTAGCTCAGTCCGTAGGGACTTGGCTCGGAAAACCTGAGGGTCGCTCGTTCAAGTCCCTGTACAGATCGTGGACTGGTAGCTGGAGAGGTGAGAGTTAACCTCCTGGGCACTGCCAAGGTGGCCCTGAGCAAGGCACTGGAACCCCCCAACTGCTTGGGGTGTGTTTAACGGGCAGCGCCCCCCCACACACACACACTCTGACATCTATCCATTTATATATATTATTGTGCGTGTGTGTATTTCGGGCCTGTGTGTAATGTGTGTAATAACTAACAACAGAGTGAAAAAATCTAATTTCCCCTTGCAGGATCAATAAACTAAACAACTACACAACAGTAAGCATAATTCTTACTGTTGCCATGTGGTGGTAGTGTAACACAAAGAAACATATGCCATAAGAAAAATTAAAAAAAGGCTGTAATTGCATACAAATTCTACACATTGTGGCTTAAACTATGAGGGGGGAAATGCAGATCTTACTAAAATAAAGTTTTATACTATATGAATGAATGGTTTATTATTGGCCCATCCATTATAGGATTATTCAGACACATTTTAAATAAACACTCTCCCAGTGCTGACACGAAACAAAATAATAAGTACATACCAGAATACATTATGGTACAAATAGAAAATAATATATATATGTGTAGGATTTACTTGGATTTCGTAGTAGTAGTAGTAGTAGTAGTAGTAGTAGTAGTAGGAGTTTAAAAATATATGAATGAACTGAATATATGCATTTGCCTGTTTAACTTGACATTTAAGGAAGAATTATTGGTGGCTGTAATGATTCCTCCTGGCCATACTGGCCTTGAAGAGATCCCTTCCTGATGGACAACGCTGTAAGAATTGAGCGTCAAAATCCATGGTCTTCATTCTGTGCAAAAATACATTCTGAAGTTGAGCCAAAGTTATTAAGTGGCTTCCACCGTCTTAATCAAATCAAGTAGGTGTCTACAAAATACACTCTATGGAGAGGAGAAATGATCACAGCAACCAATAGCTCTTTTAATGGACATATGCACTTGTGAGTGTTGTATTTAGATAGACTGGAAAACATCTGAATCTATCCTTGAAATCTAAAAATGTTTTTTGCCCCCATAGTGCATCAGCAGGGGACAGTCATCCAGCACTATGTGAAATTTCACCACTGGTATCCTACTTCGGAGAGGTGAGGACATGAAAGTGGCCACAGATTAATATAAAAACATTAAGGATATTGGAAAGGAGATAGGCCAAACCTAGTTGTTGGGTTACAGTGTTAAACTGGTTGAAACCTATAGAGCAGGAACAGGTTGTTCCTTGAATAAAAAACAAAAACAAATAAATTGTGAAAATTGAAATACGCTGCTGTCATCTTTAGTGTTTTGTCCAAATACTGTGGTGTAATTTAACCTCCATCTCACTTGTTCTCACAGGGCTTGGAGCAGCTGCTGAAAGGGAGGACACTGCCAACTCCTCTCATTCTGGATGAAAAAAGGGCCAAAGAGCTGCAGGCTCAGTAACATTTCTCTGATTAATTGTGTGACAGGAGCAGAGATTCCAGTATAGTGGGTAACTGGATGGAGACGGCAACCCTGGAGCCCAAGAATGCACAATTTGTTTAAATAAATGTTTGAACTGTATGTGAACTTGTGAAGATAATAATATCAAACTGTCATGTAATTCTCTCTTTAAAACAAATAAGACAGTAAGGGACTAGCAATGAGTTTTTGGAATAAAGTTTTGTTTTACATTTTACCAAAAATATAACATTAATCAAAATACCTCATCCCGTCTCCCATTCTTTTGTAGTGAAGTCATACTCGACTACCTTTTTAACGTAAAGGTCCAATAGCTATTTTTCAACTTTTTCAGGATAAGTTTGAGAATGTTTTACATTTTTGAGGAGGAGGTTGATCTATCATCTCGGGGCAGTGTTGCGTTTAATGTCCCTCCCGGCCACTCTATCCTGGGCTGTCTCGTGACCGGCGCTGGCCAATCACAGCTGAGACTGCACAGGGACGACAACAACAACAAAATAAATGCAGAAGAATGCTAGAACGAACCAAGCTTAAACTCAAATATTGTGTATTTTTACTTGTATATTCAGCGTTTGGCTCAGTCACAAATGAAAAACCAAATAGATTGAACCGTCGCAGGCTAGCGCTAGTGTTAGTTAATGCCCTGGCGACATTAACGTTAGCTAACGCTAGCTTTCTGACGGGACGCTTTTTTATGTTTCAGGAATGCTAGTTGTTTAGGTTAACGTGCTGGATATCATTTTGCCATTAGCTAAGGCTACTATCGTTACACACCGACTATCCGGTCACTCTGAACCGAACATCCAGGTCCATCTAAAGATAGCGATGGACGCTCTAACATGCTAGTATAGGACCATGTTCAAAAATGTTTTTGGCTCAGGGTTTCTGGTAAGAACAGCTCATGTGATTTTGACATGGGTCATAACGTTAATACTCTTCCTACATGATACAGGTAAGCCTGTCATACATTTACATGATACATAGCTTTACATTATGTGTAGCTGTAGGTTTAAAGTAATGTATAATATGTGTAATTGCCATTACACATTATTAATGTATAATGGCAATACCATATCCTGATGTTATCTGAGAAAGAAAACTAAGGTTACTGTCCAGATTGGCATTAGAGCTGGGCAATATATCGATATTATATCGATATCGTGATATGAAACTAGATATCGTCTAAGGTTTTGGATATCGTAATATTGTAATATGGCATATGTGTTGTCTTTTCCTGGTTTTAAAGGCTGCATTACAGTAAAGTTATGTCATTTTCTGAACTTACCAGATTGTTGTAACTGTTCTATTATTTGCCTTTACCCACTTAGTCATTATATCCACATTACTGATGATTATTTATCAAAACTCTCATTGTGTCAATATTTTGTGAAAGCACCATTAGTCAACACTACAGTATCGTTGTGGTATCGATATCGAGGTATTTGGTCAAAAATATTGTGATATTTGATTTTCTCCATATCGCCCAGCCCTAATTGGCATTAACGCTATTAACTTAATAGCCATGATTTATGAAATAAACTTGCTTCAGGGCAAGCCTTTGGAACCTGAGACCTCTCAGCAGGACTACAGTATGTATTATTGAATTAAAGCATAGTTTGCTGTTTTGGGGGTTTTTAGAGCTGAGGAAGCAGGAGGAGACAGGCCAGCTTGTCCAGCCTGTGCTCTTCGTCCTGTTGGTGCTGGTGTCGGTGTTGCTCTATTTCGCCGTTTCTCTGATGGACCCAGGCTTCATTTTGTCTGATGACAGCGATTTACAGGTGAGTAATGATCCATATATATATATCTCTCCTTAGCCATATCACAAATCTTTGTCAAAATGGTTGGTGTCAGGAGTCAAAGAAGCGGCTGTAATGGTTTGACTGGGACTAGGAGCCTACTTGGTAACATAAAGGCAGTTGAGTAGATGTTGACGGTTAAAAACGGGCTGATAATGTCTGGGACACCCGTTTAGGGATACTGGCGTGTGTAAAAAAAAAAAACTATACTAATCATCATGGGGCTGCTACTAACGGTTATTTTATTTATCGATTCATCTGCCGGTAATTGTTTCGATTAATCAGTTGGTCTTTAAATTGTCAGAAAATAGTGAAAATGTTGACAAATTGTTGCAGCTCTAAATCATTGCAATCATTTTATTAACCAAACAAAATTATATTTAAAATATTAAATATACACATACAATTATTTGTTGTCTTATAACAATTTTGTTTATTTTTATTTAAAAGGATTGGCTCCCTGACCTGAGACACATGTACTGCTTCCTCATGCCATTGCAGATGTATTGTGTTGCAATGCAGGTGTTGCATGCTTTTGATGCATCCCTGTTTTGCAGTCAGGAGGCTACATTTGTATGCCAGGGAAGAGGCTTATGGAATCTTAGGAGTAATCTAACATTGTTAGTGGTTTGTGTTGGTTTATGCAATTCATAGTATCTTGTGAAAAGGAGTGTGCAGTAGTGTTTGGCTACTTAAAGGTGCACTATGAGTTCCTGCATGGTTTCAGCGCAATTTCATTTTTGTCTCAAATCGTAGGCATCTCTCCTTGATCCGCTAGCCGCCTGCCCCCTGAACACACCGTGAAAAAGCCCGGTCTCGGGAGAAAAGAGTTAGTCATGACAGTTACGGAAACATGGGGGGAGGGGCGAACTTGCTCTGTTTTGTTTGGTATTTACTTGGAACGTCAACAGAAGTGATATCATGCAGGAACTCATAGTGCACCTTTAAGTTAAGTTAAGAGTCTGAGTAACACATTTTGTTCCTTCATGTTTTTAATCTGCTTGAATGACCATAAACTATCTGAATCTTATTGAGCTATTACCATACCATACACCAGTTCTGATAAACAACTTTTGATAAAGACCCAGAAGTCTGGGTATATCAGACCTGTTGTAAATGACAAATAAGCACATGATAAATACTTGAACTGAAAATATGCAGTGGCTTCCCTGACCAGTTTGTCCTGTGTGTTTGGCCAGTTCACGCTGGGAGTGACTGAGGAGCAGCAGGACATGATCCCACCCACCACCAAATCCCTTCGGCAGCGCCGTTGTGGCCACTGTCTGCTGCAGGTACCCTTCACACCGTATCATCACGCTGCCATGGGCTCATGTGGCATGTGGTTGTTCTTTCAGGATTCAATTCAACTTTATTTATAGTGTCAAATCATAACAGAAGTTATCTCAGGACACTTAACTGATAGATTAGGTCTAACCCACACTCTATAATTTACAGAGACCCAACAATTCATCCCCCAAGAGCAAGCATTTGGTGCGATGAGAACACTTTGATACGGATAACACACACAGGTTTCTGAAGCAGAAAGAGTGTCAAAGTCAGTTTTTTTAACTTTCTTTTTGGTCAATTTCTATGCTTGATTTCATATTTTCATCTTGTTATATTTGAGTGTGACGGTTCAGTCTTGACTTAGAAAACAGTAGTTTGACTTTTCAGGGGCTTTAACTCACGCTTGTCAAGAATGGAACTTTATTCATGTGTTTTAAATGATAACCTAATGATAAAATATCTGGTGGTGACTGTCAGATGAAGTAAAGAATCTTGAGTTAAAGGGTAATTTAGTTTTTTTCCCAAGCATTTGTGTCTAAGTGACTAATCTAAATCTAAAAATTTTTAAAATTGGTCCATTAATGAGCGAGACAACTGTAACTAAACCCCACCAGACTCCATTTAAATAAACAATACTTTAGCATGTATAAAGTCAGCCTCTTTTCACTAGCCTCGTGAGACCGTCCTGATCTTGCGAGCTCCAGTTTTCCACTCGCAGATCAGTCTGGCATCTTGAGATAGAGAAAATTTGGAGCCGTTCACCAAACAACCGACCAATCAGCGTTTGTTTTGAGGCGGGTTTGGGTGGTGATAGACAGATGGTTTATCCAATCAGCTAACCAGTATTTTCAGACAGTGGTAGCCCTAATTCTGTTAGCCACTCGCTAATGCTTTTTTCTCTTGGATCCTTCTTTTGGAATATGGACCGGGAACCTGAAAGGGTGCCTTTCATTCCTAAATTCTCGTTACTGCAGCAGCAGGGGTAGCCTAGCTTCTGGTTGTATTTTCATACGCTTCGTTGATCTGATTGGTTGATTTGGCCCGTATATCACCAACATAGGTGGTGATAGACAGATGGTTTATCCAATCAGCTAACCAGTATTTTCGCCTCTTCCCAAAAGTTCTCCAATGGTAAGTTCCCAGATGGATATGCCGAGCAAATGTGAAGCAATCCATCAGGCGGAGTCAGGTTATCTTTTCACATGTAAAGGGGTAAATTAAGGGTTTATTTCAACCAAACTAGAGTGCTGGTTGTTGGAGCAGCAATCTGGTAGGTTTGGCGATAGCGATTCTTCAGTTTCATGTTAAACAAAAATAATCTAATTCTTTAACAAACAGGTCTTACTCTAACAAAAAGGCAGACCTCTGTAGGGTTCCTTTCTTGAATGTTGTCAGACACTTAGAATAATAATCTGAGCACGTCAGTGGTAAAACAAGCACTTTTTGTGGACGTAAATTGAAGGTGTGCCCAATCTTTTACATTGTAGCTTGTTTCACCGCTGCCGACTGCAGCGATCTCGTTTAATACTGGACCAATGTCAAAGATTGGTGTTCCCATCAGTCACAAAAACACAACCAAAGTTAAGATTTAATTTTTTGTAAAAACTGGGTTTCTGAGCCTGTGGGATTGATTGATTGATTGATTGATTGATTGATTGATTGATTGATTGTCTGTAGACATGGTGTTTGTAATTTGTCGTCTTTCTGTGGTGCCAGGCTGAAATGTGACACTTGAAGTTCTACAGAACTAAGAGTCTCAGTAGTATAGAATAACAGATGGGTTGCCAAGCAGCACGGTTCTATGTTACACACCTGTACCACTTCCAGTGAACACAAAACAACATATGATACAGGCACAGCAGTTATTTAAGGAGGCAGGTCACTGTGTACAGCAGTGTACAGGAATTGATTGTATGTCTGTCTTTAGTCTTTTCCTTCTTTCTGTAAGATCCAAGCCAATTAAAAGTACAATCATGTTCCAAATGTAATATGAAGTTTAACCCTTCTATGAAACATGTAAACACTAGATTGGAACCTGATATTACTCTCAAATCGATTGACAGGTCTTTTAATTGACTCACACGAGCCGACGACGACCAAATCTGGTGTATTTTGTACCAGTTAGTCCTCAGCTTCCATTATGAATGATCATGATTCAGAGAGGAACATTTGTTCCTATTGTGATACTCAAAAATCAAAAGAATTTACCAGATAGGACAGCAGCAAAAAAGTCAGAAAGAAGTCCAGGTTAAAGCAAAATCTGTGATTTCTTTATAAAAACATTATATATTTCAAAAAATACTTGTTGGAAACGGTGTGTGTGTGTGTGTGTGTGTGTGTGTGTGTGTGTGTGTGTGTGCATGCGTGCGTTTGTGCGCGTGCAAACAAGAGTCTGTCAATGCGCATTGCGCAGCAGCTCGTTCTTTGGCTCAGCACCTTAAGCATCCCAGAGCAGAGAATAAATTTGGCTGGGTGGTTAATAACACATTTTTCTGTGGTGTGACCAACTCACAAACTCACACCCATTTATTTTTGCTTTACCAGGTCTGTAAGTGTATCTCTGTTCTAAATATCACAAGTGAAGATTATCCAAGTGCTTTCTGAATAGCTCAGTTATATTTCCATGTTTTATTCTGGCATGCAGCTTTTTCTTCTCCTCACACTGACATAAACCTTTGATATTTCAGTTTTATGATGGTGAAGCCATGAACACAGATGAGATCTCTCCAGCTTCAGTTATCTCATTACAACTTGTTTTCCAGGCTGACGAGCAAGAGCAGCTGTTTTCTTGCACACACATTGGCTTTACAGAACACTGGCCAGGGCTAGTTCAAATCAGGCCTGGCTGTTAACCAGTGTTCAAACAACAGGGTTTCGATCCACATAGCATGAAAGTTTGTTTTTTAATAGAAAAATATATTTATGTTTCTCTAACTGCAAAGACCTTTATTCCAAGCAGCAGCCAATGAGATCAAAGCACTGCCAGACGTGTCAGCACTGTGTCCGGCGTTACGACCATCACTGCCCCTGGATTGAGAACTGTGTGGGTGAGAGGAACCACCGCTGGTTTGTGCTTTACCTTGCTGTCCAGCTGCTAGTGCTGCTGTGGGGGCTGCACATTGCCTGGTGAGTACAACACGGCCACCAATCATCTGCGCTGGCAGATTTATACTGCAGCTGCATAGCCTCCACAAATTGCTTCTTTATTGCTTGTTTCATCAGGACGGGCTTCAGTTACGCACCCACATGGCAGCTGTGGTTGCGTGCCAATGGCACGCTGCTGGCCGTGGCCGTGCTGGTGGCTCTGCTCTCGCTGATTGTGCTGCTCTTGCTCGGCTCCCACCTTTACCTGGTTTCTCTCAACACCACCACCTGGGAGTTCATGTCACGCCACCGCATCTCCTACCTCAAGCACTGCGGCGCTGATGAAAACCCCTTTGACCGTGGCACCTTCCACAACCTTTGGGGTTTCTTCTGCGTGTGGGGCACAGTGGTGTGGGAACAGGTGTACTTCAGGGAGGGCAGCGACCAAGTCTAGTGACACATGACAAGCATTAACACGCGGGAAGGAATTTCACTCACGAACAACCTTCCTGGATTTTGGGATCAGACGCTTGACCACAAAGTTGAGAGATAAACTATCCTTGTGTGCGGTTTACCTTTTATGTAAACGCTAATGTTGTCCCACATTTCCGTTCATATCAACATATCTTTCATTGGTTCATCCCTGCACTGTTGTTACAGTCCACATTTCCTGTTTTTTCCTCCTCTCCCCATGTAGCTGTTAACAGTTTGAATAGCAGGTTAACAGCACTACAGCCCTTATTCTAACAATTGTTTACAGCCATTCAGGTATACAGTACCATTTCCCCAAGACAGGCACCTTACTAATTGATTTTAAGGCTTTAGAGGATTTAATGCAGCCCTGTCCTTTGTCTTTCATGCCTTCCTGCTATATTCCACTTCATTTCTTTCATTATTAACATATTTCATATCATTTTGTTTTTACTTCTTTTATTACATTCAACTCTTTATTTTATTACATATGCTTCATAAACCATTCATTTTATAAATTATATTGGTTAGGTTCATGCACTAAATCCAAATCTATAGTGTATTATTGTATTGTTTGTTATAAAATTTTATTTGTTGTTTTAGTGTAGAAAGCTTAATTCTGTTCTCATTTCATGTGATACATTGCTGTTACTGCTGAGTTTGGTCCACTTGATTCAGCAGCTTTTTCTTACCTTAATACTGTAAAGGATCTGTCTTATATTTTCCATGCATTTATATATTCCACTGTATTTAATCCAACCGGGCATTACAAGATGCTACTGTTTCAATGTACTGTCACTATTATAGCTGTATTTTATATTGCATCTTCCATTTTTTGGGCTCTTCTTTTTTATATAAAGTAATAATATTTCCATTTGTATATTTTCATGTGTGTTATTTGAATTATATGCATACTGTCATGGATATTTTTACAACTGTTATACATCAAATACATCTTCATTAAGCTTTCCTTGTATAAGTCATTATTTATATTTTTTTATTTTCTTTTTTGTTTCTACATATTGCTGTGTTTGTTATTTCCTATTTTCAGTATATTCCTCCTTTCTTTCAAAATACTTGCTGTACTGTATAATGTATGTTTGGCCTTCATGTTCTTTTCTTATTTTTAATATTTTTTTTTTTGTGTCATTGTTCATTTATCAATGTCCATGTCAGCTGCCGGTCACTGGTATCTGAAGGACTTTTTAGTGCGTTAGTGTGCATAGAGATGATGTGAACCTGGAACTGTGTGGACATGAAAAAGGCAGGACTGGTTTCTCAGCTTCTGTTGATTAAAGGTTTGTGAAAAAAGGGGGTTAAAAACAGGAGCTGCCTTTCCTGTGTGTGCTTGGCAGTCCTTTTGGTCAAGTCATGAAAAAAAGTCATTTGGTCTGTGATCCTTGGTCTCTGAGCAAAAAGGAGGCTTCATCTTTGGCCTTAGTCCATTCCCTTTACTGTATCAATGTTATTTGTCATGTGATGTGTGTCCTGTCTGTTTCCTGACGTTGTTGTGTGTGTGTATCTCTCTCTATATATATTTATCTTTTCTTCTTCTTTTTTTATCTATTTATATTTATTATCTTTTTTATTATAATATTAATTATATATATATATATATATAATATATATATATATATATATATATATATAATAATATATATACATACATACATACATACATACATACATACATATACCTCCTAAAAAAGGACCCTTCCAATAGTGGTCCAATATTTTTCTCATTAAATCTTTCCTCACCTCCACACCACACCGTAATATTTTTATTTGTAATCTTTTGCATGTTTGTGTGCTGCTGTACCTGTATGTGTAACACACATACTGTGTGTGCGCTGTGCATGAGCCTAAGCACATTTTACTAATTTGCTGTTAAAATAACAATGAAATGCTGCGCTATTGACTGTAGACCAGGTTTTTGTTGGTCAATGACGTGATCACTTCCCGCTGCCTCAAGATAGCAATACGCCCAGAATGCACCTGAACACACCTCCCTGTAAGACCAGCGCATGGGCACACAGATGGGCGCAGGTGCATTTGCTATTTAAACGACGCGGGCACTGGATGGGAAATTGACAACTGTGTCGGTCTTAAACTAGCAGACACTTGTGTTAGGCTGTCGTAAGCAATATTGTACACATTAACGGCACATCAATATCTCAATAAAAGTGGGAAGTGGGAAATGTTACATGAAGACAAATGTGGCATTCTTACTCTCGAACTTGGCCAATAAACTTAGTACACAACTGATGTGAATATCCCATTCATTCTGATGTTGCAGCACACAACTGTTCGATGCCTATAGGTTTCCAAAAGTTGATATTCTACTGATTCTAGTTTGTTGTTAGTTCAAATAAGCTGTATTGTGAAAATGTGAATGTTTAAGAAATGTCTAAGGGCAGTAGAACTTTACTACATCAAGGCAAACGGAGGACTGAAGTAAAAAACAAACAAAAAAATGCATGAGATAAAGAACTAAAGAAAATATTTGTCTTTTGAAGCTGAAGTACAGTTACTGTATTTGTCCTGAGTTAAAGCTCTAAAGAACAGTCAGTCAGATACTTGTTTTGTAATGAAGAAGTGAAGAGCAAGATGATTAGCAGCGCCTGGCTGGATAATGACCTGAAAGAATTTGTGTCTTTTGATCTCCGAGGCGTCTTCCTCTCCTGCTCCGAGTCTCATCTCAGGGGTTTTCTGCAGCAGCTACAACAGTGAGAGAAAGTGAGGGGAGTCAGTACACACAGAAGAGGGACACACAAGCCTCAGATCATTCAGAATGAGGCATTTGTCTAAAAAGACCAGTAGAAACTCATGTAATAAAATCCATTTGATGGGAAACCAACCTTTTGAATGAGGGACACAGACTCAGGAGAAAGAAAGCGAGGGTAGCGCACATCATCGTTGACGATGCTGTCAAACACCTCTTCTTCATCATCACCTGGGAAAGGAGACTGAAAGACAACAGAGAGCAGCAGAAACTTAATACAGATTCTGTTCCACCTGTGGTTATATTATAATACAGGTAGATCACCTGAGTTAGTGTGTGCATTTTAGCTAAATATTGGATACATATTTGGAAGGTGTCTACAGATCTTAATAAACTTTGTTGTACTTCCTGCATATAGGTTCCCATTTTTCAAGTCTGTCTTAAAACAATAATCACATGCGCACATATACATTGTTTTTCGCTGTACCGGTTCTTTCTGGCCATACTGACAAAATCCAATCAATTTCCAGTGAGTGTAAATTTTGTTAAATTGAGCTGTTGTGGTCTATCATGCAAGCCTACAATTGGTATGGCCCTTCACCAGGTCTGGATTAACCCAAAATGAGCTAGCTCCACCAGCTAGGTTGAAATAATTTGGTTACCGTGTAAGCAGAGTATAAATGGAAATATTAAAAGGCATTTGTTATGTAGGGGTTTGTATTTTTGCTGTGTTTCTCTTATCGTATCAAGACTCTCTCTCCACCGTTACATATTCGGGGAACTCTTTAAGACACCCTGTAAGGAGACAGTGCTGCCCAAGCCCAGATAGTTTAATAACCAACTGTTCTAAAAAGAACACTATGAAACCATAAACCAGGTCAAGGCCCAGCAAGTTGCAAAGGCCAAGCCTGAAAGGCAGAGGGGCTGCCGGGAGGAGATTACAAGATGTAAGATCAACTCAAGGAACACATTGAGGCCCAAACCTTTTCTTTGTTCATTTTTGCCGGCTCTGAATGCACTCCAGGAACAGACCCACAATGGCTGTACTTTACAAGGAGCCAGCCCAAGGTTCTGTAAATGGGCCTGGGCCTCCTGTGTTGTCCTCACCACAGGCCCTGGCAAGCCCAAAGCTAGGATGTGGTAACTGTCAGGGGCCAGGCACCAGCCTGAGCCCTGCAAGAAGGGGCGGAAATGGTTCGCGCTCACCTGAGACAGCAAGACCCTCTGGAGCGGGGGCTCCAAGGCGCCCTTTGGATGAGGGGAGGAATAGCCCAAAACTACATCATGTGGACGCAAAGAGGAGCCACCAGATGAAGTCTCACTCCGTCAGCTTGAATTCTCAGAGAAGAGGCTGGAGGAGAGTGGAAGGGGGAAAGGCATAAAGCAGACCCTGAGCCATAAGAGGTAGCATAGGGCTGCAGGTACCAAACCCGGGCCGCTGCGGCAAGGACTAAGCCTTAGTACATGGGGCACGTCGCCCTCCTGGAATCCAGAACCATGCACAGGAAAGTTGATACCTGGGAAGGCTGGAGCTCACCATTTTTGCAGGTCCAGGCTCTGAATGCGCTCCAGGAGCAGATCCAATCCAATCCACTTTATTTCTACAGCACATTTAAAAACACAAAGTTTCCAAAGTGCTGCACAGAAGACTCAGAACATACAAACAATTAATATAAAATTATTTAAACAAAAATAAAAACATCAAGTTTAAAAATATAAAATATAGAAAGAATAAAAGAAAGAATAAACACCACAGTGGACCACATAACTCACACAGAATTAAAAGCCAAAGATCCACATGATAGCTGCATTGTACCTCCAAGGCCCATCAATTAGCCAATCATTGAGATGACTGAGGATCCTTAGCCCTCACTGCCTATGAGTGCAATAACTGCCTCCATACAGCGGTGATGTCCGGAGAGCTAGTGAAATGCCGAAAGCAGAACCTGAGACTTAACATCCGGCCCGTGAAGCCAAACCTCAGGAAAGCCAGTGACCCTGCCAGAGTGGTATCTGGGAGTGCGGGTCCCTGAGGTAGTGATGGTTTGCCGTCAACATCTTGCGTCCCAGGGGGAGAAGGTACTTGCTTGAGCCCCCTGAGATCTAGAAAAGGACTACATCTGTTGTCCTGCTTGGAGACCAAGAAATAGCCCAGCCTGCAGATCCCCAGACAGGCTACTTTTAGCCAAGGAGGTCCCTGTCCCTGTCCTCGGAACCTCTACTGGATGAGGGTCTTCACCAGCTTTATGAAAAGGTGGGAGACCTCGTCACAAGAGATCATTTACAGCAATTTACTACTAGGCTATAGCGCAATTTATCACGCAGTTTATTGCGCAGATTATTTTGTGCAGCTTAATGTGTGATTTATTATGCAGTTTACTACGCAGCTTAATGGAATTACTGCACGGCTTACAGCGCAGCTTATTGCACCCTTGCGTAGAGGTCTCCTGGTCTCATGCCAGAACCTTCACTGGTGGCCGAGGTTCAGAGATTCTCACCCCTTTGAAGCCCCTGGCACACCCAGAAAGGCCAACAAAAATCTTCTGTGCACAGCGACGGTCCTCCTGCGCTGGCTGCAGAGGCCGCGGGCAGGACAAAAGCCCTGCCTGGGGTCTCTGCCTGCTCCCTCATAATAGGTCACATTTTATGTTCTATGAAATCGTCCTGCCAGAGGTGTCCCTTTTGCCAGTTAGCCGACTTGACTTAGCTCAGCAGGAACCCCGTCAGGTGCGTCAGCTTACGAATGCAAGCAATACACTGGAGAGGAAGACACAGCCGCTGCAACCGGGAGGCTGCTTTTTGAAGGCCTAAAGATAGAGGGAGGGAGGGAACCTGCCAGGACCCTGAACACTGCACTCACTGTTCCAGTGTCCAATTTCGACAGAAAGAGAATGATCTGCTTGCTTCCTTTCAAAAAAGCAGCAACGGCCCTCCTTAGTACGTGCCGTTTTTAAACCCTTATTTGATGGCTCCTTGACTCCTCAGTCCTCGGCTGAACCTGAAGTTGTTCTGTCCCTCCTCAGCGAAGGCCGTCTCAAAGCTCTTATTTCTGCCCTAAGGACCGAGGAACGAGCATCGAGGAGGGATAATCGAGGAGCTATAGGCGAGGATACACAAGAGCAGCCTTTCTGGAAGCCGTGCAGCTGAAGGAGTTGCTAAGTCCGCCCAAAAAGCGGACAAACTCATGTGACGCTTCAGAGGAAAGGACATCTCATCACTCTAAAAACACATTTGCTTGTTGCGTCTCTCCCGTGCCTTCTCGGTGGGAGGGACTAAGACGTGAGTAAGGGAGACAAGTGGAGGACTCAAGGAGGCAATTTAAGGGTTATGAAATGCAGCCCCTGTGTATTTATGGGGGGTTAAATATGGTTTTGTATTTTTGCTGTGTGTGTGCCTCCTCCCTCTCTTCTCCAAGTTGGCTGGTGATTGCTTGAGTGACCACACCTGTGTTCACTAAGCTCCCTGGATAAAGGAGGCAGGAGACTCTGCAACTTCCTCTTCTTTTCATTTGTTGTGCCGGCTGACAGCAAACTTTTGGTTTGAAGAGTTAGAGGTCAGCTAGGCCTAGTTTTGTTAAATTAATTAAATGTTTTTATCAAAACCTCCAGGTCCCATCCTCCTCAACATCTTGTGAACCTTTTGCTTATGATAACAATAAGCACTTTACCATACAACTTTGCCATTCATTTTCAATTGTCGTGTTATTGTCCCCGGTACCATTGACAAGCATCTCCCATCCTTCCTTCAGCCATTAAACACCAATGGTTACTCCCTGATTTCTATTGGGACATAACATATTTGGAATACATACAGTAACTCGATTTTGACACAGGGACCTTCTACAAAATGGGGCCTCAAGATCAGTTTTTGGGCGAAAAAGCTCTAAAAAACGACAGTACAATACCTGCTCAGCAGTAGGCAGATACCATTAGAGACTAGTTGGTGAACATAGTGAAGCATTTAGCAGCTAAAGAGACTAATTTTCCCTCAGGAGTTGGTAGAAAACAGAGCTAAAAGAGAGTGAATGTTGGACTTGACATGGACACTAATCTGCATCAACGGAAGTACATTTCCAAGAGACTTGCCTGTCCCTCATTTCCGCTCTGTTTGCTTCGGGAAACAACAAGAAACTTCGAGCTAGCAAACTACACCCAAATTTTGGCAACAAGACAGGTCAGCTTGGTTTCTTTCTGTGAATGTTTGTAAAGAATTAACAAATAAAATGTTTACCACATTTACTATCTAACTGGGATGTTTTGGTACTGATTGGAGAGGATTGCTGTGAACGAAGTGTATGTATGTGTATACAGCTAATTTAAATAGCTCACCTCATGCTCCCCTGAGCAGTTGCCTGCCTAGCTTTTGCATTGTTCAGGTTGGTAATTACTGGTTATGTTTATACTGACCTCCCCCACCAGCATCTCATAGATGAGCACCCCCAGCCCCCACCAGTCCACACTGCGGGTGTAGTTGTTGTCTGTCAGCACTTCTGGGGCCAGAAATTCTGGTGTGCCGCAGAATGTTGAGGTGCGATCCCCATGGCCCATGCCTACACACAGTAAAGCCTTACTTAGATATCACTACAGACAAATTAAACAGTGATTAAACACACACACACCTATTTCTACACACATATGTCTACTAAACTATTTAAAAAAGTTACTTTATACCATCACAAGAATAGGTGCTCACTTTTTAAGCCTGCACACACACAAAATCCTATCATGAGATGAACACTTCTGTACCAACTATGATATGGAAATCACTGTAGACTTATTGCCATGGTAGGTAAAACATTTTCATCGCATAAGAGTTTGAAAAACAACAATCTTACCTTCTTTGCACAAGCCAAAGTCTGCTATTCTGACAAAACCATCTGCATCCATTAGCAGATTATCCAGCTTCAGATCCCTGACAGATGGACACAAATCAAATTATGCAACATGCTCCCAACATTCATCAAAGAATGAAGTAATACTGTTTTGAAAGCAGTTTGAGAAGGACTCACCTGTAAACTATTTTGTTTTGGTGTAGGAACTCCAGGCCGAGCAGCACACATGAAGAATAAAACCTTAAAACAGAGAGAAAGGGATGGATATAATAGCAACATCCTGTATTTTTGTCGGTGGACTTTACAGAGTGATGTGTGCTAACCAGGCCTGTTTCTCAGTGAAGATGCTGGTATGAATGTGTGTCATGAGGTCTCCTCCGGGGGAGTAGGCCATCACAAAGCACACGTGGTCTGCAGTCTGGAAGCAGCCGTACAAGTTCACCAAGAAAGGATGTTGTGATGTGTTGATCACTTCAAAGATCCGCTTCTCACACATGAGGCTGAACACAGACACACAAAGACATTTGTCATATTTAACTCAAAAGCATTTTGCAAACATGCCTAACTCTACGCAGCATAAATGCTGTATTATACACTTTATGTTCAGGATATTTGTAATCATTTTATGACAAAACACCTTTAAGAACTGGTTAATAATGAAAATTCTGGGCCTTTGTAACAATTAGGCATTTTTCAATACTTTAAGAACAAGAAAGCCATTTGTTGCTTTGATGCTTTGCCACCAACTTCAAGGTCAAGGTTAAGGTCAAGGTAAACTTTATTATCCACAAGTAGGAAATTCATGTGGTCACCATTACACGCTCCATCGTTCTACAGCCTACTGCATAACATTACAAACATAAATACAAAACATTAAAAGTCAGAAAAAAAAGGGCAAGACAGACAAGACAATAAAAACATTGAGGAAACATGACAAGCATGTATTTAAAAGTTGAGTGTTGATATATACAGTACAGTATGCCCATAGTTTAAAATGACTAAGAGTTTTTAACTCTATTGTTGTGCAGTCTAATTGCTGTAGGCACAAAAGAATTGCTGTAACTTGTAGTCCTAATTTTCCTTTGCAGAAGTCTGCCACTTGACCTGTTGCTTAATATGCTTCCCAATATTTTTGTTAGAGAAAAACAAGTTTCTTTTGTATTCCCTTTTGTTTATTTCATCAATATCATTTTTTACTATTTTGATTTCCTGTTCTATCCTATATTTAGGACCACACTGTCCTAATGTTCTCTTTGTAGCTTAAGTTTGAATTGTAGTTTATTTAATCTTCCCTGTCTTAATTTTTTTCATTCATGGTTCTGACAACTTTCACATGAACACAATGCTAGCTGGATTGGCAGAGTTAACAGAGCTACTTAATTATCAACGTCATGATACCAGTTATCCAGGATCACTGATTACTTAGGCTCAGTAAAACAAGGTTACCCAAAGAGAGGCAGACTAACTTCATCCTCCTTTCTGTGATATGGGCCCCTGGTGCAGTCACATACTGTATTTACATGCTTTCCATTAGGACTATGGCAGAGTAGTGGAAAGAAGATTTGACACTATAAGGGCATGGTCCTCAAGCGCAAAATTAACATTGGCAAATATTTGCCTCATGTTCACTAGCATTTCAACTTCAACTCTGGTGAACTCTGACTGCCGGAATTGCAGCCTCAACCAATGGCAAAGAAGTGTTGACCCTACCACAAAAACTAATGGACTACAAACCACAGATTTAAACTGATTTCCGTGTGCATCACATCCTGCACTGTCCACTTTTAGCAGAACTATCCCCTAACCCTAACCCGTGTCCTAAATACGTATTAAGTCAACTAGTTGTAGGATTGCTTACCTGTCGACTTCGTCGCGTGTCACAATGTCTCCTTTCTTCAGGGCTTTGATGGCATACAGTTTGCCTGACTTCTTATACTCTGCTAGCAGCACCTTTGGTACAGGAGAAAGTTTGATGCATATTAACATTCATATCTAAAAACATCTGTCTTTATTAAAGAGTACAGACAGGTGCTACAGGAAATGAGGCAAGAGAGAGATTGGGTGATAACATGCAACAAAGGTTCCTAGAGAACCTTGGACTGGGGAAGATGTGATTGCATGGTCAACCCCCAAGTTTACACCCTTTTAACCTTCATTTTTCTGGTTAAAATGCTACTATTGACATTTTTACGGGTAGAACAAGTTAGAGTAGATGCGTACCTTACCAAAGTGACCTCTTCCCAGAACTGAAATGCAGTTGAAGTCTTCCATCTGAAGTCCTGCGTCCCTGCTACATGAGAGTCAAAAGTGCACAAATATTTTGCAACTGAAGAATTCCTTACCCATTATCATTTTCTAATTGTTTTTGTGTTCTCTTCTGCACTCAAAACATGAATCAAAGAGTACTACTAAATCTACATTCTTTAAAATGGCATCCAGCTTAGCGAAGAAGAAAGAACATTTTCTAAATTCAAAATTGCTGACCAGCTACACTGTGATGTATTATCTTTATTATTATTAAGTTTTTTTTACACCAGGGAAAATGTACAAAAAACAATTATCTGAAAAAAACTACTTTCTATCTGTAGTCCCATGTTGTAACTCACATGTGCTACTGAGAGGAAGCCTTCCTTTTAGCTGCACAGTGGAGATATTTCACAGTGTATGAATTTAATATATACAGCATTTAAAATGTTTACAGTGTCTTCTGGTTAACTTAAATGTGAATTGTGAAGTTTACCAAAGTTAGAAAGGTAAATGTATATTTTAGGCAGTTTTAGCTTATAAAGAAAATATATTAAAGATTAAAAAGCATGTCAGAAACAAAAATACAGTTTTTCCACGTTCCTACTCGGTATGACTTACTGTGGGGGTGGATAAATCGAGGGATGTCGCTTGGGATTTGGGCTTTTGTTCTCACCAGGACACTGGTTTTTCAGACGATAGAGATAAACAGACATCAGTTGAATCACTCAAATGAGGAAAATTAAAACAGAATTTTCTAAAAGTAAAAAAAAATTGGAGACAAACTGAAACATAGGAATGGAACAAAACCACTGCTCTAGATTATTACCTCAGTTTTAATATTATACAAAGTCAATATTTTCTGCCATTACCCCCTTGTTTTACGGGTATTCAACTGCTCTCACTGTTCAAACATTTGAGACAGACTGACTCACTTACCAGTAGTGGAGAGTCTTCAGTGTTCTTTCTTGTGCAATGTGGAGATCTGCCAGGTTGTTCTTCATTAAAATTTAGACCAACCACAGCAGGATCTCTGAAAAACCAATAGGAAAAGTTATTTTACTGCCACTATTCTTGTTTTAGTGCCGTCTGATGACTGTGCTGGTGTATGGTTGATTTCTAAATTTCTTTGAAGTTACTGTCTCAAAAACACTTACACATGGCCACAATATAAAATACAGGTGCAGACCTGTATTTTATATTGTGGCCATGTGACCTCTTTATGAAGAACCTATCCCCAAAACAAGTAGTGGTACAAACAAACAAAATAACAAATACTAAAAGCCCTTCTGGGGTTTTGCATTTTAAGTTTTCCTCCAGCAACTAGCACCTCCTAAACCATGGTTTTAAATTCTCCTCGTATGTTTTCACTCCTAGAACCATTGTTGTATCACATTAGAGTGAATGTTATATCCACTTTCAAATTTTCTTATTTCATAGATATACTGATTTTTATGATTTCTGTATCGCAATTGATGGAAAACAATATGCTCTAGCCTTTAATAGGATTTAAGATGTACTGTAAATCTTCTAAAAAGCTGGGAAAGTGCTTTTTGGGGACTATTTTCGGTGGCAAATTAATCCATATCTGCTGCTCTAGTATGAGTATTTTGTGGGCAGCAGGACGGTGTCTGTGGGATTGACTCAAAATAAACTAGTGTACATGTTCATGATGATGAAGGAACATGTCACCCTGTGCAACGGTCTGGCTCATTGATGAGTTTTAATAGTTTTTGGACAACAATGGAGCTCAGAGAACAAATATCCTTTAATAAAGCTCATCTTTATAGCCTCACATATTTTTATTTAACAAATAGGGCTGGGTATAGACAATGACTTATTGATATGATAATATATTTTTTTAGAATCAGAATCAGAAAAGGATCTATTGCTACTAAGTAGCACTTACAAGGAATTTGCCTTGTTTGTTATATCAATTAGGTTAGGGACATTTCAGTAACAATACCAATTTTGCTTGGATACAAAAAAGATTCTCAGAGAACTTATGCTGTAAATTGGCTCTACACTAACACATTCTGACGGGTCACATATTTCGGGGTAACACCGCAAAAGCCTATGTTACAGTATCCAGCCAGGTAAAAGATAGCAGGATATTTCTTTATATAGGCCTAATTGTATTTTAATTTTATTTTAGAAATTATCTGTTGAAGTTATGGCTGATACTGGGGCAGAGCCATCACAGAAAAAAAGGAAATTAAACGAAGAACAAATAAAAGCTAAAACGGAAAGTGACAGACAACAGATGGAGACAATTACAGGATTGTAAATGACTCAAAACCCACCCCAAATTGGCCCTCAGGTATGTAATATGTCAACTATATTCATAAAGTAACTTTACAATGCGTGACGTGGTCGTAGTCAGTAGCATACATTAAATAACGTCCCCCTTCTATTTGGCGCCTGGATTTTATTCCTTTTCAGTCCTTGTTTGTTTTGGCCTACTTTATTTTTCCTACTTAAGAAAGGAAGTAATGTAAATTAGGCTAAGTTACCGCATGCAACACTTGAAATGCAATGATGCATCTGTAACGTATTCTCATATTGTAAATTATGAGCTGGTGGGAAAAACAGCCTTAAGTCACCAGGAAAAACTTAGTCACAGAGCCGTACCGTGCAGGAGAAGTGATGGATGATGGGGAGCCAGTGTTATGGACTGCTAATGGAGGGCTCATGGGCTCCATGGAGCTGCAGGGAGGCAGGATGCTCATCATCAAACGGCCCCAAGTGGCAAAGTTCATGTTCATCTGGGCAGCACGCAGGAAGTCCTTCCCTATGAGAAAGAAAAAAAAAAAAAAAAGAGATAAAATCTGAGCTATATACTGAAATACTATAATATGCAAGTAATGAGAAAAGGAAAAATATCTGTGTCTGAGTCATCTTTTTTGTTTTAATTACCATCAACGCCTTGCAATTATTAAAATGTATTCAAGTTAACTTTGCACATAATAAATAAGCAACCACCACAATCTACAAATTGTCAAATTATTATTCATGGAAACTTGGAAATGTAAATCGATTATTTAAGTTATAATGTATATAATCTTTATCATTTATTTTTGAATGTAAAATGACTTAGACTAGGTGTGGTCAAACTATGGCACACGGGCCAACCTTCGCTTTAAAATGGGCGTATAGTGTACTGCTATGCAGTGTGTGTACTGAGGACAGGGACCTGGTGTTGTGGGCGGCGGAAAGCAAGGGCAAGCTGAATTGGCAGAGCAACAACATAATGCTTTTCCTGGATTACTCCAAAGCTGCACAGATGAGGCGTTACAGGTTCAAGGAGTGTAAGAAAAAGCTTCATAAGAGAGGTGAGATTCAGAATCCTGTATCCTGCCAGACTTAAAATAGACGCCAAGGATGGAGTTAAGACATTAGAATGCCCCCGAAAGGAAATGGCATTCATAGAAAATATGGAGGGATTTGTCAGTGCAACGTGGGATCTGCTAGTATAGGGCACAGGCTGGGACCCTACTTGGACATATTTCCTTTCGTAGGACTCTGGTTAGCAATTTTTTTTTCTTTCGGTAGCAGTGCACAGGAGACGGAGCATGTGGAGTGAGAACGGATTACAGACAGAAAAGACTAACTTTAAAAGGGAGTTGGACTGTGCATTGTTCAGGTTCAGGTGCACATGGACTGGCCTGTGAGTATTTGGGATTTAGCTGTGTTAAGTCATCACCACTTAACTGATCTAACTAGAGCTCTATACGTTCCTCTACCTGGATTCATCAAGAGGAGGAAGGTTATGTCAAGTCTTAAAAAAACATGATGAGATATACTGTATGTCGATTGTGGAATCTGAAATATTGTGTGGAGGATGGATAGGATATGTGTTCCACAGTGTGGGGTCTAGCAGGAGTAGAGGGATCATTACACTGATTAGCAAGCACCTGCATTTTAAATTAATTAAACAAATTAAGGATAATTCTGGAAGAGTTGTTATAGTTCTGGCTGAAATACAAGGGCAAGAACTAATTCTGCATAACATATGCACATAATGTATTTATTTTTGTCTAATGCATTTTTTTATAGATTTGGAATAGAACTTACAAGCTGTAGGGAACCACCATATTGTAGAGACTAGAGCCTATCTCACATTACAGAGGATTTGGAAGATTTTAGGATTGGTTGATATCTGGAGAATTTTTAACCCAGCTGGGAGAGACTATACATTTCTTTCGTCAGTGCATAATACATATTCTAGGCAAGACTGTTTTTTGAATGTCCAAATTATTGGCTCCCTCTGCTATAGGATGTGTGACAGGAAATATCATAATCTCTGATCATGCGTGGGCATGCCTATACCTGCTGTCTCAAAGTGAGAGAAGGTGCTCTTATTCTGTAGGTTCTGTAGGTAACTCCTCTCTTACAGGAGCCAGAAAATATAGAATGGCTTCGGTAAAAGAGACCTAGTAAAAAGATTACTTGGCGATCAATTGATGCTCAGGGGTGACATTGGAGGCCTTAAAGGCTGTGATCAGGGGGCACATTATACAACATGCTTCATTTTCGTAAGAGGAATAGTGCTAGAGCACTGTTAGAATTAGCAAGTAAAAAACACGCTGAAACAGAGATTAAGCGAAGAATGTCACAGGATGGCCTGAGAAACCGGACTCAATTTAAATACCGATATAATATAATTCTATCTCGGAAAGTTGGTTTTAATTTATTCAGGGCAAGCCAAATTATTTTGAATCAGGAGACAAAGCAGGAACATTTCTCGCTAGATACATAAAACAGAGGGAATTGGCTTCCACTATTTCTGTTTTTACAGCAATTGTAAATATCAACACGATTTTTTAAGAATTTTACACTGTTCTCTATAGGTCATTATCTATCGCTACTGGTAAAGAAATGTGTTCCTTCATAGAGCCACTAAGGCTTCCCAAACTGACAGAAGATCAAAGAGAACTCCTTGATGCGGATTTGACTATAGAGGAAATTAAAGAGGTAGTGGGGGCCCTGCCTGTGGGTAAGGCCCCTGGGCCCGATGGCTTAACAGCAGAATTTTTTTAAAGTTGTGCAACTGCTCCACTTCTGTTAAAGGTGAGGCACTAGAGAAGGGCACACTGCGACCAACATTTAGGCAGGCTTTGACAACTTTGGAAGGAGTTAAGAAAGGTAAAGACCCAAGAGACTTTAAGAATTACTGCCCAATTTCCCTAATGCAGTTAGACGTTATGGATTACTTAAATGGATTAAATAAGGTTATTACTTCTCTAATTCATCCTGATCAGGTGGATTTATTCGCGGGCGTAGCTCGTCAGACAATATCAGGCGTCTCATTAATATTCCAAGGTCTGTAGCTAATAGACAATCCACAATAGCTACTATTTCCCTCAATGCCAAAAAAGGCATTTGATATGGTTAAATGGAAATATATCTTCAAAATTTTGGACATGTATGGGTTTGGCAGCATTTTTATAAAGTGGATTAAGGTGCTGTATAAGCACCCAGAGGCTGTGGTGCAAACTAACGGGTTCATTTAGTTAGTTTGATTTTACAATAGACACACCGTACAGAGTTTTCGTTTTTTTTTGCAGCATAAAATGATTCCAAACTTTCTATAGCAGGGCGTCAATGCTACATCAGTAGATCTCAGTAGAAATCATCCAGTGTACTCCTCCGTTCCACGGAACGAACCTGACAAGGTAACATTATAGCTTCCTGTCCTTGTACACCGCGCTGTTTTACACAACTACAGCATGCTACTCGCAAATAGCGATGTTTTACAAACAAGCTAAAACAAAAGCTGTCATTTTGTAGTCTAATCTTTTATTAGTTTGCTATGAATCTTGAAATTTTGACAAATTCTTGTAAACTTAGCCGCTGCCAGAGACAAACCAGCCCCTCCCCGCTGGAGCAGTGAATCCTCATGGCTACTTGATATGCACGTGAAAAAGATTTACATTTGAGCCACCCAAAATGTTCTTTTGCAAACAGAATAAGGGGCTTTGTGGCCAATGCGGTCAGTGCTTAAAAATATTAGCATCTATCCATGTTATATTATGCAATTTAGGGAATAAAAAGGTTGCTTTCTCTAAAAAGGAAACCTCTCTTTTGTATATTTACTATTGCTGTTTACAATAAAGCAAAAGTATTTCTTATCCGATTACTCGATTAATCAATGGAATAATCGGTAAAATACTCAATTACTAAAATAATCGATAGCTGCAGCCCTAATACACGTTTATTTGGTTAATGGTTTATTGTTTATTTTTGTTATTATTTTGTTGTATGGTCACTAATATTGTAATTAGTGTGTTATTTTGATAGAAAATGAATTGTCTATGGCACATGGGTTTGAAACCCACAACTGGTTGAAAAGTACACATTTACTATTGTTTGGCCACCCCTGGCTTAGAGCCATTTTATTGATGATGAGATTGATTCCCCAATTGATTCGATTTACGATTCGATTCATTATTGATCAAAAAATAAATAAATAACATCTGAAGAAATAACCGATGCAATGCAATATAAATGAATGTTACTTTATAAATGTTACTATATAAATGAATGTTACCTTTTTCTTTAGGGAAAATTCTCCTCTGCCTCTGGAGTTTGGAACGCCGCTCAATGACAGGATTGATAAATTTAACCTAGAAATGAACAGAAGAGCTAATTATGATTCATGTATAGGACTGATGCAAGCATTGGTAATTGATCCCCTGCTGCTGCTTCAATAATAGAAAACAAATAAAAACATTTTTATAAGATTAGAACTTTTCATTTTTATCGTGTATCAATAATAATATTAGTAGCTAACCCAGTAGCACACCCAATTTATGTTAGGACAGCAAACACCCTGAGCGTCAGAACAGTGCCGCTCCACGGCAACAGACTTTCGTTATCACAGACCACACACCCACAGCAGGGAGCAGTAACTGCCTAAAAAATGCGTTAATGAGGGCTATTTTGCTTTTGTTTATACGATTGTTGCATTTAACAGATTTGCTTATTAGACTGAAAGAGTTAAGAGAGCTTGTGCAACGTAGCAAACTCGCTGGTCACAAGGGGTGAACGTAACGACACTGATGCTATGCACTAACATTAGTAGTAACATAGTTTTAATAAAGTAGGGTAGGGGATATTAAGGATGACTCCAGCACCTGAGTAGCTAGCCTGGTAGAGAGTGTGACACAGAGGCTCAGTGTTCGCCGAAGCGGCCACAGGTTCGGTTCTGACTTGCAGCCCTTTGGTGCATGGCATTCCCTCTCCCTCTCTCTCCCCATCTCTCTCTCCCCCCCCCCTTTCATGTCTAAGCTGTCCTATCAAATAAAGGCCTAAAATGCCACACAAAAATAAAATAAATAAAAGGATGACTTTGTCATTGAACCATGAAATCCTGGACACAAAAATGGTGAGAAACAGTTTAACGGTCTAACTCCACAATTCAGTACTACACAGTTTACAGGGTGGCTTGTGGCTCGAGATAGAATGGTCGACCCTTAACCACAAGATTGGCGGTTCAATCCCAGGCTCCTCCAGCCACATGTCAAAGTGTCCCTGAGCAAGACACTGAACCCCAAGTTGCTCCCCGGATGCAGTATGTATAGTTGTCCACTGCTCCTAATACTTAGGTTAAATGCAGTAATTAAATGTACTTTATTTATTTTTAATTAAGTTTTGTCTCACTAATATCTAACATATATAAGGTTTTAAAGTTTAAAAAATATATATATATTTTTTAAGTGTAGTTGGTTATAAAGACATGATGATGTCACAGGAGGAAATAAACTGTCTGCATGCAAGATATGAAAGTCAAAACCTCAATGAAGAGGATGCCCTGAGGTTCCAGCTGGAGACACATGCCATGTCGGTGGTTATCTAAGAAATCCTCCAGCCGCAGGAACTTCACCCCACTTAAGGCTCGCCAGTCTCTCCAATACACAGCAATTTCCAGCTCCCTGGACTAGATCAACACACACACACACACACACACACACACACACACACACACACACACACACACACACACACACACACACACACACACACACACACACAATATTCATAGATGTTTATAAACTCATTTAATTAATTCTTTTTTTTTTCTTTTCAAAAGACTGGATTTTTACATTTGGTGGAGCAGCATGACTTTAACTTTTGAATTCAACAATGAGGTAACAGACAGTTGATGGCATTTAACTCACTGCCAACTAATTAATGTTGTAAGATCTCTTCATTGACACAAAAAATGATATACTCTTACTGTTTTGGAAACAGTCTTTTTTTGAGAGAGAGTAACTCATATTCATCTTTAAATCAGGTTGTGTAGTACTCCCAATGACTAGTAAACTGACCTGTAGGTGTGAAATTAGTGACTTCTGCTTTACAATTGAGAATGAGAGCTGGGATTACATGTTCAATGCAATACTAAAACCCAAGTATTAAGCAGGGATGCTGGGCGTGCAGTGGTCAAACCAGATTAGAGCAAATGTCAGAGGATTAGCAGTGGGATTATTATGAGAGAGTAGGAGGTTGACAGAGTATCAAAGACATACTTGGCCATTATGACTTACTGAGGGACAAGATGTCAGGGATCTGTTATTGTTCTCGGGCTGTTAACAGATGTTCACCATTAGGATAGATTGAGATTCGAATTTTCAAGCGATTCCACAGTCGCAGACAAATTTCCAATATCAGAATGAAATCATGTGAGTCTTGCTAAAGTTGGGGTGGGCTTCCATCGTCTCAAGCAGTCTTAAGTTAGCCTTTTGCCCGTCTTAATGTAAAAAAAAAACGGGTTTGATATTATCGCATGTTTTAAGTCTTGATTTCTGAAGTTATATCAAAATCTTGCAAACTGTGACCCTGCAAGATGCCCAGTCTTTGCAAAATCTTGTAGTATGTGACTTAAAACTCAGTGACATTATGACGTCATGGACACTATGATGAGATTGACTTTAGATGTAAGATGGATGTCTATAGATGTGAGATGGTATCAGCCTTTAGTCTTTTTATAGTCTTCTAGTGTATGGTAGGCATAATGTGAACAAAAATCTTTGAAATTGGTCCAGTATTGAGCGAGAACGCTGTAAATGGAAATAGTAGGGCAATAGATGCATCGTCAATTTTTGTCCACTAAAAGTGCTTTTATTTTTGCCACTGACAGGCTCAGATTGATAACTAAAATTAGTCTTTTATTCTTAAATTCTCTCCAGACAACAAGATGTTACCCTTTGTCTGTGATAACATCAAATACAGTAACAGATAAAGTGTCATTAGAAACATATGCCTGGAGAGAGGGATATTTGATCAACACTTTTCTTCAGTTTAAATGCTCTTCAGAAATGAATTTATTGTAACACTGTTTTATCACAGTTAATAGACAGTAACTCAGTAAAAGATTATGTTTTATGTCATACTAAAAACAGGTTAGTGTTCTAGCTGCTTGTTGAAGTGAAAGCCACTGACCCGTTCCAGTTCAATGCTGAAGCTCTGGCCCCAGGCCTCTTTGCCCAGCTGTCTCCAGTGTGTGCGCCCCACTATCCTGTTGTCCACCTTCAGCACAGCACTTATCTCCGCTGAGAGTGGACACAAACACAGAGAAACAAACTGATACAGGCCCTAACAACTAAAGACCAATAAAGGTTGTAACAGTCCGTGTGGATATTTTAAATAGAGAAAAATACAATGTCAGCTCCCATTCAAAGCATGGAAAATTCTGAACGCAGAAATTATATTTTTCAGGCTGTCAAATGTCTTAAAGGCCTTATGAAACGGTGGTCAGAGCGCTATTTGTTTCTGCATATTTACGTATTTCCGTTAAAAACACAAAGCTTGTCTCGGATATTGATTGCTTTTTACCAACTAACTGATGGGAAAAACAATCTTTGACAATGAGTCCATTATTATGCAAGTATTTTTAATGGAGTCTGGTACCAAATTATGTTATAATAAGATGAGTTTGTAAGGTTGGTTTTGTGATTATGCAAGATAGAAGACATATGTTGTTATAACAAGAACTATCTAGTAATAACAAGAAAATATGTCATAATGACACAAAAATATGAAGAAAAGGATCTTTTAAAAAACAAGAAAAACATAATTAATAATGAAAAACTGAGCAAAATAGTTTTTTGTCATGGTGGGGCATCCATACAATGCCATAAATAAGGTGCAGTCACACATACAGTACGCTAATTTAACATCAGCAATTATTCACCTCTAATTTACTTCCATTCTGTGCGAGGGAAGGGACGAGAGAAAACGTTCGCTTCCGGACTTCAACTTTGGTGAACTTTAACTGAGGAAATCGCAGCCTCAACCAATAGCAAATGTGTGTGGTTGACTGGGTTGACCCCACTTGGCTGTAGTTTTTTTTAAGTTAGCCAAGACGGAGGAGACTTATTGTTGGCGAGTCTAACTAGCCGTTATCGCTTCGGCAGGCAATGATTACTCACCTGCATTCACTTATGTGCAACTGCAGCTTTAAAGGGTAACTACCGTTTTTTTCAACCTGGACTCTATGTTCCTATGTTTTTGTGTCTAAGTGACTGATGGGAACAACAATCTTTGACATTGGTCCAGTATTAAGTGAGATCGCTGCAGTCAGCAGCGACGAAACAAGCTACAGTGTAAGTTAATAGGGCAAATGTGCAGCTTGTATTTACCTTCGCAAAAGTGCTCGTATTGCCACTGTCAACATTATGGAAAGGATTTATAAGGAGGTCGACCTTTCTATTAAAGAGTAAGATCCTTTTTTCTTTTTTTTTTAATGCGAAATTGCGTTTGCTAAACCCACCAGACTCCATGTAAATAAACAGTAATTTTAGCATCATAAAATACACTTCATTGAAAGTTGACAGAAACAAAAGCCATTTTGGGTCGTCTTTCCACTTTTCCAACCATCACACCTCTAGTTTTGGTTGAAATAAACACATAGTTTACCTTTTAACATGTGAAAATATGTTGCTAAAAGTATTGTTTTTTTTAAATGGAGTCTGGTGGGTTTAGCGCTAGTGACTTCAGAGCTGTTTCTGGTTAAACAGAAAGGTACAGAATAATAATCTAAGCCTTTCAGTGACAAAATAAAACACTTTTAGTGGACGATGCACATTTGCCCAGTAGGGTTACATTGCAGCCCGGTCTGGTTGCCGGTTACAGCGTTCACACTTAATACTGGACCAATTTCAAAGATTGTTGTTCCTATCAGTCACTTACACAATAACACAGAAAAATAGGGTCCAGGTTGAAAAAATGGTAGTTACCCTTTAAGCTTCAGGAGCAGCTGCGTTATCCATCTGGACCTTTTTTCACTGGGTTTTGGCTCTCAGGTCACTTCGGCACTGCCCTAAACTTCTGATGGGTAGAGCTTTCAGGGGCTGTATGTAGCCTGAGAGAAAGTTCTGCGGACACTAATCCTAAAACTACTCAACCTCTTCTTCATGTTTTTGGGGTGTATTTTGGGGTATAAATGCAATATTGTAATGATGAGATGCTACAAAACATGAGTCAAAGCTAAGACTGCAAAGGACAGTGTTACTGATCTTTTTTATTTTCTATATGTGTCATTTGTGGTTTAAGATATAAATACTGCATTATTTCAGTTTCCGTTTTCCATCAATGAAATTTATTATAAAGTTAGGGTTAATGCATTAATAACAGTAGTTTAGGCCACATGTCTGTCTGTATGTATGCCCTCTTTTTTATACGAGCTACCCAGGGATGCAAAAAGAATTTCAGCACTGGCTGACAATAAAGTTATATCATATCGTATTTCTAATTCTCGAGAATTATTTTCTAATTCTCTGCAAGAAACTCAACAAACACAAACCATGAATAGGCTAACAGCAGACAAATTACACTGAATACATAGCTGCATGATTTAAATAAAGGGAAGTAAATTAGCCAAACAAAAAAGAGTTAGTTGGAGTGTTGACTTACATGAGAGGTCCTCAGCCTTGGTCGCCTTGCCATTAGCACTGCGTCCTGATAGGCCGGTTCTCACCTTCACAGACTTTCCATCTGAGATGCTTACAGGGCTGGCTGAGACACTGGTCACATGACCACGGCCTGGAACGGATTCCATCAGGTCTTGGCAGCCCATTAAACATACCTCCAACCGACCTAAGGAAAGGCAATTCAGTTATCAATTCAGTTTTGAGAAAACGCTATTTTAACTTTAATGGAAAACTTAATGGGAATTAGTTTACTTGATGAACAAAATGTAAATGTTCTAGAGATCACAAAACAATGAGGTCAGATGGGAAGTTATTCAGAGGTACTGAGATCTCTTACATATGTAAAAGTACCAGTAACAATGTAAAAACACTCTGTTACACATTAATGGGAGAAGGAAAAAGAACACAAAGCTATTATACACCAATCGGTTTTCAGTTTTTTTACTTTTCTCTAAACTACTGGCCAACAAAGTTATTTAAATGAAGCAGAGAAGTTTAAAGGAGAAATGTCTCCGTGTTGGAACTGCTGTAACATCTGAAACAAGAGAAGGGGCCTAATCCACAGGCTGCCTCTTTGTTAGGGGCCACAACCCCAAAACGTCTGGGAACCACTGGTTGAACCTTTAACAATGGATTGTAAAAGTATAAAGTAATATAAAATTGTGAATTGTAACTCAAGTACAGTATTTAAGTACTTGAAAGTAAATGCACTTTGTTACCTTCCACCACCAAGTTATAAGAAATTGAATGAATATATATTGAAATATATTAATAGCAACCTGTTAGACTGGCAGGTTTGAACAAGAAGGAAGAAGAGGACGGATCGTTGGATTGCTTCTTCGGTAGCCCATAGGAAGGCGAGGTTCCCAACATTAGTTCCTCCTTAATGGCACCATGCTTGGGATGGTCCTGAGGCAGCTCACTTAAACGTCTCTCCAGGGAGAGGCGTAACAAATCCACCTTCTGAGAGGACTCTTGCATTCGGGTCTGGGCCTGAGGGACACAGAACACTCTTAAGAGTCAAGCCTGAAAAAAGATTTTTATCCGGGGTATTATGCCTTTATTAGGTTGCGACAGTAAGGAAACATGGAGGGAGGGGTGAAGCGAGAGAGAGAGAGAGAGAGAGAGAGAGAGAGAGAGAGAGGAGTAAGACATGAAACAAAGGTCACCAGCCAGAGTCAAACCTGTCAGAAAAAATATGGAGGGAGTCTTATAATAGATCATTTCAAGTTAGTAAATTTCAAAGTTATATAATTTGAAACACAGAGCTTATATCACTCCCTTCAGATTTATAAAAATGGACAAAAGCTCCCCTGATCTCTGCTCACTTTATATGGGTTATATATGGGTCTTTCATGACAGAAGTGTTTAATTCAATATCAGTAATTATAAATATAAAGCTATATATCACCATTTCCCTTTGTTTGTTTGCTGTGTTCTAGGGCTGCATTTAATTATTTTAACTGGTTGCCTGATAACTGGTTTAAAATATTTTGGGTAGAATAGCACGGCGGTTTACCAGCTTTGACTGTGGTTCACTTTTTGCTGCTTCCAACGTTACATGATTGCTGGGTATACCAAGCAAACTTGTCTTTACTTTTTCTGGAGCACAAGCGGCAGAAACATTGCAACTTATGTTAAAAAAGGTTTTAAAAAAAAAAAAAAAAAAAAAAAAAAAAAAGGCGCTACCATAACACTGGCTTTTCTGTGTCTACCCTTCACAATAAAAGCCCAGCTTAAATTCTCTCAGAGCATTTTGCTAAGGAAACTAAATAAAAAGCCATTTGCCAACACTAAATATCAAACAAAAGCCTAGGGCTGGGCATCGTTCAAAATCTTTTGATCCGGTGCCAATTTCGATACCTCAGTTTCGATGCCGGTTCCTTAACGATACTTTTTTTTTCTCATTTAAATTTTTATTGAATTCTTAATAGCAGAGTATATAAGTACAGGGTTGGTCATACATTTCAGAATCTTGGCATAAACATACAACATGTCAACGAAGGAAAAATAAAACTCGAAAAATAAATTAAGAAATATAGCTATTATGCTTTCTTAGGTTGAGTTTTCATTAGCCCTTGTGTAGGTCCAAAAAAGATCCCAAGAGGTCATCCCATCCTCCTTGTTAGCCGACAGTTTGTGAAGCATAGACTCATAAGATGCTGTCTCCACCATTGCATTAGTCCAGTCTTTCAGATTAGGAGATACAGTAGTTTTCCAGTGTCTTAAAATAACTCTAGAAGCTGTGACCAAGCCCACCATAATGACTGAAAAAGTTCTTTTGGATATATTCTGTATTTGTGATCTGTCCCCTAGTAAACATACGGCAGGAGTCAGGGGAATCACTGAACCTGAGCAGTTACTCAGGAAGTCCACAACTTTGACCCAAAATTGACTCACTAATGCACGTTCCCATACACAGTGAAGAAAAGTTCCTACCTCTGTTTTACACTTCCAACACATATTATCATTCATCAATTTCATTCTATGTAATCTCACAGGGGTATGAGAATATCTATGCATGATCTTATATTGTGTGAACTTCCCTCTTGCTTCCCTTACATACTTTCCACAGTCTAATATAATTTTCTGAACAATTACCAATTCGGGATTTTACACAGTGCCTTATTTGCAAGTATTTCCAAAAATGTTGTTTGCCTTCGAGTTTAAATTGAGGCGATAATTCCTCATGAGACATGAATTGTCCATTTTTGTACAGGTCTCCTATAGTACATACACCACTTGAACGCCACTGCCTCCAATACACTGACATTTTACAAATATGTATGGCAGGATTAAACCACAATGAAGCATATATCTGTACATATTGCGACAACTTATACATTTTGTGTAACAATACTTTAATACATTTTAAAATCCATTTCATCATCAACAAAAATCCATTAAACACAAAACTTTTATTTTCCACCTTAATTGTGAATCGAAACCATTCTCAAAATTAAAAGATTCTGGTAACACTGCTCACTCAGAGTAACATTAATAAAACTTTTGGATAGGGGTGTGCCAGTCAGATACTCAGGATTGGTATCAATCCGAACTTGGCCAAAATTAACAAAAAAAAGAGAAACCTTTTTGCCACAACATGAACATATTATAAAAAATAAATAAACAAATGACATTGTGTACAGACTAATACTGAACTAACTAAAATGCAAAGGAATGTAAACACAAATACTTTTTAGTGCAAACTGCATAATGACACAAACCTTTAACAATAAACTTGGTGACTGCCCGGTTGTTAACATTGAACTAATGGAGAACTAACTTAAGTGCAAAGGAATGTAATTGAATTGCCTTGGTGCTGAAAGATGCTGTAGAAATAAAGTTGCCTTGCCTTATAACCTCAGCCTGTCTGCTTGTCTCAGAGGAAGTGTAAAACAACAGCACCGCGACCGCTTTGGCTGCCCGACCAACGTCTGTCACTCTACCTTTTAGCCTTTAGTTTTTGTTTGTTAATTTGCTTTTTTCCTGTGATGGACCTGCCCCAGAATCAGCCATAACTACAACAGATAATTTCTAAAATAAAATTAAAATACAATAAATCTCCTGCCACCTTTTACCGGATACTCAAACACAGGCTTTTCTGTGACTCATCAGAATGTTTGACTGTAGCCCACATTCTGACTGTAGACCAAGAACATTTCTCTTTGTTTCATGAAATAAAAGTAAATTTAGGTTTTGCTGTCGGCTTCCCAACTCATTTAAAGGTCCCATGACATGGTGCTCTTTGGATGCTTTTCTATTGACTTTAGCGGTCCCCTAATACTAGATCTGAAGTCTCTTTCCCGAAATTCAGCCTTGGTGCAGAATTACAGCCACTAGAGCCAGTCCCACAATGAGCTTTCCTTAGGATGTGCCATTTCTGTGTCTGTAGCTATTGAGGAGGAGAGAGGGAGGGGAAAGGTGGAGGGTGGGGGTGTGGCCTTGACCAACTGCCACTTTACTCATTTGAAAGCCATGATGTCTCTCTCTCATGGGTTGGCCAAATTCTCTGGGCAGGCAAAGCAGAGAAAGGGGAGGTAACCTTGCTTGTTATGACCTCATAACAAGCAAGATTCCAGAACGGCCCATCTGAGCTTTCATTTTCTCAAAGCCAGAGCAGGATACCCAGGGCTCGGTTTACACCTATCACCATTTCTAGCCAATTGGGGACCATAGGCAGGCTGGGAGAACACATATTAATGTTAAAAAACCTCAAAGTGAAATTTTCATGCCATGGGACCTTTAAAAAAAAAAAAAATAAAAAAAAATAAAAAGAGAATAAGAGATTTGTGTCTTGGGCGAGAGCGAGAGACAGAGACAGAGAGAGAGAGAAAGAGAGAGAGAGAGAGAGGCAGTGCTGTGAATGAGAAATAAAACCTTAGTTCTCAGAAGTTAGGCCCTAAAGCACAGTAAGACAACATCTCAAGTGTTTTTAGATGAAACGGGCAGACACACTGAACTTGCAAGCTGCATAGTGTATTTATCCCTGCGACCAACAGTAGCCCTCATCCTGTCATGTTGCTTTATACATCAGCGGACTAATTTGCCTAATCCTCATGTTTTAGCCCACAGTGTAAAGAGACACTGGGCTGAAGGAACCTTCAAGTTTTAAAAATAGTTCTGGGGACCTAAAATATCCCAGAACTGTTTGGAGTGAGATTACATGCGTTAGCCATCCCAATATTTGCCACAGTGGACCCTCTACCCACCGTCTCCTGTGTGCGCTCTTCCACTGTCTCCTGTGTGCTCTCTTCCACTGTCTCCTGTGTGCTCTCTTCCACCGTCTCCTGTGTGCTCTCTTCCACCGTCTCCTGTGTGCTCTCTTCCACCGTCTCCTGTGTGCTCTCTTCCACCGTCTCCTGTGTGCACTCTTCCACTGTCTCCTGTGTGCTCTCTTCCACCGTCTCCTGTGTGCGCTCTTCCACCGTCTCCTGTGTGCTTTCCCGTCTCTTCCTGTGTGCTCTCTTCCACTGTCTCCTGTGTGCTCTCTTCCACCGTCTCCTGTGTGCTCTTTTCCACCGTCTCCTGTGTGCTCTCTTCCACCGTCTCCTGTGTGCTCTCTTCCACCGTCTCCTGTGTGCTCTCTTCCACTGTCTCCTGTATGCACTCTTCCACTGTCTCCTGTGTGCACTCTTCCACCGTCTCCTGTGTGCTCTCTTCCACCGTCTCCTGTGTGCTCTCTTCCACTGTCTCCTGTATGCACTCTTCCACTGTCTCCTGTGTGCTCTCTTCCACTGTCTCCTGTATGCACTCTTCCACTGTCTCCTGTGTGCTCTCTTCCACCGTCTCCTGTGTGCTCTCTTCCACTGTCTCCTGTGTGCTCTCTTCCACCGTCTCCTGTGTGCTCTCTTCCACTGTCTCCTGTATGCACTCTTCCACTGTCTCCTGTATGCACTCTTCCACTGTCTCCTGTATGCTCTCTTCTACTGTCTCCTGTGTGCTCTCTTCCACTGTCTCCTGTATGCTCTCTTCCACGACAAACGCCGTGCTTGAGCTATGTTACTGGTTACACGGTGTTCGTCGTTCGACTGATAATGACTGTTTTCCCAAGATGGCACCTGCCTGTATACATGAACGGTACAGTCTTTATAAACTATGTTTTTAATAAAATGTCTGTACACTTACAACGTTCTCAATGCTTCGGTTTACATGTAGGGACCCTCATTATGCTGCCGTGGAAGTGTGGTGCTATTTTGAGCCTTGTTAGTGGTATAGAAATAGCGATTTCTTTTTACTTTATCCGTGCCCCGACAACTAGCGTTATAAGCCAAATAGCGGTTTGTGTAAGGTGACCAGATTTCACAGAACTAAAACCAGGACACTTTGCGACCGTAGTGCTCGTGCACGCACACACTTTTTAACGTGAACATGTGCCAGCCCAGGTCAGACAGATTAGACACAATTTTGCCAACAGCACACGTAGGCCTACTGCTCACAACATAATGGGCTATCTCAGTTAATATTCATGAATTTTACACACACACACACACACACACACACACACACACACACACACACACACACACACACACACACACACACACACACACACACACACACACACACACACACACACACACACACACACACACACACACACACACACACACACACACACACACACACACACACACCTTCTCATTCAATGAGTTTCCTTTATTTTCATGACTATTTACATTGTAGATTCTCACTGAAGGCATCAAAACTATAAATGAACACATATGGAATTATGTACTTAACAAAAAAGTGTGAAATAACTGAAAACATGTCTTATATTTTAGATTCCTCAAAGTAGCCACCCTTTGCTTTTTTGATAGCGCTGCAAACCCTTGGTGTTCTCTCAATGAGCTTCATGAGGTAGTCACCTGAAGGATAAGCTGAGGATAAGTTCATCCAAGTCCCCAGCCTCAGAAATCGCAAGTTAACAGCAGCTCAGATTAGAGACCAGATGAATACCACACAGAGGGCTAGATTTACTAACACTAGCGCAGTTTGCGCTGCGTCCGTTTATGCGAGTTCGGTAATAGCGCACGCTATGCTTCCACAGTTTGCGTAGTATTTATCAACCCTGACACCCATCAGGCAATCAGCGTCTTTCTCCGCCCCACTATAAGCCAGAATTGCGCTGTAGCAAAGCGGTACTGGTGCTATGATATGGCTGAGTGCAGACTGCGATATTCCCACTGCTGATGCTAGGACTGTTTGAAATTATCCTGATGCCAATATTTGTAATGTAGCGAGGAGTTTAACAACTGCTGGAATGGGATGTGAACGCTGAGTGGGAGATTCAATTTCATCTTTGATTTCTTCCAGTAACTCTAATATTGCATGGCTGCTTGATCTGTAACGGCTAAATGATGTTGTGTTCACTGACAAAGTGTGATTCTTCTGTTAAAATATTTTTCAGCCCTCGCCTATGTCTTCGTCTTGCTCAAATTACTGTTGCCATTTCACCAGCGGCACAAAGGTCTACGAGGAAACTTCGATTGCGGCTGGTTTAAAGAGGCGGAGAATTTCCCCGCAGAATAGAGGCGCTCTTACTGACAGTCTTTGTAAATACTACGGAATATATAATTAGGTGCACTTTGCGTTTATCCTCCCACTTTTTGGGTGGAACTCCCACTTTCCCCACGACCCTCCCACGAACGCATATTGAAAGCGCAACTTGTCTCTTCTCGCTCATGTGGCAGACAATCTGCGATTTTACCCAAGTGCGCCCTGTTTGTAAATAGCCCGCATCGGTTACGTCCGTCTTTGCGACCAATTAGCGCCTGGAAACAGGCGCAAACGGCTTGATAAATCTAGCCCAGAGATCTTAGCAGCAGACACATCTCTAGAACAACTGTTAAGAGGAGACTGCGCGAGTCAGGCCTTCATGGTCTAGTAGCTGCTAGGAAACCACTGCTAAGGAGAGGCAACAAGCAGAAGAGATTTGTTTGGGCCAAGAAACTCAAGGAATGGACATGAGACCAGTGGAAATCTGTGCTTTGGTCTGATGAGTCCAAATTTGAGATCTTTTGGTTCCAACTTCTTTGTGCGATGCAGAAAAGGTGAACAGATGGATTCTACATGCCCGGTTCCCACCGTGAAGCATGGAGGAGGAGGTGTGATGGTGTGGGGGTGCTTTGCTGGTGACACTGTTGGGGATTTATTCAAAATTGAAGGCATACTGAACCAGCATGGCTACCACAGCATCCTGCAGCGACATGCCATCCCATCCAGTTTGCGTTTAGTTGGACCATCATTTATTTTTCAACAGGACAATGACCCCAAACACACCTCCAGGCTGTGTAAGGGCTATTTGACCAAGAAGGAGAGTGATGGAGTGCTGCGCCAGATGGCCTGGCCTCCACAGTCACCGGACCTGAACCCAATCAAGATGGTTTGGGGTGAGCTGGACTGCAGAGTGAAGGCAAAAGGGCCAACAAGTGCTAAGCATCTCTGGGAACTCCTTCAAGACTGTTGGAAAACCATTTCAGGTGACTACCTCTTGAAGCTCATCAAGAGAATGCCAAGAGTGTGCAAAGCAGTAATCAGAGCAAAGGGTGGCTACTTTGAAGAATCTAAAATATAAGACATGTTTTCAGTTATTTCACACATTTTTGTTAAGTACATAATTCCATATGTGTTCATTCATAGTTTTGATGCCTTCAGTGAGAATCTACAATGTAAATGGTCATGAAAATAAAGGAAACGCACTGAATGAGAAGGTGTGTACACACACATACCGTACAGGCCAAAAGTTTGGACACACCTTCTCATTCAGTGAGTTTCCTTTATTTTCATGACTATTTACATTGTAGATTGTAGAAAATCTGAAGGTATATCATTATAGACCAAAGTGTTGGCTGTTCAGCAATGTACTGGTGCAACCTCCTCATTTTGTATTTTTTTCATAAAATAGACATTTTCCAGTTATTATTTTGTTTTTCGTCAACACAGTCAGACACAATAAAAAGCATATTATGTTTTATTTATTTGGTCTAATATGTATTTAGAGTTTTTAAATCATTATCTGGTATTTGTAGTACACAGATATGCTGTTAAAAGGTTGGATATTCACTTATGTTCATTTTTTATACTGTTTCACGTGTACTCCTTTAAAAGATCTAACATCATACAACGCTTATTACTTTAAGCCTAAATAGAAAAAAAGTATTTTTTTTTATTTAACAAACATATTTGTATTAAAAGAGACTTTTACTTTAATAACTCAACAGCACTGAAGAAACCTATTGTAAGCACATTCATTTAAAACAAATAAAACTCCCTCTGACGGTGGTGACAGTGGCCTCATAACAACATACAGTTCCAAAATGTATACCACACAAGATAGCTTCTTGCTTAACAACTTAATTTAACTATTGGGTCCAAAAAAATAACAATCCTGAGCATGCATATCATGTGAAAGAGTAGGTTTTTGTCACCACCGTCAGACATCACCACTGTCAGGTTTTTTGTGACATACAGTCTTGACGATGGTGACAAAAACCTCAAAATAGTCCTTAACGGAGGCTAGAATATAATTGTTGATCACAATAAATAGGGGCTCATAGCTGTGGTTCGGCCGCAGCCTCAAGGCCGAACCACAGCTGTGAGCATATCCACAAAAACCTGACGGTGGTGACGTCTGACGTTGGTGACAAAAACCTACTCTTTCACATGATATGCATGAGTTGTTCACATTAGCCATCTTGTTTCCCCTCTATTGCTAGCTACTTCAGACCTCTTCTTAAAAAGTATACATTTATGTCATAATCTAATCTAATATTTTTTATACAAAAGAGACGGTGTTGACAGGTTATGGTGGTGACAGTAGCAGTTTCCAAAAATATGAACAAGTTTAAGAGAAAATAGCAAATTTAAAGGGAGCTTGAGTGATCTTGAAGCATGCAGTAGAGCTGAAGTTTGAATGGGGTCCTCAGGAATGTAGTTGGTTTTTTTTTTATAAATATTTGACGGTGGTGACGAATAACACATTTTGAGCAACCACAAAATAATAGTAAATATTGTTAAAAACTCACTGTTTGTAGTTTTTAAAACATATTACAATGTACTATTTCATGTGGTAAAGATATTTTTCAATTCAATTATTACGTTTTTTTTAATCAAGTTGAAATGATTATCTCCTACCCGAGGACAACTGATTTTGTAGGCAACAGGCCTGTTATTAATTTCCAACAGAATTGGCACTTTTCTTAGTGGGACATGTTTTCGCCAAGTTTCAATCAGTGATATATATATATATATATATATATATATATATATATATATATATATATATATATATATATATATATATAATATATATATATATATAAAATAAATGAATTTGGCCATGTTACCAAATTCATTTTCTTCTTTCTGATATGAAGATATTTACCATTTACCAACAAAACGTACAGCAAAACCTGTATACATTTTAACATTAATGTACGCTGTAACGTATTGTCACCCTAAAGTAGCCGAAGCTGCTGCTGATTCAATCCTGTCGGCTCTCTGCAGCGGGCAGGGCTGCTGCTCAGTTCCCCTCGCACACACACACACACACACACACACACACACACACACACACACACACACACACACACACACACACACACACACACACACACACACACACACACACACACACACACACACACACACACACACACACACACACACACACACACACACACACACACACACACACACACACAGGAGATGAGATGACACGATGACCTAAATTGAGGACAGCTCCCGCAAAATCAGGCATTTTGGGCCGCAACAATCTCAAAAAAAGGCCGGGAAATCCTGGAGGGACTGGTTAAAACGAGACAGATAATAAGAGGCATTGCAACAATGTTTACAAATATACATTGTAACGCTGGCTGCACAGATTATGCAGACGCAGACCACTACAATTGACTGACACACACACAGAGTTAAAATCATACGCTGGACGCTTTATTAGTCTTTCTACATGGGTTTAGTTAATGATCGGGCTATAATAAGACCACGTCGGCTATGTAATCACTGACAACCGGAACAATTTCATAGTCGTTGTTGGCGTCCCGACAGGCTTTTGTCGGGACTCAGGACAAAATGTCCCGCTCAAATCGAGACTGTCCCTGTCAGACCGGGACGTCTGGTCACCCTAGGTTTGTGCTAAAACTGGTCACATTCGATTAGCATGAAAACATATCCCAGAGAACGGTCATCTTGGTACACATGTGTTTTAACCTCTAGGTTCATTTTGCACCGGATTTGTCCTTTAATGTAACTAGAAAGACTAATACAGTATAATTTTAAATAAAATGAAGAAATACATCTTCAGTCCTTACCATACCCTCCAACATTTCCCTAAGTTTCAGATAACGTAAGCCAACCAAACTGAGCCAAAGCTTGTGGTTGCAAAGCAGATAATAATTTAGCCACAAATTGGCTATATTACAAATGTTCTGGCCTCTCTGGAGTAAATATACAAATGTTAGACCAGCTTTCTTCTTACCTTCGTCCATGTTGCTTACTTAGTAACGAACTTACGGTGGCGAAACTGTTTAACACGGGGCAAACTTGTTTTTCCTCTTTCCCTCACATCTCAGATCATTTTGTTGAAAATAATACATCCATGGCTGGGCAGGAAAGCGCTGTCAATCCATAATGTAGTTAAGGACAGGACAAGCGTAGCACACGGGACAACGAAGTGGACAACGTAAGCGGACAACGTGAAGCGGACAACGTAAGCGGGACAACGAGCGAAGCGCGGTTGCCTTCTCAGCGGGAGAAATACAAGGTGTGGCGTGTGAGCGTGTGAACTGCTTGAAATGCGTGTGTCTCACGGTCAATGTGTGAGGCTTGAGAACCCTGTCTTGAGTCACCCATCTGGTGATAGCAATGTGCTTTCCTACAATGTGACAAGAGTGTGAGAATGAAACGTTAAGTTAAGTTAAATTTTACTAATTTAATGGCCGGCCAGCTGGCTGGTGAGCTAGTTTGCTTGCTTATTTGTTTAGTGGTGCAGATGAGAGAGAGGTCTACATTATGATCTTTCTATTAAATTTCACGGTATAGGATATTTGTTTATTAACTTTATTTTGTATTTTCATTTTTTTTTCTCGTTTTTTCTTGATGACGGTTCATTTACGGCATAGTTCAGGCGCTGGAAGTTTCGCTGGATGTCCCTCACATTATGCTTTCTTTGTGTTTGCTTTAAACTCCGGTGGCATCGAGCAACATTAACCGGAACCTCTGAGCAACAAGGCAAGCCTGCTTGGCTCTTTCGGGAAATTATTGTAAAGATTTACAAAGAATATGTTTACAGCATTTACTTTCCAACTGGGACGTTTTGGGGATTCGCTATGGACAAAATACACACGGCAATACACTGGTAAGAGCAAATTACGTTTAACCATGTATCCAGCTAATTTATATAGCTCAAGCTCTAACTTCATTTAACATTGTATGGCATTTTCTTTTGTGGGGTGCACATGTTCCACATAAACAAGTTCCTTCCCAAAACCATTTTGAAGAGCCACAGCCGCTGTGTCCAGAGCTTAGCGCCGCCCAAGACGATTGGGATTGTTTTAAAGAAATGCAAACAGCCCCTGACAACCTCAGACTGTTCTCCCATCCAGGATTATATGGTCCTGTTGCCAGACCTTTCTTCGCAGCGCTGTGGAGATAGGTCTGGCCATGCAATTCAATTTTATTTATAGTATCAAATCATAACAAGAGTTATCTCGAGACACTTGAGATAACAATGCAAGACTATTTAACTTATACAAACCTCTGCTCTGTGGCCACAAATCACAGTTTTGTCTGTCAATTTTCTTTATAGCGTATTTATGTTCTCTGTGCTTGATGTCTGTGGTTCAAAGTCATTAAACAAAAATGTGATTTCAGTTAGGCTCATTCAAGACTTTTCACAATAAGCCCTGCTTTTTGGAGTTTGTTTGGCTCTGATCTCAAATGTGTATTTGTTTAACACCTATATACCAGGGCTGTAGTCCACCTTTGTCAAGTCCAAGACCAGGACTAGTCGAGACCAAGTCAAGACAGAGTCCAAAAAAGTTTGACTTAGTGGTCAACCAGAACAAAAGCTTATAGTGCTGGAATTGGTCGAGACCAACAAGAATATTTGGCGAGTCCAAAGCCTGAGTCAAGTCTGAGTCCAAACAAACCCGAGACAACAGAAAAGCACCTTGAGTCCGGACTCAAGTACTACAGCCCTGCTATATACACTTATTTATAACTGTAATAAATCAGTTAAATAAAAAAATAAAAAATCAGGTATCCAGCTGGTACCCACCTCGGCAAGTATGCGGCGGTCCTGAACCTTACGCCCACTCAGCTGCTTCACCACATTTTTGGCACCTTCTGCTACAGCTGATTCAATCTTCATGTGGTGCATGAGGTCAGCTATCCGCAGCTCCAGTGGACAGATCATCTCCACAGGGTGACCTGTGGGCAAGTGGTGCATGTCACACTTGGGCTATATCAGCCTATTTAAGAACAGATACAATAAGCACCACCCAGGTACAGATCATGGACACATAGCAAGAGCCTATTTTTATGGTTTAATTTGTTTGTTTTCCTGAAACCATGCATTTCTAGTTTTTAGTTAATATGACCAAACAATGGGTGTCACGTGACCTAATGGCGAGGTACATACTTGGAAAGAGGGCTCTATATTGTATTGCTATATTTATCCCTTTAGAGATTGGTGCATTTCAGTGGCCAAAGCAAGGTATCGTATATCTGGGTATCTTATTCCCTCCCCAGTAAAAATACCCAGTTAAAGTTAATTTGGATCCATTATTTAATAAAATCTCTTGTGATGTTAATAGATTGACAACTTCAAACAATAGCAGGGAAGGTCAATGTTATAAAAATGGTTAATATTTTCCAAGCTGAACTTCCTTATCCAATCTCTTCCTCTGGAGGTTTGCCGGGCATATTTTAAATGGTCTGACAGGATAACAAAGACATGTATAAAGAATGGTACAAAAAACCTGGCTACATTTTAATAAATTACAAAGACAGATTGATAGAGAAGGTTTGGGTCTACCAAAGATGTTGTATTATTGATATGCCTTTAACTTAAGGTATATGGCCCACTGGTCACTTGCTCTTGAGAGAGCCCCACCCTGGTGTTGTATTGAGCAATCTGTTCTTGCCCCATTATCACCCTTACAAAGCCTGTCTGTTGAACTGTATGGTAAGGCAAAGACACATCTGGTAATCTCTCACTTAAATGTAATTTGGACCAAAGTGGCCCGGCTGTTTGAACTGGATCCATATCTAAATACTCCATGTCTTTGGCAAAATCGAAAGTTATGTATTGGTAGATCTCCCCTTTTTCGAGGGATTGGTTAGAAAAGGGAAATGTCACACTAGTTGATCTGTACCTCGGTGGCATATTTAAATCATTTGAGGTTGTGGTACAGCAATTTGGAATCCCTTGGTCTCAATTTTTTTGTTATTTGTAACTTCGCCATCTGTTAGTGGGGATTTTTAGATCCAGTTCTTCAGCCCCGAAGGCACCAGAATGTTTAGATAAGTGTTGTTGAAATGGGTCGAACATTGGGAGAGTTAGCGTAGAGTAGCGTTATCAGCTGAATAGCTTAGCGCAGAGGCTAATGGACCCGAAGTGTCTCTTAACATTACCCCACTAATAATGACCGAAATGATACCAAACTTCTACACTAGTACAAATAGGTTATGCATTCATAAAACGATGGATTGTAAAGTTTGTAAGTACACCAGAAGAGTATGTAAATAACACTTGACAGCTGGCTTCTGCTCTCTGCTGCTGCTGCTGCTGCTGCTGTTACTACCGGGCAGTAAGAGTGCTTAGGGCCGTGTACAAATTACAACACCGAAAAGAGATGCAACAAAAATATTTATTAATTTAATGATTAAATAAGGTAATGTCTCCAAACTTACCTCAATTATAACTTGTCTCCTGCTAGTTATTCTACAGCACTTACTTTAAGTTAAATTAATAAATATTTTTGTTCCATCTCTTTTCGGTGTTGTAATTTGTAGACGTCCCTAAGCACTCGTCTTACAGCAGCAACAACAACAGCAGAGAGCAGAAGCCAGCAGGCAAGTGTTATTTACATAAACTTCTGGTGTACTTACAAACTTTCCAATCCATCGTTTTATGAGTGCATAACCTATTTGTACTACTGTAGACGTTTGGTATAATTTCGGGCATTATTAGTGGGGTAATGTTAAGAGACACTTCGGATCCATTAGCCCCCGCGCTAAGCTATTCAGCTGATAACGCTACTCTACGCTAACTCTCCCAATGTTCGACCCAGGTGAAAAAAGCTTCTGGGGGGGTGTTTGGCTCGAGGTCATGGTGCAAAGGACCCTAGGGTGAAATTACTCCGAACCATCACTTTAAGTGTGCAGACCTTTTTTCATCTTTTCATTGCGGTCTTCTATTGGTCCAGCACCTGCCTGCAACTGTTTTTGGATGTAGCCTATATGAGGACCACTACAATGCAAGATTTCATGTTGTTAAATGCATTGGTATACAAAATCCTGTTTATACTAGGACTGGATGATAATTCAATATCATCGTTTTTACAAAGCTCCGTTGTCTAAATCATGGATTTCAAGCAAATTGTAACTGAAAACCAACTAAATTAAATGATTGCAGTTTCTGAGAATGTACAGTAAATTAATTCTTGACCTGGAACAGTTATTTAACTTAAAAAAAACTTTTTTTAACTCAGGGCTAAAACGGATCGTTCAACATGTGTAAAGATGTATTATGAGTTGTGTTTGATATAATGCGAAACAATTGCATTGATTATCAGTTTGATTATTTCATGACATTATTTCTGACACAATTTCCATATTGTTAACATTTTTTCTTGTTCTGAAAATAAAAAACATATTGCTCTGTCAATATGAGACTACTGCGGTGATTCATGAGTGCCTTTAATGTAAAACTAATGATGAGTCTCATATATGGATTTGTCACAGTTAACTTTTAAGTAATGGTTATTTTATACTCTGTGCCAGTGGAGATTATAAGGCTAAGACAAGAACTGTACATGTAGGTGTAGTAAGATTTACCTTGCAAGCCATCTCGCTCGTCTCTGGCTTGACTGACTTTGATAATCTGCATGCGCAGGAGCTCAATCTTAGTGCGACTGTCCTGTAACATCTGCTGGGCTGTAGTCACCATCTTCCTGTCCTGAAAAAACAATGGGAGCTTAATGCATGTTGTCCAATGCAGACACATCATGATACAATGAGAGTGACAAGACTAGGTGGAAACCTAGTATATGGCTTGTGTACGGTCAATATGCTAAATTGTGGCCAAATTGTTGCACGGATATTCAGTGGTACCGTCTATAATGTAAATTCGTGGATATAAATGTTCATTTGAAGTTTACTGTAGTGGTATTAACTCTGCTTCTCTTTATTGATGTCAGATTCATCTACCAACCCTTTGTAGGTTGGCTCAGGTTTGCCTTGGACCAGCTCTTAGTTATGCTGCTATAGTTTTAGACTGCCAGGGGACTTCCTATGACACACTAACTCCTCTATACTCCTCTCTCTTTCCTTCTGTGTTCTGGGTTATGATTTGACACTATAAATAAAACTGAATTGGTCACAGTAATATTTTAAGTGATTAGAGTAATTCTCAGTGCCTTAACTGGCCCAAAAAGGTGCCATCACCCTAATTCAACAGTTGCATGACATGATCATTGCATGTGTCTTGGATATATTTATATTTATATTCATATGTATATGAATATGTGTGCCCCTGACTAATCAATCAATCTAAGGACCCTAATTTGCAGAGCTGTAGTACTCGAGTCCGGACTTGGACTTGATTTCGGACTCAAGATACTTTTCGGTTGTCTTGGACTCGTTGGTATTTGGACTGACTTGTTTTAGACTCGGCCATTGGACTCACCAAATATTCTACTTGGTCTCGACCGAGTCCAGCACTATATGCTGTTGTTCTGAAGTAACTTCCTACTTCAAAACAAAACCATTGATGAAGCGCGCTCGTTCAGAAAACAGGTATTAGTTTAATTCAAAATCCATCTAGAATGGGCATCGAGATTGGTCGCTTGGTATACGCATGGCTGCATCATATACCTCAATCATTAGGCATCAATTATTTTCATATTGGCCACAGACACAATGTCAGCGAGCACTTTTGTACTATGAATTCTTTAAGTAATAAGTTCAAGAAAGGGAACATTTTAATTTTACACTTAAAGTAAATAATATGGCCTAATTTGATCCTATACTGTTACTGTTACTCTGCACTTGCTTTTGATTATTACAAATAATAAAGCAAAATTATCATCTTAAAGTAGAATATATACTGTCTCTCACATCACATAAATTATAAACAAACAAGTAAGTAAGTGGTCTTGAAGAGGATTCTTTTTTTCCTGTCTCGGTATTGACAGTCTCTCATTTGGACTCTGTCTTGACTTGGACTCAAACTTTTTTGGACTCAGGCTTGACACGGTCTGGACTAGTCCTGGTCTTGGACTCGACAAAGGTGGACTTGACTACAGCCATGCTGATTTGACTACCAATATCATAGTGGAATCATTGCAGTGTCTGAAATGTGTGTGGTATCTGAAGGGCCAACATGTGCTTATGAAACAAAGGATCATTTTCATTTGGCCTAGAATTGCTTGGTTTTCCCCCAAAAAATGATAATATATAGCCTTTTGTGTAAATATTAACCTATTAATAATACTGTTAATATCAATTAGAAGTAAGGGGATGTGGATAAAAATTCAGAAGTGCCGGTATTCAGTACTAGTGACTACTGGCCAATATCTTGCACTGTTAATTCTTGATGTGTGCTGAATTAGCATACCATTTGAAGTATAGTACCAAGGCTTGAACCTTGGTATTTAAAGTCAATTTGGGTCCGATCTAGACTTCCCCACCCCGACTACGCCTCGATATCCTGTCCATAAATATTACAAACAGGATTGGTGACAAAGCGCAGCCCTGGCGGAGGCCAACCCTCACCTGAAACGAGTCCGACTTACTGCCGAGAACCCGGACACAGCTCTCACCCTGAGTAGAGACCCCCTCACCCCATACTCCCGCAGCACCTCCCACAGTATCTCCCGGGGGACCCGGTCATACGCCTTCTCCAAATCCACAAAACACATGTAGACCGGTTGGGCATACTCCCAGGCCCCCTCCAGGATCCTTGCGAGAGTGAAGAGCTGGTCCGTTGTTCCACGACCAGGACGGAATCCGCATTGTTCCTCCTCAACCTGAGGTTTGACTATCGGCCGAACCCTCCTTTCCAGCACCTTGGAGTAGACTTTACCAGGGAGGCTGAGAAGTGTGATACCCCTGTAATTGGCACACACCCTCTGGTCTCCCTTTTTAAAAAGGGGAACCACCACCCCAGTCTGCAACTCCTTTGGCACTGTTCCAGACTTCCACGCAATGTTGAAGAGACGTGTCAACCAGGACAGCCCCTCCACACCCAGAGCCTTGAGCATTTCTGGACGGATCTCATCAATCCCCGGGGCTTTGCCACTGTGGAGTTGTTTGACTACATCAGTGACTTCCGCCCGGGAAATCAACGACAATCCCCAGTCATCCTCCAGCTCTGCCTCTAACATAGAGGGCGTATCAGTCGGATTCAGGAGTTCCTCAAAATGCTCCTTCCACCGCCCTACCACCTCCTCAGTTGAGGTCAACAGTGTCCCATCCTTACTGTACACAGCTTGGATGGTTCCCCGCTTCCCCCTCCTGAGGTGGCGAACAGTTTTCCAGAAGCACTTTGGTGCCGACCGAAAGTCCTTCTCCATGTCTTTCCAAACTTCTCCCACACCCGCTGCTTTGCCTCTTTCACGGCAGAGGCTGCAGCCCCCTTCGGGCCCTTCCGGTACCCTGCAACTGCCTCCGGAGTCCTCTGGGATAACATATCCCGGAAAGACTCCTTCTTCAGTCGGACGGCTTCCCTGACCACCGGTGTCCACCACGGTGTTGCGTGGGTTACCGCCCTTGAGGCACCTAAGACCCTAAGACCACAGCGCCTCGCCCGCAGCTTCAGCAATGGAAACTTTGAACATTGTCCACTTCGGGTTCAATGCCCCCAGCCTCCACAGGGGTACGAAAAGCCCCCACGGAGGTGCGAGTTGAAAGTCCGTTGGACAGGGGCCTCCTCCAGACGTTCCCAATTTACCCGCACTACACGTTTGGGCTTACCAGGTCTGTCCAGAGTCTTCCCCCACCCCCTGACCCAACTCACCACCAGATGGTGATCGGTTGACAGCTCTGCCCCTCTCTTCACCCGAGTGTCCAAAACATACGGCCTCAGATCAGATGAAACGATTATAAAATCGATCATTGACCTTCGGCCTAGGGTGCTCTGGTACCAGGTACACTTATGAGCATCCCTATGTTCGAACATGGTGTTCGTTATAGACAATCCATGACTAGCACAGAAGTCCAACAACAAACAACCACTCTGGTTTAGATCAGGGAGGCCGTTCCTCCCAATCACGCCTCTCCAGGTGTCTCCATCATTGCCCACGTGCGCGTTGAAGTCCCCCAGCAGAACAATGGAGTCCCCCACTGGCGCCCCATGCAGGACTCCACTCAAGGTCTCCAAGAAGGCCGAATACTCCGAACTCCTGTTTGGTGCATATGCACAAACAACAGTCAGAGTTTTCCCCCCCACAACCCGCAGGCGTAGGGAGGCGACCCTCTCGTCCACCGGGGTAAACTCCAACGTAGCGGCGCTCAGCCGGGGGCTTGTTAGTATCCCCACACCCGCCGGCCGCGCGCAACCCTGAGCAACTCCGAGAAGAAAAAGAGTCCAACCCCATATCCAGGATTACGGTTCCGGAACCGAGACTGTGCGTAGAGGTAAGCCCCACCAGATCTAACCGGTAGCGCTCCACCTCCCGCACCAGTTCCGGCTCCCTTCCCCACAGAGAGGTGACGTTCCACGTCCCCAGAGCGCGCGCCCGCGTCTGCTGTGGCACGCACCCGACCCCAGCGGTTCCTCCCCACAGGTGGTGGGCCCATGGGCTGGAGAGATGGGAGCCACGTAGCTTGTTCGGGCTGTGCCCGGCCGGGCTCCGTGGCAAACCCGGCCCCCGGCGCTGACACGAGCCCGCCGCCGTCTGGGCCTGACTCCAGACGGGGGCCCCGGGGCTCCTCCGGGCAGGGTCACTCCATTTCTACCTTGTTTTTCCATTGGGGTTTTGAACCATTCTTTGTCTGGCCCCTCACCTGAGACCACTTTGCCTTGGGAGACCCTACCAGGAGCACAAAGCTCCAGACAACACAGCCCTCAGGTTCACAGAGACACACAAACCCTCACCACCACGATAAGATATATATATATATATATATATATATATATATATATATATATATATATATATATATATATATATATATATATATATAATAAAAGCATGTTCTTGGTTGAATAGATTTGGGTGCTTGTATTCAACAATGCGAGGAATGTGTGAGGATTTATTTATGTGCCAGCAGGATGACTTCAGTGTGGGATATGTTGTTCCACAGATAGATAGATAGATAGATAGATAGATAGATAGATAGATAGATAGATAGATAGATAGATAGATAGATAGATAGATAGATTTTTTAATTTAAATGTAATTATTTATTTAACATGATCATAGAAGGTGCATCATGTAGATGCTGCTATTGAACTGAGGCATATAAGAAAATTTTAGTTTACAGGAAAGTACTGATATTTTTACATTGGAATTGTTTTTAGGATTATAACTTTAGCTTTTCTGATACATGTTCTGTGTTTGACTCAATACTTATTGCTGGCAATTCATATCTATGATCTCATCCTTGCATGAGAATATTGTGCAGTTTTGATGGCGTCTCATGTTATAATGCTCCGTGACATGTTTTATCTGTTACATAGTGAATATTGAACTTAAGCTAAACTTTTAAGAAAAAAAATCAAATCGTAATCACAATTTCTGGCAGAAAAATCGCAATTAAATATTTTCCCCAAATTGTTCAGCTCTAGTGTGTTTGTGTGTGTGTGTGTGTGTGTGTGTGTGTGTGTCTTGTGATGTTTTTAATTTGGGCCATGTTGTACTGTACCTTGACTGAGCTGTTGGTGTAAGTCTGGATCATGTTCTCAGCACCCTGTTTAACTTTGGTCTCCATGGTAAGCTGTTTCTTCAGGGTTCTGACTCGACTAGCCACTGGTGATGTAACCTCTTCCCATTGACATGACTCGGCTGATAGGTTGTATTCCTCCTCCAAGCAACCTGCATAAAAATAACCAAATGGTGGTTTAGGCTTTAGCTTTTCTCTTTCATTAGTGGTGGTTCATTTAAAGCGTTTAATTACTTTTTTGTAATTGATATTTTAGTTAGTTATACAGAGGGCATCCATTTTTGTACCCTGACACAATTCAGGGGTAGCAGTGTGCATTGCTGTCAGCCACAGTGTGATTTTTTTTGATGCTACAATTTATTTAAGCCAAGTCCAAAAGGTTCAAGTCCTAGTAAACCTTAAACTAAGTTAGGGTAAGGTAAGTTTAAGGTTGCTTTAAAACTAACCAAGCCTATAGGCTTGAATCACACACGTATTCATCTTGGATACAGGGCGCGTTGAGATAAGTAGGTGTGTTGCTTGCTTCTTGTTGTGAACAATGTCCTACTGCTGTGTACCTACATACTTATATATGTACTTATAGCTGCACTGGCAGCTGCTGCTGTGGTCCTGCTCAACGCCCACCTATCCCGCCCCAAAGAAGGAAAAGATGAATAAATTGAATAATCACATTTATGCTTTTTAGCTGACCTAATTGATAGCTTGATATTTTACTGAAAAAATATATACAATATACAAATACAACTCCGTTAATATTTACTCAGATTGTTGCAATTTCTTTATTCCAACATTATCTGTAAAAGAAATTCTGTTTTTGCAAGATATTTTACGTTTATTTTATTTATAAAAATCATGATACAGATTGTAATCTTTCTAAACCATAAACTCAAAGCAGTAGGACAGGAAATAAACTTTTTAAGCCCCCAAAGGACGTACCTTAAGGCATTCTCAATCATTTTCGCTACACTGCCTTCGTGACAATGGTATTTGCATTATAAACAGTGAAAAAATGTGCATATTTTAGCCATCAAAATAGCTTTGATTGATTTGTGTAAATCTGAATCACACAAATCACGGAATATTACACATGGATAAGGTAGGCTATTTGTTGTTTAAAAGGTAGTTAACTATAATCATGCAGCCGATTACCAAGCCTCAATAGAATTAGAATGCCGTGATTAATGAAAAATAAAACACACATAGCGCTAAACCTACAACTGGCGGTCGTTCAGTTTAGTTTGGGCTAGAAATGAACAAGGGCAGGTGCGTTACAATTTATTCCCCCACTCCTGCCCTGCCCACTATCACTCTGCTCTCTAACTGCCCCCAGTGCAACGTATGCGGTTACATAAAATAAAGAGATGAGGGGAAATGAACGAGGGGAAGGGGAACAACTAATGAAACAGCCATTGTCTCACTGTTCCTCTGCTGCTGTGCTCAGTCAGTAGTGTTAAATCAGGTGCAGTGGCTATTTATATACATTTCCATTTACTCCTTCCTTATTTTGCACCTTTAAATAGCAACGGAAATTAGGGGTATGAATGATTAAAGGCGCAATATGTAATATATTTACTGTAGTAAATCCATAAATGACCCAATGAGTCATCAGATATTAAGGAAACATGCTAAGTTGAAATTCTATCTTTTCTGACAACAATGCTAAAGCCAGTATTTTCTCCTTTGAAATTTCCATTCCGTGACAGAATTTCTGGTGTTTTGTCCTATGGGTTGTTATCAACTGCCCATTTTGACAGCCAGGCTGGGTTGCCAGATATACCTGTAAAAACCTAAACCCAGCACGCTACAGCTGTAGTACAGCCATGGAAGCAACAAACAAACAAAAGGACGCCGAGCTGGCTAATTTCCTCTTGAACAAGTAAGCATTAAGCTTCAGGCTAATTTACTAGGGACGGGCATTTTAAGTCATTTAAATTTTCGTGTACTCATAGGGCTGTGTACCGAACGTCGATACTTTTATGGCACCGACAAAAAATACTCCAATCCTACGAGTATCGAAAAATTATTTATCTTTTGGGGCCAAATTTCGGCTCCAAAAGCGTCTGAGCGCAAGCTTATCTGTCCTCTCTGCATGTTGACACAGAGCGGAGCTCCGACACACACGCACACGCACACACACACACACACACACACACACACACACACACAGTAAACTGTGTGCAATTTTGTTGAAGTCACAGAGAGTCACGGTTCAAGCGTCAATATGTGATCGAAATGTGATATTAATGGCCAAAAGCAGTCGCGGTGCTGTTGCCGTTACACTTCCTCTTAGACAAGCAGGCAGAACGGTGGTTTCTCTGCCCTGATGACTGACTGACAGGCTGAGCTTGCAAAGCAAGGCACTTTTAATAATGTTACTCTGAGTAAGCAGTTTTACCAGAATTTTTTAATTTTGATAACTGTTTTGATTCACAATTAAAGTGGAAAATAAAAGCTTTGTGTTTAATGTATTTTTGTTGATGTTGAAATGGATTTTAAAACATATGGTATCAAAAAAAGTATCGTTAGGAACCGGCATCGAAACTGAGGTATCGAAATTGGCACCGGATCGAAAGATTTTGAACGATACCCAGCCCTATGTACTCACATTGAATTATATAGAGTACTCAAGTTGGTTATTCGCAAAAACTATTGAGACACAGCCAGTAAAGTGATTGTGACTGGTAATGGCTAACACCGCCATGCTAACACTGCATAACTGCAGGACTGAGGACCAGGCAAGCAGGACACGTCTGTTCAGTTGGCACAAACTGTTAGTAATGTTAAAAGGTACACTGTATAGTGTTTTCGTTCAGAGCCAGCGTCACGTGACTGAAACCAGCTGAAACGGAGAAGGAGATCAGTGAGATGTGCTTGTCACCGCCCTGGCAAATTTGAAAGCCTGGACTGCACTTTAGTTTATAATGGCGGATCATGAGGATTATGCCGAGCCACAGGAGAAGGAATCTATAGTAATTGCAACACGCATTTGAAAAAGCAAGGCACTAGAGAGCACTATTTGTTTGAATGCAAAATACAATTTCACTGCTAAATGGGAGAAATTCCTACTTCGTGTGCCTTTAAGCCAAGACAGTGTGTGTCAGTCTGGTAGAGAGGAGGGCGAGGTTATGATGTTTTATCGGTTGTTGCAGTAATTTTAAGCCAAGAGAGGATGGTTGTCAGTTGGGTACAGAGCCCTGCGTGAGCACGGGCTTTTATGACTGTCAACATAGCCAGCATCTAACGTTAGCTACTCCGCTGCGCTGTGGAGTAATGTCTGGCTATGTGACAGTAGCGTCTAGCAACATGGTTGGATGTTGCGTTCTCAACCTGGCAACCTCCGTAAACTTTGAGTCTGGGGAGGAGGGGCCGGGGCAGACGACTCTCTCCAGTATTTTGAATTAGGACTGCAGTTTAAATGCCATCTGTCAGTATTAGCCTACATATTGCACCTTTAATCGATTATTGGATAATTGCCGTAAATAACTTAACCGATTAAAAATATATTAACCGATAACGCAAAAGACAAGGGACATGGGGCGCAACTGTCTTGTTCAGGAAGAAAATGTAATGTTAAAAGCTCACAAGTGAGAGTAGGTAGGGAGGCGATTGGTGAACCTGAGAGAGGACTGTGGTTGCAATCTCCACTCTCTCACAAGAGGTCCCCCCCTGGAGAAAAGGTCCGCCCCCAGGTTCAGGCAGCCTGGGACATGAGTGGCTCTGAGAGACAACAAATTAACACTGCACAATAGAAAGCAAGACAGTTTTATTAACGGTGGTTTCCTACATAAACAGACAGGGAGGGACCTGTTTGCTTCCCTCCCTGTCTGTTTATGTAGGAAACCACAGTTGTATTGTCTGTCCTGATCAGAACATCCTGGCCAGTTAGAACTAGACGAAATCGCTTTAGAACCAAAAAAGCTAATAGCTCCAGGTGGCCCCCCACACCCTCAGGGAAGCATCTGCAGATACCACTTTGCGAAAAGATGGCAGTGGTTCCCATACATAGGTTCTACTTGGGCGCATTGCCCAGGTAGATTGTGTCCCGCCTAAGTCGATAAAACCCGAACTAAATATTATTTTCCTATCAACGTGTATTTTTTATTTTTTTTTACAGTGCACACAGACCAGTGGCCTCCAGCTCCTCCCTCTTGTGAAGTCTCGCGCTGCGTGCATGACCGCGTCAACACTTATAAACCGTAAAAATGCAGTGGTCACACCACTGTGAAAGCTCCCCAAATGTAATTTATCCGAGTCTGGTTGTTCACCCTCTCCGCAGCAGTCTAATCCACTCCATATCTTTATAATAAACTTGACCGGAGCTAACCGCTAACGGAGCTAATCAAGCCTCACTTCCCGTTCTCCGTGCCTGTATCAATTAACTGTATTTATGGACTCAAGCCTGTATAAAACCCAAGATTTTATTAAGTTGGCTTTAAACTACAACTCAGTTGTTTGAATGACAGAAATCTGCTCAGATGAGATCTTAATAAGTGCAACACGGACATAGTACAAAACAGTGTGTTTAGGATCCCCAAAGCACTGATTAAAACATAAAACTATGTAAAAAAAATATAGGTTATGCTCTCATAAAACGATTGGAAAGTTTGTAAGTACACCAGAAGTTTATGTAAATAACACTTGCCTGCTGGCTTCTGCTCTCTGCTGTTGTTGCTGCTGCAGTAAGACGAGTGCTTAGGGACGTCTACAAATTACAACACCGAAAAGAGATGCAACAAAAATATTTTTTTATTTAACTTATTTTTTAAAGTAAGTGCTGTAATATAACTAGCAGGAGACAAGTAATAATTGAGGTAAGTTTGGAGACATTACCTTATTTAATCATTAAATTAATAAATATTTTTGTTGTAACTCTTTTCGGTGTAGTAATTTGTAGACGGCCCTAAGCACTCGTCTAACTGCAGGTAGCAGCAGCAACAGAGAGCAGGCAAGTGTTCATAAACTTCTGGTGTACTTACAAACTTTCCAATCCATCCTTTTTATGAGTGCATAACCTATTTGTACTAGTGTAGACCTTTGGTATCATTTCGGGCATTATTAGTGGGGTCATTTACGAGATACAAACGTGGGTCCATCAGCCCCTGCTACTCTACGCTAACTCGCCCAATGTTAGACCCAGGTGAAAAAAGCTTCTGGGGGGGTGTTTGGCTCGAGGTCATGGTGCAAAGGACCCTAGGGTAAATTATTCCGAACCATCACTTTAACAATGATCTAATAAACAAAATTATTAAAGTAATTAGACGACTCTGCAGAGCCGTCTACTCTACTGAACTCAAGCGAACCGTCATCCGCTCTCTCTCCCCTTTAGGGTGAGCAACTGGAACAGTGACAGGACGTCATTACTAGCGAAGTCATGGCAACCAAATAAACAACAGTGCGAGTACTACTTGTCACTCAATCTTAGGCATCTTACGCGGGTCCCTTGAAATATGACAGCTACAGTTTATTGGAAAATAGCATTGTGGACACTGAATTTGATGAATTTACTGCTTATCAGACCCCAGATGAGACAAGAAGCTAATGTTAGCGAACGCTGCGGTCCCTCTGTCCTTGACTCCCCGCTGCAGGAGACGCTGTATTCCTCCGATAGGCTGTATTAACGTTACTGTTTTAAAATTGTTTTCCAGGTTAGTGGGGGTGCATACCGTTCAAAACCAACATGAAAAACGTTGCTAGTAATGTTCACTCAGCTTTTTGTTTTGTTGTTAAACTGTGTGTAAAATGAACGGTGACGTTAAATCACAGGTTTCAGGTAACGGCACCCTATGGTACCGTCTATTTGCTGGATGGTTTCAAGGTAACGGTCGGTAGCCAACATTAGCAGATAAGCCTGTCGACAACGACGTTATTGTTCATATTTTGGCACAATGTTTCTGACCGTAGTAGTGGTCATAGTGACTGAAAGTGACTGAAAGACAAAGAAAGAAACTACAAGTTACTTTTCGACTTTCAACACACTGTGCCCTCTCAACTTGATTTTTGTTTGGGTGGGTGGTGATGACTAAAGTGTGTTCATGTTGCGAGTTGTACGTTTTGTTAAAAAATGAAAATAAAAAATTGTTAATTACAAAAAAATGCACTCCAGCATAGAATATGTATTAGTTACCTGTGGTGCTGTCTTTCTCTGTGGCCATAGACCTGGCATTGAGCTCCTGCAGTTCCCAGTGCAACTTATCCAGCTTGCGTCTCGAGGCTTTGAGTTGGCCCTCCACGTCGGCTGCATTCTTGCGATTAGTGACGGCCCGCCGTAGTCTCTCAGCGGCCTCCTTGATCTTCAACTCCCGCTGGATCTTCTGCCTAAGCAGAGTACGAGCATCTTCCAAACGCTGCTGAAACTCTGGGTCGAGAATATCCCCCTCTTCCAGACCTTGCTAAAAGACACCACAACTGCTTTAATTGTGATCACAGTGGTTGTATTTTTTATATTTCTTTATGTATCACGTAATATAACAAAATATTGTAATTTCGGCTTCTTGACTATGGCAAAAAAAAAAAAAAAAATCACGATTATTTCGGTCAATATTGAAATCACGAATATTTAACACGATTACTCATTAACTTTTGGAAAGATGTTACATTTATTGAACTTCAGCAGTGAAATAGTTGGGGTGACCTCTAGCGTTTGGCAGCTGCCCAGATTTTAATCCAGACAAAATAAGAGTTTACTTGCAAAACGTAATGTACAAAATATTTTTTTTTTCTCGATTACATTAGTTTTGTGATCGTTAGTAGTCCAGCTGTCTTTTTGTTTCAACAAAAACATGCTACTATCACTTATATTGGGTCTAGCTGTCTTACCCATGTCTCAGAAATGGTTGTTTTTCTAGAACACACTCTTTAAACAAAAATTATGAATACATATGGATTTCAGGAACTGAAATTCAAGTTTGCAATAAAATAACCCTCACCCTAGACTCCAAAAAATGTTAAATTAAAAGAGAGATTTAAATGTAGGCAGCTGCAACATTACAAAGGCCAGCACTAAGAAGGATCAACAAAGTTGGTAACACTTTATTTGAAGGGGTGTGCATAAGACTGACATGACACATTATTATAACATCACTCATTTTGAGTGTTCATGACTGTTGTCATTAAGTGTCATTCGGTAAATTATGACATATTTAATGCAAAGTTAGCATTGTCCGAGATGTCTGTCATGACTTGACTTTAATTTGTTAAAGTCAAGTTGTCATGACAAAGACCTCAACAATCTCTGTGTTATGACAACTTGACATTAAGCAAGACAGTACAACCTGTCGATGTCTTTGTAATGACAACTTGACATTAACCTAGACAATATAACCTGTCATAAATATGTCATGACAGGCCCAATTATCAAACTTTAATAAACTATTTAGCTTTATGGGTTAAAATTACATTAAACTGTCCTTAAGAGGTTGGTTTTAACATTGGCTGTCATGAGAGCATTATAATTGTGTCATGAATATTTTTCCTTGACCTCAATTTTACCAAAATTACCAAGTCATACGGTGTTAGCTGTAACGTTACAGCTGTCCAATTAGCTACCACAGAGTTCAACACTACTGAGATGAACTGAAATCATCATCTACAATAGAAAGTACAGCCATCACCCATGTTTCCACCCATGTGACAAAAAATTGCAATTATAATTTTAAATGGAAATTAAGCACAGGTTTTGTCCACTGGTTGATGCAACCCAAAAAGAAAGGAGCGGAACCATTTGATTAAGTGGAAACAACTAATACCTCTTTCACACCAATGACCAGGGTTGGGCCCTGGTAACCTGACAAGTGTTCAACCCTTCTTTTGGAAATTCAAACAAAGCCAGTCAACATGGGTTTATCCCTGGTCATGACAATTCCGACCTGAGTCACAACCCAGGAGCAATGCACAACAATCACATTAAGTGTTAGAAATGGGCGGGGCAGTTTACATGTCATATTAAGTGAACAGCTAACATCACATACTCCAGTCCATCTGTAAGGCTGTTCAGCCGACGGTGGCAAGGTGGCCGATGCCAATTCAACAAAAAAAAGGCACACTGGCTTCATGGAAAGCGTGTTCTTAACAGTGTTACAGACAGATGGTACTTTTGATTTTGAGATAAACAACAGTCACGTTAATGATTAGAGTAGATAAGGTAATTTTTCTTGGTACGTCGGTGCTCATCATGGATGTGTTTACTACTGTTGCCAGGCAGCCTGCTTTCCTTTACTTGCGCTCTCTTCTTCTCGAATACTTCTTGCTTAGTCACAGATTTTTTTTGTTTGTTTGTTTTGTACTCTGGTGTTTCGGAGAATATTGCAACGAACAATGGGTTGACAATAAACGTCTTGGTGCAGGCTTGTAGCGTTTGCGACAGCGTGGCACTGGCCCCTGTAGATGCCTAGCGCGAGTATAATCAAAGCTTTGGGTTAGGGTTAATGGTCGCTACGAGGGGCACGGGCACAAGAGAACCATCCGTGTGGAAAACCACTTAAAAAAACCTGGTTTGGTTCTTTAAACGGTGCTCTAAGCCAGTGGTTCCCAACCTGGGGTCCGGGCACCCCTCAAAAAAACTAAAAATATTTGCACGTTAAATTATGATAATACACTAGAATATATAATGTATACAAAAGTCTGTATAAAAACTATGTATTTTTGTTCTCGCTTAAAATTGTAGGCAGGCTACTTAGTAGGCCAAACCTCCGGGACCTCTTAACCTGCTAGATCAGGCAGCTATCCTCGTTTTTCCTGCCGCCACTATTTTATGAATAAAACATGGCGGAGAAATGGAAAAACGCTGATAACTCCTCTGTATCAAAAAAGAAAGTAAGGCTCTATCTCGAGAGTTACCTCCACTTCGGTTTCCGGGGGGGGGGGAGGAGGAAGCTTTTCTTAGACATGAGTAGGGGGGGCGCCAACGAAAAAAAGTTGGGAACCACTGCTCTAAGCGATGTTGGGTGATGTTACTTCTTGTTGACGTTCAAAGTATTTTCAAACAAAACAAGACTATCTCACTCCTCCCTCCTCCTCATCCCGTCCCATCCCCCTCCCTTCCGTGCTTCCGCACACTAACCCACCACCCCCAACTCCTTCTTGTCGGTTATTGGCTGGAACGCTTTGTGTATGCTTCGTGGTGCATCGACAGTTAAATAAATGGACACATGGTCTGGGGGTGAGTAGTAACCAGGATCTGAAGTATCATATTGATTGGTGCATGTGGGTGTGGCCTATTTAGCATTATATGCTAAATTATGCCTTTCCTCAAGTTACTGGGGGCTGGAACCATGGACAGTGAAATAAATAGACCTAGACTTTGACCGAGACCAGTGAAGTCAATTAGAAGCACTTTTCCGGTGAGGGCTGAGCGTTACTGCGCAGCCTCCAATTGAGCTTGAAGATGTAGATGTGACGTGAGCAACCTGTCTGAAAGTTGTAAGTGTTCTGGTAGCTGTGCCAAGAGAAATCTCAATCATTCCCAATCTTACAGAGACGGAGAGCGTAGGTATATGTAAGGAGATAACATAGGCACTGGCTAATTATTGCTAACTAAAATGCTAGTTAACATTAGTAATTCAACTTAAACAACAAATGTAAGTTGAAACTGCCTGCAAGCTTCTCCTGTACTATACGGTAATTCCTCTACTATGCGACAGTAAGTCATGTGGTTATGATACATTCATTAGCCTATTTTTACAAAAATGTCTGCTACGGAGCCATAACGTGAGATCCAAGGTAATGGAGCCTTTAATGCATTGTTGTGTTTCTTTGGAAATAAACAATGAACAAATAGAGTCTTTAAACGCTTCAGATGTAAAGTTATTCGCTGTCAAAGTGACGTCAAAATGAATGGGAGTCAATGGAATGCTAACGGCGGGTTAGTGCTTGTTAGCATCAAAATGGCACCATAGGAGCTACGCTTGCCAGATGCTCGCTTACCCCCTTGTTGTGGTGCAGGTTGGCACAATTTGTTGTTGTCGCCATTTGTGGACCCTAGGCTGTCTACAGAGACCGTGTTTTTTTACAGTGTGTTCTGGGGACAGGCAGCTCGCGGATAGTGAGGAGAGCTGTATGTGACCAAAAATGTTGTAGCCTAAAAAACGCGTGACATATCTTAGAGCACCTTTAAAACGGCTATTTAAAAAGCTTAAAAGTGTTTAAAAGAGATTAAAGGAACCACTGGAGGACAGTCAGTTTCCCCTATCTACCCCAATCTCACACCCCCTGTGAATGAATGCCGTTATATTCAAGCCATTGCCAAATGAGATGAAAACACTGCTAAACTACTTAAAAATGGCGGGTTTGTTCAGGACACCCCCGTCTGTCACTAGCAATGATGACACAGTGATTAGTGGCGATTCTCTCCGACCAATCAGTAGTCTGCAGGTTTTCACATCACCTTTTGGTATCGCTTTGAACCTTGACAGAGCATATTAGTTGTTGTAACTCAAATGTATATCGTCCAATCTGCTCCAAATTTCTCATGCTTAATAAAAGTCCTGCGAGGGCCCATTTATCGCTGCTTGCAGCTTTAATTAGGGTTCAAACTCCCGCAAAACCCGGTGGACGGAATTTCACCAAAATTGGTACACTTTGTCTGGGGGCCGAGTAGGAACCAGGATCTGAAGTATCATTGATTGGTGCATGTGGGCATGGCCTATTTAGCATTATATGCTAAATTATGCCTTTCCTCAAGTTACTGGGGGCTGGAACCATGGACAGTGAATTAAATGGACACAGCGACGCCACAGACTCAATTAGAAGCACTTTTCCGGTGATGGTTGAGCATACTTGCGCAGCTGCTGCGCAGCCTCAAACTGTAGATTTGTAGATTTGACGTAGATTTCTACGTGAGCAACCTGTCTGAAAGTTGTCTGGTAGCTGTGCCAAGAAAAATCTGAATCATTCCCAATCTTGCAGAGACGGAGAGCGTGAGTAGGAGCTGTCCATGAGCGTATGAGCAGGAGCAAAACGTTGCTGAAATATTTTGTTCCGATGCTTTCATGGACTCTCTATGGGCTGACATGAGATACAAGGTTTTGGAGCCTTTTATACATTGTCGTGTTTCTTTAGAAATAAACAATGGACAAATAGAGTCTTTAAATGCTTCAGATGTAAAGTTATTTGCTGTCAAAGTGACGCCAAAATGAATGGGAGTCAATGGAATGCTAGCGGAAGGTGAAGTTTTAAAGGGCATGCCCCTCACACGGTGAGTCCAATTAACATGTAATTCCTCACACAAGTCCAGCTCAAAGTGCTCTATAAAAAAGCCTCATGGACCATAAACGTCCGCCATGATGGCTAATTTGCATAATGTAAAAAAAAAAAAAAAAAATTAAATGAATAGCTATTTGTCAATTATGATTCTATCAAGACCAAAATTGGTATATGGCCTTGCGGGACTGAGATACACATTTCTACTATAAATGAGCAAGATTCGTCATAAAACATGGCCGCCATCAATCAAAGAACTTCGTAAAGGGCGGGGCTAGCAGGGAATTGCCTATAACTCAAGTTCTGTTGTAGCAATCCTGTCTACAATTGATGGAGACATTAAACACCACGACTTGAATGTAGGCTATGTACGAAGTTTCGTTAAAATCCGATAAAGGGGGAGAAATCGCGGGATTTGCTCCATCTATTGTAGTGATGAGACAGGTGTGTGGTTGGTTTCACCACTTTTTCTATAGAGCATTAAACCATCTGAAGTGGTTTTGCTCAGCTTTGTGAAGCTACAAAGCCGCTCAACTCCGCTTGCGGCTTTGACTTTGGCCATTTGGCCAGAGTCGAGGCAAGTCGAGCAGGTACCATGTAATGGAAAAACGCCATAACATTCAGAAGGTTGGCGGTCCGACCCAAGGACTTGCAGTTTGATCTCAAAGTGTAAGAATGTAAGTGAAAGGTACCTGTAACAAGTGAAAGTGCTTTGAGAAGCAGAAAAAATGTTTGAACCCGCAAATTTCCGCTTGTGGCTACTGTTTTTGTTTGTTTTTTGTATTATCAAGCATTTAAGAAAATAATCAGAGAAATAATCAACCACCCAACTTCTGTATTCATGAAAATTGGTGCATATTTTTCCATGTAGCTCTCAGTCTCAGCCCTCCTTCGCTACCAGATGGTCTGACCGCATACGCAGAGTTTGCTGGGGGGCAGGGGGAGCACACATTTGATGTCAGTTTACTAATTGATTGCGGGTTTTGTGTAGATTTGGACTTTTATACATTTATTCCACTTTGTTTAAACGGCGAAGTGGCGAGGCCTCGTTCACCTGTTTGGAGCTGGCTGGTGAATGTGACGCGCGTAGGCCTTGCTGGATACACCATGACCCTTTTTGTAGATCTACTGATCGCTGTGGATTACTTTTTTTTTTCGTGTCATTGGATTACGGCAAAATACAGATCTTTTTTCTTAATGTTTCTGCGTTTGGAGGGGCATCTCAACAGATTGTAGGTCGAACACTGATTGTTCACCGTTACATTTCAATTGAATTATTCCGCCACCGTCTGTCTATTGTGTTCCAAGACAGCCGTGCCGCGATTGGCGATTGATTAATTTACCCAGTGTGCTTTGCTGAATGGTCTCAATGTTTTATTGTTTTATTTCATGTGAATACTAGTTTACTAGAGGAGTAACTTAGTATTTGAAGTAATGCAGTAATGCAGGAAGTGTGCATTTAGTTTCCATGCTTATTCGGTTTCCACAACAATGTTAGTGAGTAAATCTACTGAAATGGCCACCACACCATAACAGTGGAGTGTGATGTGTAAGATGAGAAAGCAGACATGTTAACTAATTTTTGTCATGGCTGTTTAAAAACGATGGGCTAGTATTCAATGGATATGTTTGCCAATCGCAAACCATTACAGAAGGTGTCAAAATGTTGGGGAGGGTCTCTTTTCCTAATTATATTGGAGGGTCATAGAAAACATATTGCTGGCGAAGGGACAGTCAGGTCTATTTTGACGGAAGATCCCAAAACTCCTCTGGTGGACCCTTAAATAAATAACGAACTAAGACATGCTATAAGCAATAATATAAGTTAAATGAAAAGATGCTAAATAGGAACAATAAACATACAGTTAAAAGGTTTTATGACAATATTGTTGGATTTGTTTAAGACTGGATAAAATAATTTTATTTTATCACTCTACTCCACCACTGGATACGAAGCCCAGATATATATAACTATTAGTTTATCAATCCTTTGCTACTAGTTATTGGCTTTGCTGCCAAGCAAAATAACAGCTGCTGTGGTAGGCTGGCTTTGTGTTGGGTATTAGTAGGGGTGGAAATCATCAGAGGCCTCATGACGATATCATCATGATACTTACGTCACGATACATTATTGTGATTTAAACATATTGCAATATTCTGCGATATATTGCAATTCATTACCTTTTTTCCAACTTCAAATGTTTACCAATTTGAAATTATGTCCCCAAAAGGAAACTTTGTCAACATCTGTTTTATCTAAAAAGATAAATTTCTCGGTTTGTTTATCTCATTTCAATTTCATTGCTGCAAAATGGGAGTGTCAAGCAGATAAACTGACAAACAGTATTGCCACGGAAAATGTCGCGATACTATGCTGTAACGATTTCTCCCCCCCACCCCCACCCCTAGTATCTACTCATGTATAAGGGTAGCTATTATCTATCTGCCAATCAAAACAAGTACATCTTTTTTCTGTCCTTGGAAGCGGTGTCAAGTCTGGGTCCCATTATAAACACATTCCATAGTGACCAATAGATAGGACGTAGTTCTAAATGTATTAATTTTATTTAAGCTACTTTATTACATTTTTCTGTAATAGGCTAATACAAAATGAACAAATTACTTATTTTAATAAGGCTAGGCTAAAACTCTCTTGGCAATTCATCTTCTTTCACCAAGACGAACAACAAAATGTCACAGTGTTAGCTAACCTTCCTATTGAAATAAACTATTTTATGTAACTTAATAGATACTGGGTGTCTGCTCGAATAACGTAACAAATTAACTATGCCGATTCTGGAAGAAGGTTACAGACATGTCGAGGAGGTAACTAAGTCTTACCGTATTTTCTGTTCTTAAATAGGAGTCGTTAAAATAGTTAGCTACATCCATACATTAAAAACTCTGAGGTAGCCTATTTGTCGGACAACCACAAAGACAGGAACAATGAGGAGAGGCAAACAAGACAAACAGGAACATCCAGTGCGCCTGTATGGCAAAGTAGCAACTGTTTTTAACCTAACTTTAAACTGAACGTCGGGTAATATTATTGGTATCGTAATATTGGCACCTAATATTCCCATGATAACTAAACTTAATTTGACGAATAAGACAACCTGTGGCATTACATTTACCTGTAGTGTTAAACCCGACATGGTGGCTGTCAGTTTGTCTGTGCTGGACATTCACACAGCGTCAAAATCTGCTGCAGCTGCCAACGCTCTTCTTCGGGCCAGAAAGTAGGCCTAAGAGAAACAGCTTCAGGAGGAGTTGCACTAGCTTAGGTAAACTGAAAGCGGAATGTGAAATTTAACGACTGCTGAGGCTGCTCACAGGCGATCCATTGAGGGTGTACTTATGTCCATAATGGAAACAAATCGGAGTCAAAGGTTTCAATTGGGTTAAACTGGAGCTCGACGCAAAACTGACGTCAGTAGATGGCGGCTGGATTGGACACTGCAAGAACCAATCAAATTCGATCATTCAATGCACCTGCCAAGGTGATGCGTTCACGTGTATAGTATATGATCTCCTCTCACTCATTACCTTTAGTAATAAAGCCAAACACAATCTTTAGATAAAAGGAAATATGCACTGTGTTGTTGTTATTGACTTAACATTAATTAAGTTTATAATAAACTGGACAAAAAACTACTCTAAGGGTCGAAATAGCATATCCGTTTTAAGACAATTGTTGCTGTAGCTTTGTTCCCCCATCCTGCTCAGCTCATGTGCCCTTGAGCAAGGACCTGACATCTGACATCTCTCCATACATAAGGCATGTGTATAGGACGTGTGTGTGTGTGTGTGTGTGGTGTGTGTGTGTGTGTGTGTGTGTGTGTGTGTGTGTGTGTGTGTGTGACAAAGTGAAAAAAATGATAATTAATAAAGTCTTCTTTATTAATAAATCTTAATTTTATAATAATAAATCTCATTCTTCTTTCGTGAAAGGCTGAAAGGGGGATTTAAAAAAGCATTGTGGCACTAGAAACTGAAAAAGTTGGCCCCTCAGTAATCAAATCCAAATCCAGCTGTACATCTTAGATCAACAAAGGTTAGAGTAGGGATAAAGGTAAACTGCACAACCACACTTTTTTAGCATCAGCATATTCATTGGCGATTTTAGACCCTTTTTAGAGGGGCTCAAGCCCCCCCTAAATTTTATCCCAGCCCCCATAAAAAATAAATTTTGTTTAAAAAAAAATCTATTTTAGTGCTTCAAGTGAGAGTTTGTGAACTTGTCGGTTAGTGATAAAGGACAAATAATTACAGGTTCAAAGGGCTTTAATATCCTCCCTTTTTCATGTGCAGCATTAAGTCCAACCAAAGCCATGTTGTTAGCATATTTAAGGAGATTAACATTGCTGCTGTCTACAGTTATGTCATAATATAAATTGAAAATAACATAAGACAACACGGCATTGTGGTGCTCCAGTATTTAAAACGAGCTCGTCTGAGTAGACCCCATTCATTAAAACTCTCTGAGGGCGATCAGTTAAAAAATGTCTAATCCAGTGAATGAGCCCACCATTCACATTCATCATAAAAAGTCTTTCTAAAGGAGTGTCAATTTGCATACTATTAAAAGAAGAAATAAAATCAATAAAAAGAACAAGAGCAAAGGATCTTGGTTGTTGCAGGTGTTTAGCTATTTGATCCACAAGAGTAACAGTTGCAGCCTGTGTGCCCCTGTGTGACCTAAGCAATGGTCGACTGTGCTCATAGCACTTGATTTTAAGCTCCATATTGATATAAGACTATGCTAGTAGCATCTCTGTAATCGTTTTAGGGAACTATACCAGCTGTTTACAATATGCATTAACTGAAAAGCTGGCACATTTGGGTTGACACAAACTACAATGTCTAGTTACAAACTACAATGTCTAGTTACAAACTACAATGAGCAATAACAACGGTGTCTGTCCCCCGAGCACTTAAATGAATTAAACCATAAGTAAACAAAACCCCCTGACACTCCCACTCATATTAATACTCATATTTCTCAAATCTCAACTCCGAGGGGGAGTTGCAGCCATTTTCAACTCATGCCTATTAATGAATCCTAAACTAAATTATAACTCGTTTGAAAGCCTTGTTCTTAATTTTTTACATCCAACTTGAAAAACATTACAGCCACCGCGCTCCAGGTCCGTATTCTGAATTTGTATCTGAATTCTCTGAGTTTGTATCAAGTTAAGTCCTTAAATCAGACAAAGTAAATATTGTAGGTGATTTTATTATTCATTGACAACGCGTTCATCTCACAACTAGATTCAGTTGGTTTCAGTCAGTGTCATTATATCAGCATGGTGGCCCAATCCAGACTATGGTGTGCACTACATCTATTATGTCTATGGTGCGCACGCAACCTGAGTAACTCAGGTTACGTCAGTTGATTGATAGACTCACTCATATAGATATGACTGCATGCGGCAAGGAAATGTAGGTAACGTAGGCTACACTACACCTCAGAGAGCTATATTGAGGAATTCGGTTTTGGTGCGCTTTGGCGCCATCTAAAGGCCCCCAAACTGCTGCACGCTCGTGAAACACACCGAGTATGCAACTCCATTCGGAAATCTGTCTGTTCAGTGTTTACTTATACTTAGGCTACTAATTTATTTACAAAAAACATCATATTTATTGTTAAATCTATGAACTCTTTATAAATTCGGCATATAATTAATGTTGCTGTTTTTTTTTTAAGTTATTAACGCCGCTCGCTCCTGCAGATAACATTACACAGCACGTGGAAGTTATATTTCACTTTCAATTTGCTAGAGATCTTTCAAATAGTTAAAGTAAAAGTAAACCATTTCGTTTACTGAACATTGTGTAATGTGGAGAGACAACCAAAATGAACTAGCGCGTCGCGTCCCTTGACTTGAACACCGACGGATTTGAGTAGACTGTTCACAGCCTGTAGCTTTTTGGTGTAGTGCCGCACTCCAGTCAGCTGGTGGCAGAAGAGCACCATACATGTGTTTACCGACCGAGTGCCACAGAGATAAACAAGCGTGCGAAGCTGCTGCGTTCATTCCTCTTATCGTGGGCTTCAAGCACGCACTCTATTAAGGTGGAAGTAACTTTTATCCTCCAGAGAAGAGTTCTAAAACACCCGGAATATACATCTGGCCAAAAGTGTCACGGCAAACGATAACCATGTCGGCCTCATCGGCGAAAGTCAATAGAAAGGATAATTCAAATCACGACGGAGCGGACGAGACCTCTGGTAACGTTAAGGAATGGCGGTTATCCTGTAACGTAGCCTACAACGCCATTTTCATTTGTTTTTCGTCATTTTGTTATTTTCAGTGTAGCGTCAGTTTGTTGTGTAGTATCGAATAAGAAAGCTTAATTTAACTTTTCCTGCACACGTTGGGGCAAAATGTTGTGCAGGACTGTGCATGGAGCATGGTAGCACAGGCTAACTATTTAGCCAGCGTGAGAGGTTAGCTAGCCATTAACGTTAGCTCACATTAGCTACTAGTTCACATGAAGGAGGCCGGTATTTGCATTGAAAAAGCTGCATTTAGTGTGATGTGCAGTTATTGTTCATGCAGACAATTGTAGAGGTTTTGTTGTAGGGAGGTAACGTTATTGATTAAATCGCATGCTGCTGTGCTTTTCTTCATAACGTTACACCTTTGCGACTGGAGTTTCTTTAACGATTGTTTGTCCACACTATTAGCAAGTGCAACATTTACCGGATGTTATTCCGTTTTCCATCGGTCAAGGAAGGCTGAACACTGATAACGTTGACGTTAGCTGTTTAACATAACCATGCTTGCGAGCTTGGCTTTTGTGTGCTGATTGGTAGTTTAGCAAATTGTAAACAAGCGCTTCTTATTATTTTAGATAGCTATAATGTCGATTTGAGGAGGCATTATAAATGCTGATATTTGTTATGCGCAAAGAGGCTTTAGTAACATCAGTGTGAAGCAAATTGCATCGAGACATAGCTGAGCCCCTCATTCAAACCAGGCCGCCTTTAGCAGCAACAGGAAGCTCTAGAGGCAAAGGGTCTGTCTGCTATGCATCCAACACACACATACACCAACCGAACGCACCACGGCTGGCGTCCTGCGTTATATTTAACACACTGAGAAATGACTGAGAATCGAGTTGGTTGCTATACAACAACATAATTTTAAAACTATGTAAAGATGTACGTGAGACCAGTGAATATAAATACTGGAGGTTCACATCGTTACGCGGCTCCCCCCTGTGGTAGTTTATAGCCACGACGTTCCGGTTCCGGGATTGCTCCGGTGCAGGAAATTCCGCCAGATGCATTCTTCTTTCTTTATGTTGGAATTTTAAACTCTGGTGGATTTATGAGGACTATGGTTAACTGCTCCTCAGATCGCTGCATGGTAAATTGAGACAGCTAGCTAGATATCTGTCAAATCTGAGTTCTCTCGCACGACTAAAACAACTTTTTAAAGCCTCCCGAGGCTATTTTGCAGCGGCTCTGTGTGGAGCTTTGCACCGCCCAAGACGATTCTGAGCTCAGGCTGGAAACCTGTACATTTATCTATCCTGCTTCCGTTACAAATCTGCAAGAACCAATCACAAACTGGCTTATCCACTTGTCATGCTATTAACGTTTAAGCAGCTTTTTGTTTACATTCAACAAGCTGTCCACCGAAGCGTAGCAACCCGTTGTTGTTGCTGCTACGTCACCCAGATCGTTGGTCTGATTGGTTGAAGCACTAACCAATTGCGTATATAGTAGTGCTGGGCAGTATGACCAAAAATTTGTATCGCGGTATTTTTTAAGATTATGGTGGTTTCACGGTATTTGTTTTCTTTTGCTTGACTGGGCCTTTTATATAGGTTTATAATGGCTTATTGTATTGCATATCACAAAAACATTTACAAAATAAACAAATCAAATGACTACACATACAAACAACTTTAACATTGTTTCTCTTTCAAAACAAAATAGTTGTAAGATAGTTGTATAAACGCTACCTTGGCCACAGGTAGGTTAGGTTGTTGTAGAAACGTGGGCGACTGAACGTAGCTCCTCTGTCAGCCTCCTTTGCTGTTTGAATAACGTTAGCAGGTTGGCGGATGTATTTCAGCGAGGAAAGACATCTTAAATCCAGTGTTTTAATCATTGCTCTGAACCCGTCTTTCTCAACGGTCTGTAGCGGGACCGGAGGTGGATTGTTATTGAGTTCATAATGTTGCTCCGCTGCATACTTGAAGTGACGTGTCTTAACGTTAGCACGGCCGAGTTAACGTTAGCGCAACCAAGTAATGTTAGAGCGACGGACAACAATAGTGGCTAAATTATGTCCGATTTTTTAGAAACAAAAAAACTTTGGAACAACAGACGGCGCCTCTCTTAAGCATATGTTGTTCTAGTGTATCTCCGGTCTTTCTTCATCCTCTAACTTTCTTCTCTGTTCTTGAATGTGCAGTAGCGACCAGAGCCTCTCCCAGCTTAACAGACTGTTATGCTACCTGGCTAGCTAACGGCTATAATGTTACCCAACATGCCATCTGGCAGTGTAAAATTGTTAGTGTTAGAAATTGTTTAAGTCACAAATTGTTGTGTGCTATGGTGTTTTACAACTAACTCTCTTTAACAGCTTAAAGAGAGTTAGTTGTGGGTTATTAATTGTTGTTATAAAGTTACTACCATGAGTGAGAAGGGTACGCATTTAACAGGGCTCCCGTTCTCAATTCACTCGCAGATTACTTCGGCCGTAGCGCTCTCTGCAGCAATGCACAGGTATTACGATATATGAAAAATTCATATCGTATGGGGAAATTAATACCGGTATAAACCGTTGATCACTCCTCTTGTGCAGTAGAAAATACAGAGCAGGCTCCCCAGACTAATGTTCAATCTTAAAAGATTGAGCTAGGTCTGGTGATAGCCAGACTAGTGGCAACCACCACTTCAGCCTAAATGCACTACCCCCATTCAAAATGAATAGCAGTGTTTCCCATAGGTTGAGTTGCAGTGGTAATGGCTGGGTTGAGTAATAATGGGTTCAGTTATAAACTAGTCAAAGGAAGGTGAAAACAATGACTACATAACATTATCAGATACTTTAGAAAGAAAAAAATATTTACATAGTAAACAAATTAGACTAAAGATGATACAGATGAAAATATTGACACAATTTCAGGGTAGTTAGATATTACAATGTTGCACTCGGTTCTGCATTTCTGCTGCTTTCAGTATTATGCTAAAATACAAAAAAAATCTTGTTTTAAACGAATGACAAAAGCGTAGCCTGTACTATGATCTATACAGAAAGTTACATGTTATCATAATATCAACACTGTTCCCTCCTAACTCCAGTTAAATCATATAAGACTAGGGCTATCTAAAGTAAATTCTCGAGCATTGTTCGTTTTTTGAAGTGTATTAATCGGTGATTTGGGGATCCTAAACGCGCTGTTCTGTACTACATGTACATTATTTCCTTTAGGATTTTTTTTAGCAGTGGGGGCAGGTCCGAACATTGACATATAGGCTAAGCATTCTGTAGCAAATAACAATAAACCCACTATTAATTACATTATCTTAATGCAGTGTCACTACTTCAGCATGTAAATAATGCACCTCAAATACAAACGTTCTCTGACATGCACTCTAACAATGCAGCCCCTATTTCTGATACCGTGGGGGGCAGAAATGTTGCCGTGGTCAAATCAACATAGAGGAAACACTGATGTATACAGGTCCTGTGGCACTCATTTAGATCTCATCTGAGCAGTATTCTGTCATTCAATCACCTCTGAGTTGTAGTTTAAAACTTTTACAGACAATTTAATAAAATTTAAGGGTTTTATTCGGGTTCGGGTCCACAGATACAGTTAATTGATACAGGCACGGAGAACTGAAGAGGCGGTTAGCTAGCTAGCCTGCCGCGGAGAGGGGTAACAACCAGACTCTGATAAATGACGTTCGGGGAGCTTTCACAGCAGTGTGGCAGCGTTGTTTCTACAGTTTTATTAATCCCACTGCAGCATGCTACTACTAAAGTAACGATAGCCTGTCTGAGCAAGTGCAACGTTGACGCTGTCGTGCACGCGGCACACAACTTCACGAGGGGGAGGGGCTGGAGGCAGCTGGTCTGTGTGCGCTGTAAAAAAATACACCGTTGTTTTGAAAGAAAATTGAATTTGGATTGTATCTACCTGAGCGGGTCTCAATTTACCTGGGCGGTGCGCCCAAGTACAACCTACGTATGGGAAATACTGAATAGAAATACCTGCGTTTTTGCTGAATTGTCTGAGGGCCGCCACAGTGTGTGTGTTGTCAGAAGATGGTAAATTCAATCCATCACACTTGCAGTAAAAAATGTGATATCAACATAAACAGGCAGCTGCATCAATTCATGAAACATGTACAAGTGAGGCTCACTGAATTGAGTTTTTCTGAAAATAGTTTGAGTGTAGTGTATTTTAGCTTTGTGTGAAGCAAGAATATGAATAGTTCCTGCAACAGAGCAGATGACCATAAGGTTACAACTCCTCGTCAATGGCGTAAGGATGTCAGAGATACAAGTGTCTTGCTAAAGGTGAACCCCTTACCATAGTGACAATTGGTCTGTGGCTTCAATTGCATTTTCAGTTTGTTTCTGAATCTGGCATCGTGTGTATGTCAATAGGACTCCTCATCCTGGCTGTCCAAATATAAACCTTGAGTGGTTTATTTAAGCGGAAAGGCCTCTCAGCTATGGCGCTACAATCCAATGAAACTACTCTGATTTCATATCTAGAACAATACAACATGTCATGGGAATGTGTAGGCCTAGATGTCTAGCTGCATATTGATAATCATTTAATTTTTATTTATTATACCCCTTTTATTAAGTTTAAAAATGTTCCTTTCAGAAAAAGAGCAACAGGAAGCAATTGAACACATCGACGAAGTACAGAATGAAATTGACAGGTGAGTTTGACTCTTGTTTGGGTAATGAAAGATGGGTGCATTTCGAAAATGTTCTTAGTGACATGCTTTTGACTTTTTTTTTCTCCCCAGACTGAACGAACAGGCAAGTGAAGAAATTTTAAAAGTAGAGCAGAAGTACAACAAATTACGCCAGCCCTTCTTTCAGAAGCGATCAGAACTCATAGCCAAAATCCCCAACTTCTGGGTCACAACATTCGTCAACCATCCACAAGGTAATTTATCATAGTTTGTTGCCATTCTTTTATTTGTATGTGTATTAGGGCTGTCAATGGAATAAAATATCATTCGCCAATTTATCACACATTATTTTAAATCTAAAAGAGGGATATTTGTCAAGTATTTAAAGGAGAATTCCAGTCGATTTCAACACGTAGCTAGTTTGTAAATTTGGCGTGCTGTCAGTAGCAAGAAAAACGAAAACAATCGCTGTTGCTTACACCGTGTTGTCCTCCTGCTACAGTTTCCACCCAGGAGGCTGAAACAGGGCAAGTTTTAAACATGCTCCTGTTGTTTCATATGTAAGGCAGCAATAACTCGATAACGTTTTAAATTTGACAGCCATAATGTGTATATATTGTGACTAACTTCTTTGCTTGTAACAGAAATTATCATTAGTGGAGTAAGTGGCCATTGTCTCAATTTATTACTAGGGCTGTCAAAATTAACACGTTAATTGTTGCGTTAATTTTTTAATATTTAACTCGTTAAAAAAAATTAAGAAATTAGTTTGTTTACTTCATGTGGCGGCTGAGAAACGTAATACGTCTACATAACAGCAGGCGGCGCTACTCTGTATTGTTGCCCAAGTAATGAAAACCGGCAGCTGATTGGACGAACGCGTCACATGGGTTTTTTTCTCCGTAAATTCAAAGCCAGACTGTCATGGCGGCCGTTCAGAATACGATCTCATATTGTACTAAAATAGTTCACTGAAACAAGTTTCTGAAAACATTTTAAGCGAGAAATAGGCCATGCAGTTGCTGAATCTGTCTTCATTTCAGATCAGCAAAGGTCAGTTTAGAAGATTTTCGTCAAATTTTGACAGACTAGTCACCTCTTTCCGCTCGCCATTTCCGGGTGAGTCTCGACTGCCCTGCCGCCGACTGAACACAGGCTCGTTGGAGATGAACTGCGCCTCGCCTGTAAAGTAGACGAGAGCAGGCGACAGCAGCCGGGGGTGGTGACAAAAATCTGCTCTCAAGTCGGACAGTTTCTAGCCGTTTCCAGCAGCCTTCAGCAGGATTAAGCCAAATTGTTGCTGCTGTTGTTCTGAAAGATATTAAACATTCTGAACTTAGCAGAACCTTTCCTTGTTTGTTTTTTTCTTCATATTTGCAAAGTTGTGATTTAGCATTTAAATATCCATTATTACAAGCTTCAGTCTCAATTTAAAAAAGCGATTAATTGCGATTAATTACAGCAAATTGTGCAATTAATTAGTTAATTTTTTTTAATCGATTGACAGCCCTATTTATTACACTATGCTTTTACTTGTTATGTATTGTTCATTAGCTCACATAAGTGTCTGATAAGCAGCTAACGGTGTCTGTGCATGGTCTACGTGTCTGACCTGTAGTTTCAGCTCTTTTGGGGGAGGAGGACGAGGAAGCACTTCATTACTTGTCGAGGGTTGAGGTCACTGAGTTCGAGGATATCAAGTCTGGATACAGAATAGATTTTGTGAGTTGTCAGGTTCATTTTGTATTTGTACATTCGAAATGGCATGCGTGACATTCTGATACGTGTTTTCTTTTCTGTAGTATTTTGACGAGAATCCGTACTTTGAGAACAAAGCCCTTTCCAAAGAGTTTAATGTAAATGAAAGTGGAGATCCTGTTTCCAAATCAACTGAAATCAAATGGAAAGCTGGAAAGGTTGGTTTGCATTTTACTTTGGCTTATATGTGTTCTTATGTAACTCTTAAAATGACTAACCCAAGGAGTAGAAAAACATAATTAAATAAACTAAATTATGTTTCACCATAGTGCTATACATCCCATTGCACTATTTATCCTTCAACCTTTCTCTAGTCCTCCCCAATGTTGGGCTTACTGTATGTTTTAATGTTTTTGCACATGTAACAATGGTTGATTATAACCTTCAATCTCGACCAAACACATTTTACTTCTCAGGACCTGACAAAGCGTATAGGCCAGTCGCCAAACAAAGCTGGGAAGAAACGGCAGCATGAAGAGCCAGAGAGCTTCTTCACCTGGTTTACTGACCACTCGGATGCAGGAGCTGATGAGCTGGGAGAAGTGATCAAGGATGACATCTGGCCTAATCCGCTGCAGTACTATTTGGTAGGCTTTGCTCTTCACCTAGTCTTCTAGTCTTATACCCTTTTCACCCTAATTTCTTTTTTAACATGGGAAAACTTTTTTTAATAGTTTTTAAATGAGAGTGAAGCATTTTATAGTTTCTTTTGCATAGCTGAGTGTGTCACGTTTTTTTTGTAGGAGCGCCCTGAGTTTAATAAACTTTAACTCGGGGCGGAAAAAGACGTCATTTAACTTCACAGCAAAATTTGCACGCCTGTTTAATACATTTAAATTGCAGGTGTTTGTTTATCAATGTGGTGACCCCCCCCCCACTCCTACTAGATCTCACACTATAAAACACATATCCAATCTAGGGATGTCACAATACCAAAAATCTAGTAGTCGGTACAGATGCCACCATAAGTACACAATACTAGATACCAAAGTCGATACCACGGTGCGTACAAAAAGGAAAAAAACAATAATACTCAACATTAATTCCTTTATTCAAGCAGTTGAACATTATAAAAACACAACAATAGTGGCATTTTGACTTCAAATAAAAAATAAAATGATCAACTTTTACCACTGTACTTTCCTGGTGGACATCCTCCTTTTGGCTGATAGTGGCAAAAAAGAAAGAAAGAGGGAGAGAAAGATATTTTAGTTATTAAACATACGGTCTGACAATGACTAAAGCTAATAAAACAGGGCAGGCTACAGGTGCTAAGGTGTACTCATAAACACCCAGGTGAGTATAATGCAAGCATTAGTTTAAATTCACTGACATGGTGGCAGGCCAAAAATATTTATTAAAAAATTAACATTTCAATAATTATTAAATCCAGTGACATTAGGCCACATGTTGCTGATAGGACACAGGCTGAATGGCGATGCATGGTAGCCCATTGGGAGGTAGTTCATAACGTTAGAATGCGTTAGCGTCGTTAACAAATAACTGGCTATTGCAAACATTACACGGAGCATACAGTTAGCCGGTTTCACGGCAACAATGCCAGCTGCCTCAAAAACAAGTGTTTCAGGATGATTAGAAGTTTTACAGTTTGTATATGATGTTAGCATGACTTGAAACTCACTCACCTTCGCCAAATTCGAGGTGTTTCCTCCTTTTTGTTTGAAATGGACGATGGCATAGTTTGCATACCAGCTTCAGAGCATCAATTATATTTCTGTTGTCATCCACTTGGTATTTCCATATTAAACTAAACTTTTTGCTATCTTATGTAGTTTTTCCCATTTGCTTGTAGATGTGGTTCTTTACCAATTGTGGCCCTACTTGTAAACACTTAAGCGTATATTGGGGTGCATCAAATTTGAATGGGAAATTTTAATTTCAAAATATCAATTTGGCTGGCATTGCATTTTGTTCCAATTAACATAAAAATGACTTTTGCAAAGTTTTGAGGAATTCCATTGAGCTTTAGGGGTGCCACCTAACACATGAACTTTGGCGAAATTTCAAAAAAATTGCAATTTTTAGTCTAATTGCCAAAAGGTTGACCTGGAAATGTTGAGTACAGTGAACTTTTATACAGTAACATGTTCTATAGGGTTATCAAAGTAAAATTTGTTTGTTTGGGCAACTTGGGCATTTCTCAGAATTCAACTTTCAAGATTCTCCATTCATTTGTCCTATAGACAAAATGAATGGAGATCAATGGGACATGTTCACGTGGCCTTACCCTGAATTTTGTGCAGCAGTGATGGATGTCAGACACACATATAAAGTTTAATTGACTTTATTATTAAACACAAAGGGCGATACTGACACACTTAAAAGAACAAACTCTCTCTAGTGGCTAACTCACTGGCAACTAACAGGGCCTAATGGTAAGAGCTGACACTAACTAAACTTAAAACCTAATTGCTCAGTCTGTGCCAGAGTCTGCTCCACTGAGCAACATCACCAGTGAGAAAGAGAGAGGAATTGGAACCTGAACTCTGAACCTAGCCAGTGCGTTCCTTCCCCGATATGTCTCCCCACCCGCCACCCAAGAGTAACCGTCCTATTCAGGTATTGGCTTGCGTTTGCAGCGGCGAAGGTTTGGCTGTTGGTTGCGGTCATGTTCAACTGCCTGCAGCACATTCTGCAGGTGCTGCTCCTTCCTTGCCACTGCGACGAAGTTGGATGTGAGCTTGACGCCACGCTCGGCACAGTCATTGACCACGTTCATTGCACGTACATTGACCTCACTTTTTTTGAAAACAGCATTGGTCGCCCATTCCTCCACATCGAGAGACATAAATTCTGGATCAATGTGCAGCTGGTGCATTCCAAACCAACAATCCTTATTGGTGAGGTCAGCCAAGCTGGTGGTTGGCAAGAGGGTGGGGAACTTTGGCTTGCCAAAGCGCTGCTCAGGGATGTGCAGGGGGAGATCAGCGGGCTTGTGTTCAAAGATCGCTCTGGCAAGTGCACGCTTGTCATCATTGGGCAGTATGTGCTGCCCGTATCAGTTCCGGAAGAATTGCAACCTTGGTACCGTCACTACCAACGGTACCTACACTACTACAGAAAAACAAGTACATCACGTTTTAAGAATGTTGGTACCGAAGTATCTGTTCTTGTGACAATCCATCCTCCAGAAGAATTTCGGATCCCACAGCAGACATATGCGTTTCTTGTAAATCATCACTCTTTTAACGCTGAAATATTAAGGCCTTTACGCCAGGTGGTTAATTTCTGATTGTTCCCAAGGTCCCTGACATGGAGGACGAGGAAGGTGACGGTGATGATGATGATGACGATGAAGAGGAGGGTCTGGAAGATATTGATGAGGGGGAGGAAGAGGAAGGTGAAGATGATGAGGATGGAGAAGATGGAGAGGTAAGGATACTGTAGATGTGAGTAATTGGTTACTGGAGTGTTGAACCAGTAATTGTTATCAATGAATGAATGAAGACACTTCCTCTGCAGAAGTCCCTAAACGTGTTTAATAGTAACTCTCAAATGAAAAGCGCAATGAATCCACCAATGTAATGCTTTTTCTTTTTCTTTCAGGATGACTGTGAGGATGATTAAACATTTCAACCCACACATTTTCCCAGTCCTCCCTCTGTGATAATCCTACAACCCACGGGAGCAATATTTTTGTTTGTTTTTTTGGGGCAGGGTGGTGTTTGTAAAAAACGAAACAAAAAAAATATTTTTTCCTGTGTCATCAGCCTGTCCGTCCTCTTCTTCTGCAGTCACAGCCTGTCCATAATCATAATGCCATGTCTTAAGACCAGTTTCATACACAGCAGGTCTGCATTGGGTTGGGTGGGGTGGGGTGGGGGTGTCGGTGGCTCTCCTTAAGTCTCACCTGTAGTCTCACCTGTTATTGTTTCTCTACATCTCCCAAAGACATGCGAAAGAATATTTAAAAAAAAAAAAAAATTGTAGCATTCTGCACACCATCCTACGTAGATTTGAAATACGTACCATAGAAATTTAAAATATGACAGTTTCTGTTGAAGTTGTGAGTTCAATAAAAAATAAGCCATGGTGCAGTGATAACTTAATCATAGCATCCTTAGCCACATATATAATATATGCGGTGGTGGTGGGTACTAAGGCTTATTAGAAGTTGCATTTTCCTTTGTAACTTATTGTACTAATGGAACTGATTGAAAGCACCAGCTTGTTCCTTTCAACCGTTGTAAATGTTTTTTGGATATACATGTATCTTGGTATGACAGTTGTTTATTGTACACAGTTTAATGCGGAGGTGTGGTGGGGCTTTGACACCAAATCTGGACTTCTGTTAAATACATTTTCATTATCTTGTATTTCAGACACCCACAAGGTTTGAAATTTTTTTATAGAAACAACCTAAAAATCTAATTTTGATCTTGACCTAACACTTTTGAGATGGGAGATGAAAAAGATTTCTGTAGAGTCCTCTGTTGGAGTCTGGAGCAATTCTCCTGTTCACTGGAAACCTGTTCACATTAAATTAAGTGTACCAGTTGCTTTGTTACAATAAATAAAATAAATGTAAACATGATGTTTGGAGTAGTTTGATTACATTTGGGCATTTCAGCTTTGTTTTTCACGTACTTGAGGTCATTAGGCCAGTCCACAAGTTATACAGTTGATTACACTTGAATGCATTGCATTTGTGGATATTTTTTGCTCAGACAAGTTAAAATATGACTTTTGCTGACTTATGGCTCTCTGTTAACATTATTAATGGTCCTGTTAAATTCCCCTTTTGGCGCTTTTCCATTACATGGTACCGGCTCGACTCGACTCGCCTTGACTCTACTCTCCTTTTTTGGTTTTCCATTACGAAAGAAAGTACCTGGTACCTGCTAACAGATACTTTTTTTTTTTTTTTAGTACCTCCTCGGTCGAGGTTCCAAGCGAGCTGAGGCGAGCCGAAACGGTGACATGAAACCCTGCAGGCTGCTGACTGGTCGGAAAGAATCGTCACTGATCACTGCATTGCTAGCGAGAGACGGCATTTTTAAATAGTTTAGCCAGCGGTGTTTTTTTGCTGCCGGAGGCTCCACGCAGAGCTTTCTCCGTAGCATACAAGTGTGATGTGTGTGTGTGTGTGGGGAGCTAGTGAGAGAGTGACGGCGATTATCTCCGCAGCGAGTAGCGACTCTAGAGTCATATATATGTGAGAGAAACAAAGTGTCTGCCCTGTTCTTTCTGACCACGGTGGGAAATCTGGAGCAGTAAAAGTTAACTATCTCTTTGATATCATGTTGTTTACGGAGACGGAGAACCAGGAAATGAGTCGGGGTGAAAAGCCAACGCTACTAAGCCACCCCCACGGCAGTCGCTATGACGACCAGCCACACTGAGGCGGTACTAAAATCTGCAATGGAAAACGGACGCGCAGCGCGTCGAGGCGAGTAGAGGCGAGTCGAGCAGGTACCATGTAATGGAAAAACGCCAAATGCTAACAAATGGATTTTAAAATAAACCGTTTGGGATGACTCAGGTTTTAAGATAAGAAATTGCATGTGTTTTTGGATTGAATTTTTTTTATTAGTCTGCTGTTGCTGTTAGGACTGTTTGGGGCCACTGTTGGCACTACTTTGGCCCAAACAAATGGCACGTTTATTAGGATCTCAATTAGTTACGACCTGCAGTAATAGCCCTTTTCTTAAAGGTCCAGTGTGTAACATGTTTAGTTGTTCATTATCAAAATCTGTGTTGCCCATTCACAAACTTGTCCTTTTTTCATGAATATTTACCACCACCATCAATTCTAAGTATTCGTATTGGCTTGAAATTTTACATTTGCATTTGCATGAACTGCGCCATACTTGAAATATGTTAGCCGGTAAGGCTCCGCCTTTCATGGAGGCATACAGTCAAGGGAGAAGCTCATAGAGAGTCCATGAAAGCATCGGAACAAAATATTTCAGCAACGTTTTGCTCCTGCTCCTACGCTCATGGACTACATACGCTATCCGTCTCTGCAAGATTCGGAGTGATTCAGATTTCTCTTTGCGCAGCTACCAGAAGACTTCCAACTTTCAGACAGGTTGCTCACGTCACATCTACGTCGTCAAGCTCAGTTTGAAGCTGCGCAGTAACGCTCAGCCATCACCGGAAAAGTGCTTCTAATTGACTTCACTGGTCTCCGTCGAAGTCTATGGCGTCGCTGTGTCCATTTATTTCACTGTCTATGGATAAACTCACAGGTGCTGCTAACAGGTATCGTAGCTTCCCGGCCTGGCAAGTTTGAAGAAGGAAACATGGAGGACCACACCAAGGGGGTAAGCTTCGCTTCAGAACTCGAACCATCATGGCGCCATTTTGTTGCTAACTGGCCATCACCTCCTGTTAGCATTCCGCTTACCGCCATTTTTTTTTTACGTCACTTGACTGAGAATAACTTTACATCCGAAGCGTTTAAAGACTCGATTTGTCCATTGTTTAGTTCTAAAGAAACACAACAACGTATAAAAGGCTCCATTACCTTGTATCTCACGTTATGGCTCCGTAGCAGACGTTTTTGTAAAAATAGGCTAACGATTGTGTCATAACCAAGTGACTTACTGTCGCACAGTAGAGGAATTACCGTATAGTACAGGAGAAGCTCACAGGCAGTTTCGACTTACATTAGCTGTTTAGGTTTAATTACTAATGTTAACTAGCATGTTAGTTAGCAATAATTAGCCTGTGCTTATGTTATCTCCTTACATATACCTACACTCTCCGTCTCTGTAAGATTGGGAATGATTGAGATTTCTCTTGGCACAGCTACCAGAACACTTACAACTTTCAGACACGTTGCTCACGTCACATTTACGCTGTCTCTGTCAGTTGGAGGCTGCGCAGTAAAGCTGGCCATCACCGGAAAAGTGCTTCTAATAGCCTTCACTGGTCTCCGTCCAGAGCAACGGGGTCTATTGGTCCATTAACCCTTGTGTTGTCCTTCGGGTCCCAGTGACCCGAAGGACAACACAAGGATTATGTACTTCCATTTACTTTGTTGAGAATTGCTCTCTAAACAAGGGTTAATACAGCACCTTAGTACTTGTTTGTACAGCATTTTGGTCAGCTTAAACTGTGTTTAAATGTGTTCTAGAAATAAACTTTACTTACTTACTTTAAAAGAAACCGGTTTTAGAGAGCAATTCTCAACAAAGTAAACGGAAGTACATCATCCTTGTGTTGTCCTTCGGGTCACTGGGACCCGAAGGACAACACAACGGTTAATATATATGTCAATGGACCACACGTATTCAAAATCCAAATTTCGGGAAGGCGTTAGTGACGCTCATCCCGCTCGTCATTTCCGGGTTGGCACTCCACCAATCAGATTGGTTATTGAGTCCGACTGCTTGCCTTCCGATTCAACAAGTCAAATCGGCCCAAATGAAGGCCGACGGCTCCTCCGACTAACGACGGCATGGAACACACCGAACAGACTCGAGTCACCGACCTCGCCAGACTGTCCGACGGCTGATAATCGGGTTGATGTGTCAGCACCTTAACAATCACTTTTCACGTTCTGTACCCTTTTTTAAGGCTAAGTCAACGGTCCTGTTTTGTAGAAAGGTAAGATCTACTAATACTTATACTCACCTGCACAGACTAGTTCTATCCTGTCAACAACCGTAGAATAGCAACATTCAATTTATCAATCTATTTTATTGTATTGCTCTCATATTGTTCAGTTATGTGCAGGGTTCTAAATTAGCACCGTTTACCAGCCAAATGCTGGTGAAATATGCAAGTGGCTGGTAGATTATTTCACTCACCAGCCAAAAAACCCAATGGTAATCTATTGAATGGCTGGTAATATTTGAACATTCATTAGCCATTTGGCTGGTAGATGAAAATGTTAATTTTGAAGCCTGGTTATGTGTCCTCAGTAGTGGTGTTCTAATTTGTGGATCATGTATTCTGTTTATTTGTGTAGACCCTTAAAGGTCCAATGTGTGGGAATTTCTCCCAATCTAGCGTTGAAATCATATATCGCAATCAACTCTCGTGCCACACAGTTCAAAGTACGTATGAAAAAACAGCTACCGGTAGCAACTTATGGTTCAGTCCCTTCAGTGCCAACATAAACCTCTAACGTTGCCTATCATATTCTTAAAATAAAACATGTCATGCAATTGTCCCACCAACAGGTGGCAGACATCATATATATACCATCATATAAACATGGACATAGGAGAAAAACGTAGGGCTGAAACAATTGTTTTACTGCACAAGACCGGTTCAGAGCATAGGTTGAACGAGAGACGGTTTAGAAGAGGGTCTTTGGTTGGACATGGTTCAGAGCCTGGTGACCAATGACAGCTACTGTAAAGTCAGCTGATACAGCGCTGTGGAGATAGGTCTGGCAATGCAAGAATACTAGCAGGTTTACATTGGGATTCATCCAAAAAGATCATGTATCAGTGAAATTTCAAACTACAGACCATTTAAATAATTTTGAGGGGACAAAAGTTCACCTCAGTGTAAAGTGTCAAAAGACAATACCAGTAATACCCCAGGACTATACTCAAATACACTGCTTTTTGCATTGAATTTGGTTCACAAAACACTGGAATTCTTGTCAGTAAAACAATTGAAATATATTTGCACCAAGGCAACTAGTTGCACTAGTGCAAAGACGGTTTAACCCTAGCTTTGGATAATCTGTGGTATAGGATAATAAGGCTATCGTTAGCTCACAAGAATATTGAAAATGAGTAATAAAGTTACCGCTGCCGTGCCCTGTGCGTAAATTGTGCACAGCAGCAACTCTCTCAATTTGGGTACGCATATCAATCCTGCAATTGTGGTCACTCACTTTAATAAACTCAAAGAAAACAATTCCTGAAAGCTGTAGGCTACTACAAAACACTGAAAAGCTAGTGTTTTTTTTTTGTTTTCCTGGAGAAAAAGCAGAAGTGGATACTGGATCTCTCTCTGGACTTTTCTGCAACAGGATAGGCCTGACCCTTCTGAGAATGGCAACATCTTGAAATAATACCTAAGACTGACATCATGTCAGTATTTTTTGCTTTAGTCATCGTGTATTAGAAATACCTCTCTCTTTTATCCAAAGTAACCACACAATAAATATTGTTTATTTTGATGAACATGGCTCAATAATGTCATTTTTTTTTTTTAAGATTAGTTTTTGGGGCATTTTTAGGCCATTTAATGACAGGACAGCTGAAGAAATGAAAGGGGAGAGAGAGAGGGAATGACGAAGTCGAACCTGGGCCTGCTGCATGGAGGAGTAAACCTCTATATATGGGCGCCTGCTCTACCAACTGAGCTATCCGGGCGCCCGTCATGTGAGAACTTAATAACAAAACACAAATTTCCCATTTTTTATTCAATTCAATTCAATGTTATTTATAGTATCAAATCATAACAAGTTATCTCAAGACACTTTACAGATAGAGTAGATCTAGACCATACTATAATTTACAAATTACAATGACCCAACAATTCCAGTAATTCCCCCAAGAGAAAGCATTTAGTGCAACAGTGGCGAGGAAAAACTCCCTTTTAGGGAGAAACCTTGAGTAGTGACGAAAACTTCCTTTTAGGGAGAAACCTTGGGCATAGCAGGGCATAGCAGGGCATGGAGCAGGACCACAGCGACAGCGACAGGTGCCACCCTAATCCAAGTTAAACTGCGGGGCTAAAAAAACAACAAAGGACTCCGGACCCCCCAGATCTAAGTATAAGGAATACTTAAGAGTCTGATCTTAATCAGTCATGTTTGTTTTATTGAAGTAAATATATCATATGCTCAACCTACTTTGTTTTTTGAACATCTTTAATAATGTGGTTAATTATTTCTATTTTACTAGGGAAATCTTTCATTCATAAACAAAAATTCTCAGGTTCTCACCCTCATTCCCTCTTTTTTTGTGGAATTTAAGTCACTTCTTATCATTTAATTTGATAACTAATAAAAAAGCAACAAATGTAAATAATGTATATAATGTTATAACAATGTATTTAATGAGCTTCAGTAACACTATATTGATTATTTATCCTTTATTTAATATTATTGCAAAAGTTATTTACACATTTGACTCTTATAATTGTATATTTTTAAAATATAATTTTGTTATAATTTACTTATTTCTATACATTACTTATTATGTATTTATTATCTGATTAGGAATCAATTGTTGTGTATCTTTGTTTATATAGGTTCTTTATGTGTTTGTATATTTTATGTGATGTGTTTTCTGTTTGTTTTTGCTCTCGAACATTGTATCGTGTATTGTATGTAACTTATTTGGCTTTTTTGTAATTGATAATTGATGAATAAAATGTATTTAAAAATAAAAAATAAAAAGGCAGGCATCGTGTCGACGTAATATGTCGACGTGCCTCGTGGCCTGCCTTGTTCCGCCTCTGATTGGTTTACCCTGGTATTCTAACCAATCCCCTCTCCTCATGCCTAAACCTAACCACGTAGACACTGGTGCTGCGTTCCAGACACAATTTTTAGCCCGTAAGTTACGACTTCAAGTCAAGACTCACGACTTGGTAGCGTTCCAGGCAAAGTCACCACAAACCCTTCTAGCTAGCGTTAGCTAGCGGCTACCAATCGTTGACGTTAGCTAGCGATGATACTAGCGATTTCTAGTCGGCAACATATTTTGGGCTTCATTTAATAAACATAACCTGTAGTAGTATGTGTATTGTTTTGATTACAATGAGCGGAATTACTTTACGTTGCATATTTATGTCTATTTATTTATATTTCCAACTGTTAATCACCGGCGTCTGTACAGCATCAACAGCACCATTGTTGTTTATGTGTGTGACATCAAAACTGTAACTGGGAGTTCACGAGTAGCTAGTAGAAGTTACGTGTTTGACTGCCGCTCCAGTCCAGGGCACTTTCACGGGTAGAACGTTGTGAAAACACGAGTTACGGGTTGCCTGGAACGCAGCATGATAATCCATGCAAGGAGTTTTTACGTTTGAGTCTAACATTGATCTTAATTAATGTACATTCTGTAGCTCAGGAATAGAAACAATGTAACACTATTTTTTCTTGTAGGCTAATGCATCTTTCATTTTGGGAGGATTGGATTTCAGGTAATAATCTGGATATGCCAGTCGTGATTTATAGTAAAATTTAATATTTGGTTTGATTTTGGAGGACAACATTTTTTTATTTTTTGTTTAATAATAATCGCTAAATATGTTATACAGAAATGCAAATGCCTTAAAGCTATTCCACGTTTCACAACATTCCTTCCAAGAATTATCTTTTTTTTTTTAGATTCTTTAAAATTGATTATATCTAAAATGCTCTTTGTCTTTATCTAAGTGTTTATCAGACCTTGCATTTGATCTGACCCCAGGTAGAAATTAAGTAATTACTATTTCCATTGTATTTCTTTTCGTTATTGATTTATTTATTCTTTTTTTGTTATGGCTTTAATTGTATCTTCTGCACTTTGTTTATATTGCACTGTATTACTGACTATTCTGCTCAGTTTTCAAATTGTATCAATTTGAGAAATGTTTTTACGTTATAGAATTTGTATTCCGAAATATTGAATCATAAAAACAAATGCTGACACGTCTAGCGGATCCGATCTAGCATTTACTATTTCGTGCCTCTGGACATTCTCTCCATAACCAAGGTAACGTTAACACTAGCTTTGTGGAACATGGCTGTCAATGGCTCCAGCGCTAACTTTAGCTGTGTGAAAAGTGCCACGCAGTTCCTATTCTGTCAAACCTGTCTGAATGCAATACGCTAGTTAAAATAGTTGATGTTAACCTCAACCTTTCTTTAGTTTAAGTAAATCACTATCGCTAGCATGTTTACTGACGAAGCCGTGGATTCAGTGAGTATCCAGTCTCTGTGGAGGATATCTCAGCAATCGGCGCAGGAGTCGGTATGTTTGACCAACAGTGCAATAATGAACCAACTTTTCCTCCCAACGTGCTGTTGGCATGAATCACAATATACGTGATGCCTGTTGTTGCCAAATATGTGTACATGTAAATTAACGTTAATACAGAAACAATATTCTACCCACGGTCGTTAGCATTAGCTAGCTTACACATGTTACGTTCAGGTGTTGCTCGGAGAAGCCATAGATGTACAATAAGAAGCGCGTAACGAGCGATACCAACTTAACTTTACACTGCATCAAACAAAAGTAACTTTACTTAGTGCATTTGCCATAACGTTAACGTTACGTATAAAAAACAATCATACAAACAAACAAAATCCAAAGAAAAAAATCATACCCCAGGGAATCTACAATATATTATAATTTATTTAATAATCAGTTCAATTCATAGCACCAGAATATTCAGAATAAAATATATTCAAAACTTGGTGAACTTGTACTTCAGAGCTTCTAATTTCAAACATTAATTTACTTAAATCTTAAACACTGGAAAGAAAGATGTAGAGCCCCTGAACTTACATTTGTAGATGATATTTAACTGGCAGAAAAAGAAAGATTTATCATGAAATGTTTTCCTTCCTTGTCTGCCTAAGCTCCACCACACCAAAGACTTGAACTCAATGACATTGAACTTTGTAATTACAGACAACACTTAGCCTAACAATACTGATTCAATCAAATATGTATGTCCAGAATTTATATCTTGGGTCATATAAGGGGGAGAGGTATGTGAACGCACAGGTTCAGGCAAGGTCACAAAATTAATATTCGACATGTGTATTAAACTAACATTTGTTTAAAAAGAAATACATCCATACACATTTGTCAAAATTATGATCCAAACACCCTTCAAATATAGGATCTCTTGTTTTCTTTTCCATTAAAGGGGCCTTGATGTCTCGCCTCTCTAAACACAAAACATCAATATTGCACCTGCTTAAGTCTATTTCATTGTGAAACTCTTTGTGATTGCAATTACTATATTGATGTGCATTCCTAAATATGAGGGCTTTTAATTTGCTGGTATTCCAGAGAGGCTGCCAGACCAGAGTGGTGCACAGTGCTGAGGCAGAGGTCCAGACTGTGTTGGCTACTATCAGCTGTACCCAGACAGAGCCACAGTATCAGGCGAAAGGGCCGCTCTTCCAGCAAAACCATGACAAGCCAGAGCCGCCTGGCCTAAAGGATTTCATACAGCGGTCTGAGGACACGGTCATCAGAGAGTTGATCAGAAATGCCAGGAGTCACGCCTTTGATGAGTTCCAGGTGAACTGGGAAGATCACAGTCAGCTAGTAAGTAGGGCCAATCAATCAAACCAAAATGGTGTTTTCTGATTTCTTAGGCAGATGACAGCTTTGTAAGCCAAAGGCAAGGCAAGGCAGCTTTATTTATATAGCACATTTCAGCAACAGGGCAATTCAAAGTGCTTTACATAAAACATGAAAAAGCATTCAGAAAACAATTAAAAAGAATTTAAAAACATTCAAAGTCAAGAATAAAATTTACAGTGCAGTATAAGAATAAAAAAAAAAACGGTGAATCTGCATCTGTAGTTGTTCCTGATGACTTGATGTTTAAACTATTTTGGAGCACTTCTCTGGACACAGGCTGGGGTTGATCTTCATGGAGAGTTCTTTGTATGACACAAATGTTTACATGCAGTTTAAAAACCTGATTATATTCAGCAATACCCCAGTTTCTCAAAGACCTGGCTAAAATTTGAGTTCTCCTTTAGTCCTTTAGTACCCGGGGTATTTATGCATGTATACACACAGGGGAACTATGCAGTTTTTTTTAGCTTAATTTAACCTAACTGAACAGCTTCTGAGCCATTGGAATGGTTATATGACTTTTTTCGAGTTGAATGGTGGTCGTCTCGCTCCCCCCTAGCACCTGTGAGCGGAAAAACCACCCTTGAAACTTTTGGCCGGCGAGCCGGCGGCCTCAGCGTCAGGAAGTATCGCGTGATATCAGGTCTCGCGATGTAACGAATTGCTTCACGGCACTGCACACTTACGGCCATTCAGGAACCGGCTAACAAGGTAGCGATGGAGTTTTTCATACTATCGTCATGGCTGAGCCGGCAAAAAAGAAACAGAAAGCTAGGAAACCATTGTCGGAGGAACAGAGAAAGAGGAAACGGCAGACTGACCGAGAGAGGAGTCAGACACGAGTAAACATAGGAGCTGCCAAATATCTTTTCCGAAGAGGGGGAGCTATAGAGAAAACGGCGATGAAATGGATGAATGAAATTAAATGAAACTGCATAGCGCCCCTTTAACTGGGATAAGCTCGGGTTACGCATCTGCGCATGCTCCATAGGTTATGACTGCCCCTCCCCACTCTGCTGCATTGGTTTTTGACCCGGAAATAGAAGAGAGCAGTTGGAAGCACGGCACAAAAAATAACCGCAGCAACACAAGCTTTAAACCTTTAAACCCTCTGAGTACTACGACTGAAGAATGTACAGAAAATGTAAAACGCTGAAAAGTTCTCCCCGCTTTCCAAGTTTTTGATTTAGACAAAGGTCAACCTGAAGAAAAAGCCTTATTCCGACCAGTTGTACATTGGCAGAGCACCACCTACTGTACCAGAGGTAGAGTTACTCCCGTCATTCTTCCCCTCTCATGTATATGGGGAGAACTGGCGTAACCCAGTTATTCACTTAACCAGTGTAAGACACAGTTACTGCTGTGCATTTAAACACACTGAGTGTCCTTCCATGTTTGCAGGTTTCATGCCTCCATTGCCTTCAACATCCCGGCGCACAAGAGAGAGATCTTCATGTAACCAGTGTATCTTGGAGTTGTACAGGTTCAGTTATTGCCTGTGCCTACGGTCGGTATGTTACTGTTTCACTTAATGTACATTATATATAGAGTGTCAAAATGTGACGCCAATAGTCCCAACCCAGAACGTCAAAAAGTGACACCTAGAGTCCCGACCAAGCGTGTCTAAATATGACGCAAAAGGAGACTTTTTGCGTCAATGACAAACGCCAAAGGCACCTGACTGACTCAAGCGTCGCTTTTTGACGTGATGGGAGTGAGAATGTGTTGGATGTACTGAATGTTTTCACCTCACTTTTGTCTCTTATTTTTCAGATAACTGAAACATCAACAGGAAAGTGTTAGAAAGGAAAGCTTTTGTGTAGTCATCATGTGGTCAGTACGGGTCAAATGTCTGTTTTTGGTGGGCAGGATTGACGATGGAGACTGGAGCACTGAGAGATCTTGTGTTTGTACGTGGAACCTGGACCGCCGAGGCCTGAATCCCAAACAAGCTGATCTGGTCATAGATGTTCCCACTGCAGTCACCGCTCTGTGCTGTCACCCCAACCAGCCCGCTCTCATCGCAGGTACACTGCAAGTCTGTGCTTTCAAACCATGAACTGATTACACACTGTTTATGCATGCTTACAAAGTCTGAATCAGGTCAACTTGAGGAAAAGAGGACATTTTATTTGTCAGTGGCTTACATTACAAAATATTCTGTACCAATGGAGACTAGATGTAAAATTCCTGTAATCTGCGATTGGCTCTAGATGAATCCAAAGCAGAGTGGTACAAAACACAACTGTACATCATTCATTACTTCATTCAGTTCCTGGTGTGGTTTTTGTTATTCCACCCATAGTTTATATTTTCACAGATTTAGATTAGTTGAATTCATGCACTGTCAGCAGAATAATAGGAATATAAACTAGTGCTGTCAAACAATAAAAATATTTAATCTCGATTAATCGCATTAATGTCATAGTTAACTCGCAATTAATCGCATATTTTTATCTATTCTAAATGTCCCTTGATTTCTTTTTGTCCCATTATTTTTTTCTCATTTTAATGCTCTTATCAACATGGAGAAATGGATTGACTTGCTTTGCTTTTGTCGCCTGGCTTTGACGAGGGGGCTGAGATTTCGCATCAGCTGTGTGCTCGGCCATCAAGTGGTATTTCAGACTGGACGTGCTGCGATGATAGCTCAGTTCACAACGACAAAACACACAGATCACTTTGATCTTGTCAATGGAACTATCTGGCAACTTTTTAAAAGTAAACTTTCCATTCAGAATCTTATTGGCATCCATTTCGGTATCTTGCGCTCGCCTCCACTCAAAACATAACGTTAGCCTACTATTCTTTGGCTGGCTCACTGGTGTGGTGTTGTAGTTTTCTAACGTTACTATTTTTTGCAACAGCATGTGAAAAAAGAACTACAAAGTTTGCTAGGCCAAAAAGAACGTTAATCTTGCGATAAAAAAATTGACGGTGTTAAAATGGGTTTGCGTTAACGGCGTTAATAACGCCTTTAACTAACAGCACTAATATTAACGCCTCCCTTTGTTCTGACTTTGATTTAATGGCGCCTTTCATGAAAATGAAGGTCACCTTATATTCAGTTCAGGTCAATTCTATTTACAATAACAAATCCTAACAAGAGTTATCTCAAGACACTTTACAGATAGAGTAGGTCTAGACCACACTATAATTATACTATAAAACATACACCTAGCAACAAAGCACCAGTGATTAATAATGTGTTAATTAGTGAAACACAAAATAATGAAACTTACAATAAGCAACAAAGCATAGCAAAACTGTAAATTAAAATTGGTATAAAATAAGATGCAGTTGTTGCAGTTAAAGTGAGTAAGCTATTTTAAATTTGGGTTTTAAGAGCATTTTTGAATACTGTCAGTATGCGGATTTGAGTGGGCAGTGAGTTTCAATGTTTGGGTGCAGCATAGGACCCCGACTTTCGACAACCCCGATTTTCCACCAGGCGCGTCTGTTCTGCATTCCGGCTGTGCCCGACTCACAGATTTTATTGTCTCTAAAAGTACTTTACAGAACAATCACATGTTTATTGAGCTGTTATCTACCTTCAACTCCAAGCATTCCTGCAATTAAACTCCATGCCTTCTTTTCTGGTATTGTCCTTCTAAAAAGGATCTGTAATGTCTTATTATATGACTGTTATAGTGGCTTTATCAATGAATATTGAACAGATAATGGTTTTTGAGAGTGTAGCTAAGTTTTACTACTGTTTGAGCATTAGGTTGTCATCCATATCTGTATATCAGACAGGCAGTAAGGGTACTGAAGGGGAGTATAGAAGTGGGCTCAGTGATGGAGGAGGTAGATAATGAACAGGAGTAGCCCTAACGCTAAACCCTGGGGAACTCCAAGGTGAACTAGGGAGTTTTCTGACCAGTAATTCTAAATCTGTACAAAATGTGTACTATCTGCAAGGTAGGAGGCAATGATGATGATCTACGGGAAGCTAATGGAAAATAGTATAAAATGCTGCAGTGAGGTCAAGGAGGATAAGGATAGAGACAGAGTAGACCAGAATAAGCTGCACAGAGAAGGTTGTTGGAGATCTTACCCAGTGCTGTTTCTGTGCTATGTATGGGGCGAAAGCCAGATTTGTTCAAAAAGATAAAAAAAATTCTTGCATTACTCCAAGACGCAAAGGAGGTTAGCATCAGAATCAAACTCACCAGACTCCATTTAAAAAAACAGTACTTTTAGCATGTATAGAGCTGCATATTTTCACATGTAAATGGGTGAATTAACATGTGTCATGCATACAGGCAGAAATTTATGTGCTGTGGGGACATCTAAGAGGTGGACCAGTGAAGCTGTGGCTGATCTTCAGACGTGTTATATGAACATATTTGTTTCTGTATTTATTGTTGGTTTATTTCATATTCATGTTTAATATGTTTATGTATGCACCAACAACCAAGGCAAATTACTTTTTACTTACTTAGCAATAAATCGCTTTTCTGTTTCTGATTCTAAATGTAAAACGTGCAGCATGTAACTGCAATATTCAGTGTTTTTTTAAAGGAGTACTCCGTAATGTAGTATTGCACTTTGTGCGTGTGTTTGTGTGTGTATGTGCAGGGGGTCTGTACAGTGGAGAGGTGGTGGTCTGGGACACCAGTCAGACTCAGGACCCTTTGCTGGTCCAAACTGGGATGTCAGCAGACAGCCACAAAGAGCCTGTTTATCAGGTGAGTAGACAATCGGTTTGGCTTTCTATTGGAACTCTGCTGTCATCCAATCAGGGTGGTATAGGAGTCAAGGACTCTGATAATTGATACCATATGTAGGCTATTTGAGGCCAGTGGAGATGTCTACTGTCCTGTACTTTGTTTTGAGAGGCTTTAGCACAGTTGCAAGAATAAAATGGAACAAAGTGTCATCTTCATCTCCAAAACTGCTGGCATTGTTTTAAACCTTCAGAAATCTAAATCAGTATGCTCTTGTCTGTGATTATTCCGAGCATTTTTATGTTACTGTTGAGTCTGAAGAACTTCATTGCAATACTTTAACAAGATGGACTGTGTGTGTGTGTGTGTGTGTGTGTGTGTGTGTGTGTGTGTGTGTGTGTGTGTGTGTGTGTGTGTGTGTGTGTGTGTGTGTGTGTGTGTGTGTGTAGGTTGCCTGGGTGCCTCTGCAGAAGAAAGGAGAGTTTGGGGTGCTTAGTGCTAGTTCAGGAGGAAGGGTGCTACTGTGGATGGTGGACTCCGACAAGGGCAGGTTAGTCCTGAATGCTGCCTACGCCCTAGTACCACAGCAGGTTCCCCACAACAGCAGCACTAGCTTCAAGGTGAGGAAAAACACTGAAACCAAACAGTTTTCCTATTCCACAGAATTTAAGTGTTGAAGTAGGAAATGATACTAACACGCTGAACTAAGATGGTGAACATTGTAAACATTTCACTTGCTTAGCATCAACATTAAAGTGCATATGGAAAGTATTCACAGCGCTTCACTTTTTCCACATTTCATTATGTTACAGCCTTCCAAAATGGATCCAATTAATTTTTTTTTTTTTAAAAGGTTTGCAAATTTATTAGAAATAAAGAACGGAAATATAATATGTACATAAGTATTCACAGCCTTTGCTTTGTTGTGGCACCGTTGGCAGCAATTACAGCCTCAAGTACAGTACAGGCCAAAAGTTTGGACACACCTTCTCATTCAATGTGTTTCCTTTTTATTTTGTAATGACTATTTACATTGTAGATTCTCACTGAAGGCATCAAAACTATGAATGAACACATATGGAATTATGTACTTAACAAAAAAGTGTGAAATAACTGAAAACATGTCTTATATTTTAGATTCCTAAAAGTAGCCACCCTTTGCTTTTTTATTAATAAGGGAAAAAATTCCACTAATTAACCCTGACAAGGCACACCTGTGAAGTGAAAACCATTTCAGGTGACTACCTCATGAAGCTCATTGAGAGAACACCAAGGGTTTGCAGAGTTCTCAAAAAAAGCAAAGGGTGGCTACTTTGAAGAATCTAAAATATAAGACATGTTTTCAGTCCCTTACGAAAGGAAAATATATTTACCAATATATTACTTGAAATATATTGTAATATATTACAATATATTATTTTCCATTACATTTTACAATATATTATATATTGAAAAAACATGGACTAATATATTGATGATACATATATTATACAATATATTATATATTGCAATATATTGCAAAATATACAAATTATTGCCACTTTCATATATTCCAAAATAAATATCCACCATAATGTGTTCCCATTTATATGGGAAAACATATTGGTAATATATGTAAAGATATAGTTTCACATCTTTGTTTAATATATGGTAGAATATCTGTTAAATATATGGTAGAATACATTTTAAAAATATGTAAAATTATATGGAAACATATATGTACAGATATGTGTTTAATACATGGTAGAATATATTTTAAATATATGTAAACCTATATGGAAACATATATGTACAAATATGTGTTTAATATATGGTAGAATATATTTTAAATATATGTAAAATTATATGGAAACATATGTACAGATGTGTTTAATATATGGTAGAATATATTTTAAATATATGGAAACCTATATGTACAAATATGTGTTTAATATATGGTAGAATATATTTTTAATATATGGCATACATAATTTTTGCCCGGTGTCTTAACGTCTGTTTCAGAGGACCAGAAAGCAGAGCAGACATATCAGTAGCACCGAAAGGAGGCGCCGAAATCCGCGTTGCTATTCGGTCCGGTAGATACAGGTCGTGAAGGCACCTGTGTCGTATTAGCACCGGATTTCGGTAACCAACCCTATTCAGGAAGAAGATTTTTATTAGTAAATGTAAAACGTGGAGGCAGGGAATAAAGGACCCAATCGCAGAGAGCAGGCAGGAAGGCAATTTATTAACAAAAACACGGCAGCACTAAGGCTGGTAAAAATCCAGGGAAAAATACAAAAAAGGCACAAGGCTGAAACAAACTGACAGGATAGGAACTAACTCAATAGACAGGACCAGGACACAAACTAGCAGGGAGAGGAACACAAACTCACGCAGGCAAGACAACAGACACAAAAGAATCTGACAAGACACAAAGGGAAACACAGAGGCTAAATAAACTAGTTAACGAGCAAACACAGGACAGGTGACACCAGGGCAGGGAACAGGTGGAGCACATTAGACAATCACACAGGCGGGAAAACACAGGAAGCAGAACTATACATGACAAGAAAGAAAACTGACTATCACAATAAAACAGGAAACAGAACATAATACAAAACAAGACCGAAAATCACTCAATGACAAGGAGACAAAACCCACAGTACAAAAACAATACATAGGGACCTACATTAAAGGGGTGATAGAATGATTTATAGGGTATTTCACACTGTTCCTTATGGTCTCCGCTCCGCGGCTGGCTGCCGGCATAACTATAATATATTTAGGGCCCGAGCGCCGACAGCGGCGAAGGCCCTATTAAAACTGAAGGAATTATTATTATTATACAAATGAATTGGCTTTTTGAGGGGCTTAACATATTCAAAAACTCAACAAAATTGGCAGTCGCATCAAGTCTGGTGAAAATGTATGTATTTTAAGGGTTTCGGGAATAGGTGCGCAAAAATGGCTCGCTAGCGCCCCCTACAAAGTTAAAGAAATTGAGCCCCTGCAGTGCGTTTAGCGTAGACTCACGAAAGTTAAGATGTACAAAATACGTCATTGGAGCCATACCCTAAACCCAACAGGATGTCCGCCATTTTGATTTCAAAGTTCGAAATTAGTGCGATTTTGGCCACTTTAACGAACTCCTCCTAGAGATTTCATCCGATCAACTTCAAACTTGGTCTGTATCATCTCAACACCTTAAAGATGAAAAGTTGTTAAAAGAAAAACTTCGTCATAGGGCGTGGCCGTGGCGGGGCGGCCATTTTGAGTGTTTAGCGATGAACAAAGAAGTTGTTGTAACTTGAGTGTATGTTGTCGTATCTGCCCAAAATTTCTCACAATTGACAAGGGTCCAGGCCTGAGGACACCTACAGGCCAAAATTGACTTTTAGTCATAGTGTAAGGTGTCATTGAATTCAGCAGAAAGTTCCTTATTCATTGATGATGGTTTGGCCCACCTCCTATGCTTAAGCCACGCCCCCTTTTATAACTAATGACCCGTTTGACATAGACCCTTGTGTGAGGTATCATTGAACTCAGCAGAGACTTCCTTCTTCATTGGTGATTGTTTGGCCCGCCCCTTTGTGCTTAGCCACACCCTTTTTTATAAATGGTGACCCGTTTATGGTAGAGTCTTATGTGAGGTATCAATGAACTCAGCAGACTTAGATTTTTATTGGTAAAGGTTTGGCCCGCCCCCTATATTTTGGCCACGCCCCATTTCATAGCTAATGAACTGTATGACGTAGAGTCTTGTGTGAGGTATCATTGAACTCAGCGGGGAGTTCCCTTTTCATTGGTGATGATTTGCGGCGTCTGAGTGCCGCCCAAATGCACGGTCGCAAGAAGCGGTGTCCGCCGGTAACCCTGACGCACGCAGAGGCGCGAGGGCCTGTCCATCGCTGCTCGCAGCTTTAATTACAGTTTGAATTTCATCACGACACTTATATCACAGCTACCCCAAGGTCTTACAAAGCTATGTGTTCCATTCAATACAATGGGAAAATATCGTGGCTAGCTAGCTACACTTTCGGCATAACTATTGAAATTGAAATTGTTTATTTAACCCTTGTGTGGTCCTTCGGGTCCCAGTGACCCGAAGGACAACACAAGGATTATGTACTTCCGTTTACTTTGTTGAGAATTGCTCTCTAAACAAGGGTTAATACAGCACCTTAGTTCTTGTTTGTACAGCATTTTGGTCCGCTTAAACTGTGTTTAAATGTGTTCTAGAAATAAACTTTACTTACTTACTTTACAAGAAACAGGGTTTAGAGAGCAATTCACAACAAAGTAAAGGGAAGTACATAATCCTTGTGTTGTCCTTCGGGTCACTGGGACCCGAAGGACAACACAAGGGTTAAGAGGATAACCCCTTGAGATGAAGCATCTCGTTTTCGAGGGGGTCCTCGAGACAACGGACAATAAGACAAGGACAATACAATACAGCACTTATACATTCACACTCACTAGAGCTCTCCCTCATCACACCCCACCCACCCGCTCCACCGACTCCTTGAAATCAAGTTTGTATATAATACATATTCCAGTATTAGGAAACATGACAAAATTTTGCCCATACATACACATATGCATATACATACATATACACACATATATACATACATACATACATACATACATAATATTAATATGCACACCTGCACCCATACTCATGTATACACATAAATAAAGAGGACAAAAAGTATCCCAAATATTTGAACATCTATACCTGAGGAAAAAATTTACAGTAAGAGTTTGCATATACATAAGTAAAGACCGATGTTTTGAAGGAGTGCAAAGAAGTGACAGATCTTAGAGACCAAGGCAGGCTATTCCAGTCTGAAGAGGCTTTAAATTTAAAGGCACGTCTGCCACTTTCTTTATAGATGTTTAGCACAGTGAAAAAGGGATATTCAGTGTGTCTCAATCTATAGCTAGGTCTGTATGGAATTAAATATTCCTTCAGATAAGAAGGATATTCAGAGTACACACATTTAAAAATAACCTGGTACCAGTGATACTGTCTTCTGGCTTTTGGTGATAATAAGTTCAGTGAGTCATACATTACACAGTGGTGAGTATTAAAAGGACATCTCAGCACAAATCTGCATATATTATTAAAAGCAACATTTAATGGTTTAAGATTTAATTCTGATGTGTTTTGGTAAACAACATCTGCATAGTCTAATATAGGATATATTAATTGTGACACAATTCTTAACCTAATCACTTGAGTGAAACAGTTAATAGAGCGATACAATATTCGTAAATTACAGTTGATCTTTTTTACAACAGAATTAATATGATACCTAAAGGAGAGTTTTGAATCAAGCCAAAGGCCCAGATATTCAAGCCAAAGGCCCAGATATTTAAGTTCGTCAACTTGTACAAGTGAGGTATCGTCTAAACATTTGAGTGAAAGATTGTTATCTTGATTCAATGTAGCGTATCTGGTGGGAAACAGTATGCTATATGACATTTTCTTATTCAGTAGAAGGTGGATGGATAGGAACCAAAGTTGAATAGCATTGAAGTTAGATTGCAGTGAGGATTGAATCTTAGAGACAGACACATTAGATGTATAGATCACTGTGTCATCTGCATATAGATGAATATTACAGTCTGAGCATATTTGAGGAAGATCATTAATAAATAAAGAAAATAGGAGAGGCCCTAAGGAAGAGCCTTGAGGGACACCTTTCTCCATTATTAAGGACTGTGATACACAACCATGAACAGAGACATACTGACGTCTACAATGAAAATAAGAATTAAACAAAGAAGAGAATGTTTAGAAAGGCCTATCGCATATAATTTGTCAAGAAGCATATAGTATATTTACAGTTTGAATTTCGTCACGCCACTTATATAAAATCTACCCCAATGTCTTATAAAGCTAACAATGGTGTCAGATTTCAATTTTATAAATTTTTGTGAATTTCAGAGGAATTCTAAGAGGAGGCTAGCAAGCTCTCATTGATAGAGCGCCATCCATCTATCAATGAGACTTGCGGACAAGAGTCGTCGACCGATCGTTTGTTTAAATAACTCAACACACATAATTACACACATTATAAGAGATTGCAGGCGTAACAAGCTCGCTGACCGCACTCTCACTCACGCACACCGGCCATTTAGCAGGAAGAGGGGAGCTGCAGGCTCTGGAGCTCTGTCAAGGCAGCGGTGTTTGGTAGTGCATTCACCCAAAAAACGGTGACTTTGCGCGGGTATAGAGTGCCGTGGGCTGCCAGCCGTGACGGAGCTCAATCGATCTCACAGCAGGCCGGGGTCTGTGAAGGAAGGCAGGCCAGGCGGCGAGGCAGCAACACAGACCGCACCGGCCACTGAACTCAGACACACAGTCGGACAAAATTTGCAATTAGACATACATTTTTGTAAAACTGCCCATATTTGACCTCTATGTAGTTGATTTCTCGCATAAAAAAGTCTCAGAAGTGAATTGAATGGTAACATAGCAGATGAACAAAGTATACAATTTCTGAGATCTGCACGACCTACATTTAGAAGACTAACTGATCTCAGGTCAGTTGTGTAGCCTATGTAAATGTTGGGGCGTGACAAAGAGAGAGACTAGAGCCAAATGAGGAGGAGCCGCCAAGTTGACGTCAACTAGGCGGCTTGTTGAGATTTGCCTGTTTTCAGAGGCATTTTCAAATTGTGAGATTTGCAGAGGAAAGAGGTGTCAATGGGATTTAGCGGTTCTATGTATGTCCTGGTTACCCACTAAACTGTCATTATTCAACTATGACAAGGTAAAATCGGTTTTGCATTCTATCACCCTTTAAACAGAAGTATACAAATAGGGAAACAGAACCTAATACGAAAACAGGATTACACATAACAGGGAACAGAAATACAAAGCAAAACACCGAAACCATGACAAAATGTTCCAATTAATGATCCAGGCAGCACATTTTCGTCTCCCTCCTTCATTTTACAGTCGAATGGTGGCTAGAATGGCTCTGGGTCAAAGTTCAATATGGAGTGGATTAATCTGCGTTATTTTCTTTCTTTTTTTAAAATTAAATGATCGAAATTAACGCGTTATTTTGACAGCCCTAATATAAAGACAAACTATTACATGTAAAAATATAGTGCCCTTCCCTTATTGCAATCAAGACCTTGCAATATATATAGGCTATCAATATATAACCATATATGGTATATGCATATATGGCAATATATTGGAAAATATAAATATTAAATCACATATATGGGAATATAGTGCCCAATATATCACATATTTTCCAATGTACTGCAATATATTTTGGTTTCGTAAGGGGTTATTTCACACTTTTTTGTTAAGTACATAATTCCATACGTGTTCATTCATAGTTTAGATGCCTTCAGTGAGAATCTACAATGTAAATAGTCATGAAAATAAAGAAACACTTTGAATGAGAAGGTGTGTCCAAACTTTTGGCCTGTACTGTATTTTGGAATATGAAGCCACAATCTTGGCACACCTATCTTTGGCCAGTTTCGCCCATTCCTCTTAACAGAACCTCTCGAGCTCCATCAGGTTGGATGGGGAGCGTCGGTGCACAGCTATTTTCAGATCCCTCCAGAGATGTTCAATGGGATTCAAGTCTGGGCTTTGGCTGGGCCACTCTAGGACATTCAGAGTTGTCCCGAAGCCACTCCTTCAGTATCTTGGCTGTGTGCTTAGGGTCGTTGTCCTGTTGAAAGATGAACTGTCGCCCCAGTCTGAGTTCAAGAGCGCTCTGGAGCAGGTTTTCTTCCAGGATGTCTCTGTACATTGCTGCATTCATCTTTCCCTCAATCCTGACTAGTCTCCCAGTTCCAGCCACTGAAAACCATCCCCACAGCATGATGCTGCCACCACCATACTTCACTGTAGGGATGGTATTGGCCAGGTGATGAGCAGTGCCTGGTGTCTTCCAAACATAACTGAATTTACCACAGGTGGACTCCAATTAAGCTGTAGAAACATCTCAAGGATGATCAGTGGAAACAGAATGCACCTTAGCTCAATTTGAGCTTGATCGCAATGGCTGTGAATACTTATGTACAAGTGATTTCTTCGTTTTTTATTTTTAATAAATTAGCAAAAATCATGGGTTATTATGTGTAGAATTTTGAGGAAAAAATTAATTGAATCCATTTTGGAATAAGGCATCTAGCCAGAGCCGATCCGCCCTATACGCTCACTACGCAAGCTGCGTAGGGCCCCGCAAATTACTCGAGGCCCCGCCTCCCCCTCGTGTCATAGCGCGTCAATTAATGTTTACAACGTCCATGACAAAATAAAGCGAAACTATCCTTCTGGTCACGAAAAGAGGAAAAAAAAAACACCATGAGAGTGAATTGTGGGAACAACAATCAGGTAAACTTGTGTTCTCTCCTCTCCAAGTTTGATGTCAGCAAAGTAAAGTTATGTTTATGTGCATTTCTATTGTTTTTTTCGGTCTTGCTAACCTAGCTGGGCAGGCAGGCAGTGCATCTCTCGGTCTGTGTCACTTCCAGGGCTGTGTTTTTTGACTTTGTGCCTGACAAAAGTGAGAGTAAAATACAATTATTTATTATGTTTGATAAACGACAAAGTGCAACGGTGTTTGTTTACTGCAGCTCGGAAAAGATAACCGCGTCGGGTGTGTTATCATGCGTCAAGGCCATTTTACAGTTGTGCGTCAAATCGACGGCGCAGGGTCCGGCGTAGACGCAGACCCCTCTGCGTCTACGCCGGACCCTACGCCGTAGCCTGACGTGCACCTGTCAGTACCCGATCCGTTCCACCTGCACAATCCGTTCTGCGCATGTGCAAGATGACACGTATGCCATGACGTAGGCGCAGATGATAATGCTGCGTTCATGCCACCTCGAAATAACAGGCACCGCCCCACTGGTTACTTTGTTTCTGCAGCTAGATTCAGTCTAAAATAACGTTAAGTCAAACTTAATGGGAAAAGCAGGCTACAGCTAAATTAAGACATTACAGTAATAACAATAAAGACAAGTATTGAGTGATTGTATTTTAAATGAGCACAAGTAAAGTAGAACTGACGTAACAGCTGTTATATATGTTAACGTTTATTTTCAAGTTTTATTTTGAGGGTCTTTTAAAGTTTACATGCTGTCTCTGCTAGCGGTTAGCCGAATTAGCTGTTAGCTAAACTAACGTTAGCTTAACTGTGGAGGCTAACGGCAGACCGCTGCAATCAGCTAGCGGTTAGCCAAATTAACCGTTAGCTAAACTAACGTTAGCTTCCCAGTGGAGGCTAACGGCAGACCGCTATAATCACCTAGCGGTCCGCCGAATTAACCGTTAGCTAAACTAACGTTAGCTTCCCGGGGGAGGCTAACGGCAGACCGCTATAATCACCTAGCGGTCCGCCGAATTAACCGTTAGCTAAACTAACGTTAGCTTCCCGGGGGAGGCTAACGGCAGACCGCTATAATCACCTAGCGGTCCGCCGAATTAGCTATTAGCTAACTAACGTTAGCTGGAGGCTAGCGTGTGAACATCTTGCGCATGCGCAGAACGGATCGTGCAGGTGGAAGCGGTGCCGTTATTCCAAGGTGGTGGTGGAATGAACGCAGCATTATCATCTGCGCCTACGTCATGGCATACGTGTCATCTTGCACATGCGCAGAACGGATTGTGCAGGTGGAACGGATCGGGTACTGACAGCACCTCTCGAAAAATGTAACTACACGTCGCAGCGACGCACGTAGCTCGGCCGTGGCTTGGTAGCGTTGCATTTCTCCCGACTCATTTCCTGGTTCTTATTCTCCATAAACAACATGAAATCAAGGAGAGGGTTAACTTCTCCTGCTACATATTTCCCACTGTAGTCAGAAAGCACAGAGGAGACACTTTGTTTCTCTCACTATGACTCTAGAGTCGCTACTCGCTCCGAGCTCCGAAGATAATCGCCGGCACTCTCTCACTTCTCTCTACCACACACTCCCCACACACACACACGCAGCTCGACGCACACACCAGCGCACAAGTATAAACATCAGGCCACTTTTTAAGGCTACGGCGAGAGCTCTGCGTGGAGCCGACGCACAACTATACAAAGGCCTTTAGGCGCGTGCACGAAATGAAACGCGCATTTTTCAAGCAGAAATATATGTGAAGACCAGACAGACTGTAGGCTACAATATATGGGCGTGAATGATGGCACTCCTCATCAAAGTACACATTATACATACTTTTAAGACACTGATTATCTAGTCTCAGACAATGTGTAGTTAAAAACTCTAAACAACACTACTTATGCAAGATGGAAAGCAATGTATTGACACTTTGACATTGATTTATAGGCTATATTGAATTTAAAATGTTGATTAGCTGGACATACTGGTCAATATGGATGCACATCCCTCAGTAAATAATAACCAAATTTTTTAAAAATAAAAATTTAACACTGCTTTTACGCTATGGCAAGCCATTTTAGCTTTTATTCATATTACAGTTTATGCATTTTGATATCAAGAATTCGTTCTTTTACTATTTGCAAAGTGAATTCTTGATTATTTTATTAGTAGGGTCCCTTAGTTAATTTTTATTTACCAATGTTTTGTTTTTTTTTAATTCTTTTTTGATATCCCATGTTACAAAAGTTAATTCTTGATATCACTCACCGGAATTATTGATATCTGCGCAATACGTTCACTATTTAAATATTACAAGAGCCAAGCCATAGTATAAATAGTATTTTATATTTGAAAATGTATAAAAGGAAATTGGGAGCCAGTTTAATTGGGTCTGATGCAGCTTATAAAAATGAGTTATCTATAATTTGCAGGTGCTATGCTTAAGTTTGTCAGTAGAGGAGATGCTGGATCATCAGCCAGTACAAGCACAGACTCAGCTGTTACACATCCAGCCTCCACAGCCAGTACTAGCACAGACCCAGTACAGCCAGCTTCAGCAAAAACAGCACAGCAGTCTTCAGCAAGTACTAGCAACACAGGCCCAGGTGAACTGGTGACTGTGTGGCAATGGCAAATGGTTTACATAGCTCACGGCATCACGGGTCAGGTAGAGGGCCCCTTAGCAGAAGTTTGCTTAGGGCCCCAGGGAGGTCAGGATCGGCACTGCATCTAGCTCAGAGTACTGCTGGGGCTAACGACAGCCTCAGAGCTGCTAGCATGGCTGTAGAGCTGTTTTATCACTTAAATGCATCTATTCAATTAATTATTAAACATAGACATTCTGCTCTTGTATACAGGGCACATACAGAGATTGCTGTGTGTGCAATCTCTGTGTGAATAGTGATGGTATTTTAATAAACGTTATTTGTTGATCAATGCATCCTAAAAAGTTTTGTGTTGCCCGTAGGCCCGAGGCAGCAGCAGCACTGTGGGTATCACCTCCCTGGCTCTGTCTCCCTGGGACTCTGACACCTTCTTAGTGGGTTCTGAGGGCGGCTTGTTGCTTAGATGCTCCTTCAACTCCCAGACGATGGCTGCGGTGTCCTCCGAAGGCCAGAGTGTAACACTGAAAGCCCCAGCGGTCTTCCCATTTAGGCCCTGCAGCGGCCCCGTCCACTCCATACACTGCTCCCCTTTCCACAGGTCACAGCTCTGCTCACCGACCAAACACATTATCATTACATTACATTAGTGCTCAACAGTGACTTTTTCTTAACGTGTCTTGTGTTGTCTGCAGGAACCTTTTTGTGAGTGCAGGGACTGATGGTCTGGCCCACCTCCACTCTCTGCTGCAGGCCAACCCGCTACTCTCTCTCAGGGTTTCAGACGGCTACGTGTTTCAGGTGCAGTGGTCTCCAACCAGACCGCTGGTTTTTGCAGCAGCCACGGGACAAGGTACAGTATAAATAAATAATTGTGACTTCAAGCTGGATTTATACATCAGATTCAATCCTTGTTGACTTTCTGCACTGTGCATCTCTAAGGTGATGTGCAGATATTCGACCTGGGCCACAGGTCCCTCAGGCCAGCAGCCACCATCGAGCAGGGAGGTGCGGACCAAGCTGCAACTTGTTTGGCCTTCAACTGCCAGAACACTCACCTCTTGGCAGTGGGGAAAACAGATGGGACAGTTAGCGTTTGGCAGCTGAGCCACGATTTGACGGAGCAGCGCCATAGAGAGAGCAGCCAGCTGGAGCAGATAGCCAATCAGGTGGCAGAATGAGACATATTAACCTGGGATAGCTCAAGGCAGCTGCATTGGACTTATGTTTTACATTAAAACCCATAAAAGATGACAGAATTGTGGAAGTGAAATAAAAACAACAGTAGAGTTTCCAGTTTCCAGTTCTAACCAGTAGCGTTTATTAAAGCACACTGCAGTTGTAAAGGTGTTGTCAACATTGTTACTATTAGGTTCTTAAAGTTAAAAGCACAAGCTAAAACAACCACATTCAAAATTAACAGATCCACTAGGTTATCATGAGAAGCACAAAGAGTTAAGGGTAGAGCAAGATAAATATAGTAGACAGTTGTTAGTGAGTATTCCTAGTGCCACAATCATGCAGTTTTTAGGCATGTGTTCGTGTTGAAGTGTGTGGGAAAACGCATCCCGATTGGTCCCTGGTGGGCGAGGGATCAGTTGACGAAGAGCGAGCGGGTAAATTCAACAAAGTCGAAAGCTGACGGCAGCTCGCGGCCCTTGCTGTCGAGATAGGGCTTCATGTGTGAGAGGCAGTAATCTGCCTGCTCCTTGGTCAGGTTCTGAAAGGAAGAAGGGGAAAGTTAGACCTCCATTAAGACTTGACACTCAAACTGAAGCCACAGAGTGAAAAGGGAACACATCTGACCTGGTAGAGCTCTTCTTTAGTGACATAGGGTTTGTTCTCTGTGCTGAGAGCTCGGAAAGCGCTCTCTATCTCCTCACTGGACTTGACGTTCTCTGTCTCGCGGCTGATCATAAACGCCATGTACTCTTGCAACGACACGTTGCCATCCCTGCAAACAAAGATTCCTCAAAGTTAGGCAGCAAATACAACAGTGTGTTCAATACTATACTGCAGTTTACATCCCTATCAATGTAATTTGTGAACAGACCTGTTGGGATCCACAGTGTCAAGTATGGCCTCGAACTCAGGATCAGGTTCGCCTTCTTCCACCATAGGCAGGTCATAGCCTAGCGAGCGCAGACATGACTTGAACTCCTGGTGGTTCAGACGGCCAGACTTTTCCTTGTCGAAGTGCCTGCAAATAAACAGGTGTAGATCAGAATGTCATTTCATCAGACCACCAGACATAAATATATGAAGTCAGGTCAAAGCTACTTACTTGAACATCATGCTGAACTCCTTCAGGGCCTCCTCTGTCACTCCAGTAGTGTTCCTAAAGGAGAAAAAGCGAGGAACATGAGCTCAAAGAAGCATCAACACTTGTCTTACATTTGGCAACATTGTACCTAAATTGTGTCTGAATTCCAGTGACAAAGTAACTATTATACTGTGTTGGTGTGTACCTGGCCTGTATCTGTTGCTCCAGGTTATGCTGCATCCTCATTCCCAGTTGGTCCAGTTGGTCCCACTGCTGGGCCAGGCCCACTGTGCTGTGCTCTGTGTACTTGTTGTCCAAGATCAGCGCCTCCTCCATAGCTGCACCAAGGTCTTCAATCTTCTTCAGCTGGCTGCGCATGGCCCGTATCTCCTGGTGCTTACGCTACACCCACAAACATGCACTAACAATTTATTGATGTCCGCATAGAGAAGAGCCAGTGCCGTAGAATACATTCACAAAATCATGGACCGAGGCAAGTCAACTTAGCACATTTCATACATAGTAAAATTCAACACAATGGCCCTCATTTACGAAACGAATGTACTGTCGTACAAGCGTAAAACCGACATACGGTCATTTCCATGTAAAGCTTTGCATTTATCAATATGGATGTAAGCGCAGGCTACGATCAAACCTCACGTCAAGTTTAAACTTGTGTACGCAAGTTTTCGAGTCAGTGTGGACTTGTGGTGCAGCATATAATCAGTTTAACAGGAGAAGGAGAAGTCATCAGCTGATCACTTATCGGCAATGGCAGATCTGCCTCTTTTAGAAGACCTCTATGCGCCGGTACAACAGTGCACAGGTACGCACACGGGCCACCGTGGAGCGCTCCATCGGATTGATTAAGGGCAGATGGCTCTGTCTTGCATCAGCAGGGGGGACCCTACTATATACGCCAGAAAAGGTCTGCAATGTTGTTTTAGCCTGTGGGGTTCTGCACAACATCGCGCAGGAAAACAGGGTGCTATAAATGTAGTTATGGAGCCAGACGACCCGATGCCCAAAGAGCAGTGTCCAGCTTTTAAAAGGTATAGTATGTTTGGCAATTATATTCAAACAGCAAACATGACAATGCACAACATTTTTATTTATTCTTCAGTTTTTCGTTAAATCTTTTCAAGTGTCGTTAATGGCCACAAGTGAATGATTTATTTCTGCCATTGACCGACATATTTCGGCATGTTTTTCCAGCCCCTCTGCTGTCAGGAGACAGGGTTGGGGTGGTGGTCCAGCACAAGGGGCGGATGACTCGCGCTCTCCCTCACAGCTCACAGTTGCCTGGCTCTGACTCATGAAAAAAAATATGAGTAAAATAAAAGACACTGCATAAACTCTGCTACGGTTTGTTAATTTAAATAAAAAGGTACACCTACATGTAGACTGGAGTCCGATTTAGGCTACTACGGCAACACTGTTGACTGCATCAGTGATCTCTTTCCATTCCACATTCTTTCTACAGCCTTTAATACCAGTTTTCAGGCTGCCAAATAGTACACACGGTAGTGCAAATGAAGCTGAGAAATCAGGGTTTCAATCTCCACCTCTGAAAATTCTTAGCCGGATTACGTCTCGCCATGTTGTAGGGGCAAGGCCTCAAAACCGAGAATATATTGGGGCGTGATATTTAAATTCTGATTGTTTACAGCTGCTGCATTTATCAATGTGCGACCATTCTTATGCTCTGATTGGTGTGATACGAACATTTAATGAATTACACGTGAAGCCTGCTGTAAGAGGATTTCTGTGCTCATTTCTGCGCTGGTTTCTACATTAGGTTGATAAATGAGGGCCAATCTGTTTTACATACAAATAACAATAAAACAAGTGCACATGCACACAGTCAGTACAGAGTATACAAATGCGCACACACACACACACACACCCACACACACACACACACACAAACCCGTGGAATGAAGATTGTTGCTGGCTTTTGTGGAATTAGCACTTTTTTTATATACTGAGGTGCAAAGCCATTGAGAGCTTTGTATACAAGTAGCAAAGTTTTAAAATCAATTCTAACTTTACAGGGAGCCAATGCAGAGATCTAAGAAAAGGTGTAATGTGCTTATACTTTTTAATTCCGGTTAAAACACGTGCAGCCGCATTTTTAATTGCTGTCCAACAATATTGTCTATGTTTTTTTTAAGGACTAGAGGGTCAAAGTGAGACATAGCACAAGTAATATTCCTGGAGAACTAGAGGGTAGGCTAAATTCTGGATTTTAAGGGCACTAATGTTCTGTCTGATGTCAGTAATTAGTTTGTTGAATGTAGTTCACCTTTTATAGTAGACAGCATATCTGATCATATTTGAGATGGTGGATTAGCAAATCTGATGGGGTTTGAGATGGTGGATTAATAAATTGATCAATTGTGGAAAAGAGCACTTGTCCATTGTTGACCGGTCTTCACAAGAGAAAATATTGTAGGCCTACTCAGTTCTCAGAGATACAAGTAGCAGCGTCTCAGCCATATATGGGGGCAGCTAATGTTAGCAGAGATAGAACAGTACTTTGCAAGCACGTTCGCCCCGTTTTTGGGCATTCCAACTTGTTGAAGCCCTCTTACGACCAACTCTTCAGATGTGAAAAAGTACCTAGGTTATTATTACAGAGATGAAACACTGAAGGTATGACACAGGAATGCTTGTACATTCTCAGAGGGTGGAAAACACTTCGTCAGACCGACCGACACAAAACATCATCAACATCTCTACCTCAGAATTCAGTACACAAAGGTCTTGATCTGTGTCCAAGTGTCAACATGCAACAGTGAGTGATAATTACCTTGGTGGCCTCCAGCTGGGACTCCAGGGTACCAGATTCTTCCACCATACACGACCTGACACCAACAGAAACCGATATTAGAAAGGAAGCAGCATAGTCTGATGAAACCACTGCACTCACTCTGACACACGAGTTATTAGGAAGACTTGCATTATCTACTACAACCAGCATTCCCAGAGAAACCTTTATGAACTATAATTACATTGCGTGTTTGAAAATAAATTAGGTTTATAATTTATCATGCCACTATTGGGACAAAATGATTACTGTCACATTTAAAAGTGGACCTGCTGTCTTTACTACCACAGAGTGGAGCTGCATTCATGCCAAATACCTACTGGTAACCCAAACCATGCAAGTTAGGGCTACTGCACACAGGACTGGAAACTGAAGTGGATCATTAGTAGTTCATGAATATGTACAGTGGAAGCTAATCGTTCACAGTTTCCATCCCTGAATTACACACAGTAAACAAGGTGACAACTAGTCAGTCAGTCCAGTGGTTCAAAGTAGTGCTGACTGCAGCCTGGTACTATGAGTTTGAGGACTAGGTGAATGTTATTACAGCAGGAATATACTTGATGTTTTTAGACTGAAGTGCATGAGGTCAAGCAATCCTGAGGGCACTGCGTGGGTCAGAAAAAACAAAAGAAAATAGAGCAAGGCTCAAAAAAAAAGGTTGACCTTCCAGAAAGATCATCAGAAACTTGGTACTGATAGACACAGATAACTCGTCGATAGGCTATGCTATTTAAAGATAGAATGGGGGAGGGAGGAGGACCAGAGATTAAACATAAGACAACAAAATGGAGCAAAAAAACAGGGAATATTCCAGAATTACTTCTTTTTTTTTTACATCAAGGAAGAATATGTTTTTAGACTGGCCATACAGGCCACCTTTGAGATGTAGAATTTACTCTCAACACTCATAACACAAACATAAAAATAAAGAGAAAAGTTATATTAACCCATCCAGAAGATATGTCCTGATTAGAACAGCAATCCAAAGCACCAGCGAGGAAGCAGCCAAGAAGAAGGGAAAAGAAAGGGGAGGGATGGAGAGAAACAATTACACGTTAATATGAGGCAATGACAGTGCTCACTGCATTCGTGCAAGAGACCAAACACTTTGCCAGTTAAAAAAACAAAGATGTTTTGTGCTAAGCTTATTAAGTGACTTTACAAAAGACAAAAGCTGAAGAAAGTACCTTCACACAGGTAAGTATGTGAAACCTAGTAAGTTGTTGATGTAAGTCAACAGCAGTGAGTGAAACATTGTGTGTGGAGCTACAGATTGTCATCATTAAAAACAACATTCATGCTGAGCACCTAAATTGAAATGTAAATTTTTAATTATATGAAAGCAGAGCTGGCATCTGTGTCACACTGTAAAAATGTCAGTCCAGCACTATAAAGTCTCAGCTGTAAGGGAAACATCCTCTACCTGGTCTCCTGCAGCCACTGGTGGAAAGCGTTTGCGTGCTGCGCAAACTCCTGACGCAACTTGTCGTTTTCCTCCTGCCTCCTCTGCTCCTTCTGCAGCTCCAGCTCTCGCTCCTACACTCACATTTACAGTCATAAAGAAACGGACACCATAAGGTAAAATGCACTGAAAATTATTTTTCAACTAATGGAAATATAAATATTACAAATAATGACAACTTAGCCATTAAAACTACAGGACCATTGCAACGTTCATTTACTTTAAATCATGTATACATTTAATTAAATGCATTAGTGTTTAATTCAAACCAATCCCAACTCTTCAATAATCTTTGTATCAAATTAACCAATTGAGTTGTGTTCACTGTGGAACAGCATTCCCCTCCCTATTAGATCTGCCCCCTCCATTGACTCTTGTAAGTCCAGGCTCAAAACATTTTTATTCACAAGTGTTTGAATCCTCCTGATATGGCTGATCTCTGTTTGGCATGTCTATGAGCGGTTTATTTGTGCTCATACGCTGTATGTAATGTGTGTTTGTGTTCTTTTTTTGTGATTTTAGCTACCTGCTCTGGTCTGTACAGGCACTTTGGTTAATGTGGGTTGTTTTTAAATGTGCTTAATAAATAAATTTGACATGACTCTTTGCCTGTACCTTTTTATTAATCTATACAGTTAGTTTGCAGTTAAGGGGATTACTTTAAATTTGTTTAATTTCAGGTGTGCCCTAATAAATATCCGTATCGGCTTTTCTGGGTTACTTTGACTGATGGCCGAACTGAACAAATAAAAAGAAGATAAAGATATGTGGATGAACGCTCCATAAAAAGATAGTCAGCGGCCCGTCAATGAAGAAAACACTTAAAACTGTATGACTATGTATTTGATTACAGGTCAGGTCTGGGACTGATCTATAGATACTTTCTCACCGGTATAGTAGGCTTTATTATTTTTATTCGTTATTTCCTTCAAATTATTTCTAGAAATGGTTGTCAATACATTGTATGTCTAATTATGTTAAATTTAATAAAGTAAAGACAGTGTGAAACCACAAGTGTTGGCAATGACATTCCAGATTAGCTAATATTAATAAACCGATGAATTTATACAGTTTTTCTAAAAGTAAATTTTTAGCACTTTTATTTTATATATATATATATATTTTTTTTTTTTTTTTTAATTAGGACAGTTTTATTTCTATGAGTGAAGCCTCTGCTGTCCTGTGGACACACACAGGACAAAGAGTCCACTCAGATTACTTTTTATCACAGTCAAGAGTTGACTGATCACAGAGTGTTGAACAGATTTCCAATTTCGCAAAAAAAAAAGAAAAAAAGCACTGGTATCAGATCTGTTGTTGGTACTGGCACATACTCTGAGTATTGGAATCAGTATTGGGTGAAAAAAAGTCAGCTTGGTGCATCCCTGAACTGAACTCCTGCAGGACCCAAGTAAGTATAAATGGTCTGCAGCAATGCTAAGTATAAATTATATGTATGTGCTAAATTGTGATGAAGCACAGGTATGTTTGCTGGAGGTAGAGAGATGACTTAGGCTTAGAGGAGAAAGTGAATGAAAATATCAGCAGGTTGTATCTGTGAATAAGTGTGTGTGTGTGTGCATGAATGCATATATGTATTTGATGTGGAGACCTTGATAATCTTCTGCAGGTTTCTCCAGGTCTCCTCCAGGGCCTCCATGGTGAACCAGGTGTAGGGGTTGGACACCACCTGGTAGCTCTTGATCTGCTGGTCCAGCTCAGCCAGCTGGTTAAAGTCGGCCTGAGCTGAGCTTAGCGAGGAGCGGAAGGCTTCGTGGGCTTCACGCAGTGCCCGGATCTCCTCCAGAGAGTTGCACCTAACCGGGTCCGTTAGATCCTCCTCTGCATTCTCAAACCAGCTGTTGAAGGCTGATGCCTTCTTGGCAAATGTCAGGAACAAGTCCTCAACCTGTCGAGAAGATATGATTTTTAATCATACTGATAATGTAAGTCCAATTTACTATCTTAGGTGTGGTAAAATGCTTTCTACTGTGTTCAAGCTTTGATTTTGGACAATATCATTTCAGAGGTTTTAGGTTTATCTTTGGAGGTGTGCACAAAAATACAGGATGCTCTTCTGGCCTCTTTACCTTTCTGAAGTGCTCTTGAGCCTCCAGAAGCTTCTTTTTGCGAGCAGCTGAGTTGGACAGCAGCTGGTTCCAGCGCTTCATCAAGGCAGCGTGACGAGCTTCAATGGCTTTTGATTGGACGTGTTTGGCTGCCAGCAGCTGGTCCTTGAGAGCTGTAATGTTGGTGATGCCCTCTTGCTGGAAGGCCTGGAGACCAGCATCAAAAGTCTCCTGCAGACAGAAAAAAATGTCAACGGAAAGAGTAACACGGTACAGAGGAAAAGGAGAATACTGTTTTGGAAGATGGAGTACCTGCTTGGTGAGCAGAGTCTGGACAGAGGACAAGTCTCTGCCATAGTCATCAGTCTTCAGGCTGTTTTCTTTCTCACCTAAACACAAACCACACAAACAGGTTCAGAAATGATGGAGATAAAGCCAGGCTTAAGTCCACACAAACAAGTCCGGCCAAATCCAACTGAATACAGTTACAATTAGGTCAGGCTTCATATTTGGAATAAATACACTTTTTAGCAGTAGTTGTTACGTTTAGCGGATAGAAGGTGACTCTCAGCCAGGTACAGAGGTCTGTGAGAGAACAGGATTTAATGACCGTCAACATCGACAACATCTAGCTACTTTGCTGCACTGTGGAGTAATGTCTGGCAATGCAAGACTAGCATCTAGCCAACATTGACATTGTGGGACATTGGGTTCAGTGTTCTCAACCTAGCAAGCCCTGTGAACTTTGAGTCTGAGGAGGAGGGACCGGGGGAGACGACTCTCTCCAGTGTTTTGAATTTGGAATGCAGTAACCATTTAAAACGCTAGCTGTCAGTATATTGTACATATTACATATTGCACCTTTAATTAGAGGAGATATTTTGCCGGCTGTAACGTTATTAGTATGGCAAATTTACAAAATTAAGTTGCAGCAGCAGGATGACGACACCACTCATGCTCGTTGAAGGAAGTTAAGAAGAGTTTGATTGTAAAGTTAGAATATCCAGCGGTCAGAAAACGGGAAATACACAGTGGAGATATTGTTTTCATAATAGGCGTATTAATCACCAGTTGCCTGCTGCGGACAACATGCTTAACTGAGAGGTGTGAATCCCTGAGCCCCGCCACCTCAGCTGCCAACAGCAGTGGCTCAGTTTTTAACCTTTATTGTACATTCACTTTATTCACAGTTTAATATTGAAGTGTTGCGTTCAGGGGGCAGCCCTAGTTTATTCACGCAAAAGTATGTCAAACAACAGTACACAGTGGCCTCCATGTTTAATTCTGAACCTCAGCGAGCTGCGTGTGACGTCTTTTGCGCACTTGCCGGTCACCCATAGGCACGTCAGCGTGCTGCATTTGACGTTTTTCAGACCAGACTGACCGAGATTCCTGCCTTTATAGTATGATAAACAGCATTTTCTTCTTCTGGCTAAGGCTAAGAAGAAACTGTAGTATTTTTTGACAACAGGACTGCGGACTCTGATAGAGCATTTAATTTCCACTCGGGACCAACTACAACCATTAGATCTGAGAAAAATAAGTTTTGTGTTGAGTTAAGCTTAGTTTTGCTCACATTGATTTGACATTTATTCAGCTTAGGCAGTTGTCAAAACGGCTTGGGTGCTGCACCTAGGGCTGCAACTAATGATTATTTTCATATTCGATTAATCTACTGACTTTTGAGTTGTTTGGTCTCTAAAATGTCAGAATATGGTGAAAAATGTGGATCAGTGTTTCTCAAAAGCCCAAGATGACATCCTCAAATGTCTCGTTTTGTCCACAACTTAAAAGATATTCAGTTTACTGTTACAGAGGAGAGAAGAAACTAGAACATATTCACATTTAACAAGCTGGAATCAAAGAATTTTTACTTTGGTTCTTAAAAAATGACTCAAACCAACTATCAAAATAGTTGGCGATTAATTTAAGAGTTTACAACTAATCGATTAATCTTTGCAGCTCTAGCTGCACCTAAGCCTTAAAATGGTAGGGAAAACCCTGGTGTTAGGTGCATGGAGGATTGAAGCTTTGTTATTGTGGATAATACACCAAGTACATCCAGTATTTAAAAACCTCAATAAAAATCCCTTGTTTTGGAAAAAGGAAGACAGATATCCTAAGGTGTTCGTACCGATCCAGGACTCCACCACGTCAGCCTTCCAGTTGAACTGCAGGAAGGCAGAGTTTTCATCCAGCTTAGCCTTCCTCTGAGCTGCTGCCCTCTCCAGCTCAGACACTTTGCCTCGCAGAGCAGACATCTTGGCACTGATGTTGTCAACATGATGGTTGTTCTGTTGGAAACACACAACAATATCTTGAAAAACCTTTGTTTCTGTAGTCATACTGCACAAAACATAGATGATTATTTCACTGCTTTAAAAAAAGTGTATTTTCTCTTGATTGCTATATAGTCGGTACCTTCTTGATAAGCTCTTCTCCGTTAGTACACACATCGTTGACTCTGTCCCTGTGCACGGTGAAGTCAGTCTCAAATGCTTCATGCTTTTTCAGCAAGCCCTGTTAAAAAGAAAGGTTTTCTTGACATACAGTAAAACTCATCATCCCTTACATTATTACAGTTAAAAAAACACTTATTTGATGGTATGCAACCAGATGTGATGTCTGTGACAGAAAAGCACCTGCACAGCAGCCAGTGTATCGCCATAGTCCTCGCTTCCCACTAGATTCAACTTCTCATTAATCCAAGCTTCTTCCTCTTCCACATTCGCCACAAACTGCTGGTACTCCAGCGACTCCTCCAGCCTCTGTCCCCTGGGATCAAACACACACAGATTACACACATTTACACACCTATTTCTATCTGTGTGTACGTTGTCCTAGGCAAGCGTGTATCTTAGCAGGCTTACCTTGCTCCAGATAGGTCTTTGAGTTCCTTCCAGTGGTCGACAAACTGGGCGAGCCTCTGCTGAATCTCCTCCTGGCCGATGGTGTTGTCATCAGACAGCTTCTTCCCAGTGTCCAGCACCGACTGCAAGAATACAGAACAAAGCTCTAATCACTGCATAGCAAAGCTACAATAATTTCCACAACATTTCTCAGTATACTGAGAAAGTCAGAATGTGGACCAAATGCAAAAATCAAACACCAGTTCAGGTTCAAGACCAGGTCTGTTATGAGTCAGAATAATGCAACTTTTAATGCTACTGTGGCATAATTTACTGTATCTTACACAGGGAATGTATTATTATAAATGACATATGGGCTGGAAATACAGTACATCAGCATTTTTGTATATTTTATATGGAGCTCTGATTGTGTAGGAATACGTTTCTCAAAATGGGAATAGGGAAGGCTGTTACCTGGATAGTTTGGATCTTTAATGATTCTTCTAGACTTTTTCTTGCAATGCCTGCTGTTAATATAATTTAGGCTATTGTATGTTCAGCCGATAGAACCACTCTCTGCAGGGTCTTGCGGTCCTGTTTGGTGCCGTTTCCATACCAGGCAGTAATGTTCCCTGTCGGGAGTATTTGAGGGGATACAGGGAATTTCCTCAGGTGTCTGAGAAAACAGTCTCTGCCTTGCCTTTCTCACCACTGAGTCAGAATGCAGCACCCAGGGAAGTCCTTCCTGTACCCATTCCATGTACTGATTTAAAAAAAGTCTCTTGGTGTCACGTGACCTAGTCGGGCAAAAAGTGAGCTACGTATAGAGTACTGCTAAATTTACCGCCCAATTTCCCTAATGCAGATGGACATTAAAAATATTTCATGGTCTGTAGCTGACAGACGATAGCTGCTATTTCCCTGGATGCCAAAAAGGCATTTGATATGGATGAATGGAGCTATATGTTCAAAATTTTAGAAATGTATGGGCATTTTTATAAAGTGGATTAAGGTGCTGTATAAGCACACAGAGGCTGCGGTGCAAACTAACGGGTTAATTTCTGAATATTTTGCTCTTGGAAGGGGAACAAGACAGAGCTTACCGCTGTCCGCTTTGTTGTTTTGTTTAGCCATAGAGCCTTTGGCAGCAGCCATAAGGGAGAGACTAATTTCCCAAGTGTTATGGTAGAAGGGGTAGTGCAACTTATGCTTTATGTGGATGAAATTACTTTTTGTGTCCGAACCTAGCAAATCACCTCTGGAGGACATATTTTAAATGGTTTGACAGGATAACAAAGACATTTATATGGAATGGTAAAAAACCCTGGCTACTTTTTAATAAATTAAAAAGACCAATTGATAGAGGAGGTTTGGGTCTACCAAAGATGTTGTATTATTACAATGCTTATCTGGCCCACCGGTCACTTCTTCGTGAGAGAGCCCCACCCTTGTATTGTATCGAGCAATCTGTTCTTGCCCCATTATCGCCCTTACAATGCCTGTCTGTTAAACTGTATGGTGAGGCAAAAACACATCAGATAATCTCTCACGTAAATGTTGTTTGGACCAAAGTGGCCCGGCTGTTTGAACTGATCCATATCTAAATACTTCATCAAGTATTTGGCAAAATCCAAAGTTATGTATTGGTAGATCTCCCCTTTTTTGGAGGGATTGGTAAGAAAAGGGCAATTTTTGTGTGCAAATACTCCCAACTTTAAAAAATAAAATTCAATATATTCTGAGTTGCTGAGTTATTTTCCCTGTAATATCCAGACCTTTATTCTCCAAATATTGCAGTTTTCACACTGGAGGATCTCTATCTTGGTGGCATATTGAAATCCTTGAGGATGTGATACAGGAATCCCTAGGTCTACATTTTTCAGATATTTGCAACTTTGTTAGTGGGGATTTTTGGATCCAGTTCTTCGGATTGTTGAGATTTGGTTTAAAAGACCCACCAAATTGTTGGAAATGTAAAACAGAGGACGGCCAATTACTTGATGTTCTATGGTCCTGTGATAAGGGACCCAGGTTCCATTCAGCACAAAACTATTTGTTCTGGGAGACGGGTCAATCATAAGCGGGATGGATAAGCACATAAGAAGCTGGGTCCAAACTATTATTTTTACAGGATGGAGGAATTAAGGGGTGCCGTCAATCCAGGAGTGGGCTTATGAGATGGCTTTGAAAAAATGTCATATAAACAGTTTGCCAGATTAAATGTCTACACTAAAAAATTGGGAAAGTACCTGAGCTTTCTAGAGGGCAAAACTCTGTGGCTTATTTAAATTACACAAACCTTATCAAATAGCTGAAATGAATAGATGACCCTCTTACCTGAATGGCCGGCTCATGGGCTCCCAGCTCGGCCTCCAGTCTCTTGTGTTTCTTCCTCAGATTCTGTACTCCTGTCAAATCACGTCCGTAGTCCTCCGAACTCACAAGCAACTTCTTTTCTCTGTTTGGTATTGGGGCAGAAATGTGTATGTTTAAGTTGAGGCCAATTTGGGTTGCATCAAGGCTTTCTGTATTTGGAAGATTTTGGAAGTCTTCTCTCTCTTTTCCCTGCCCTCTCCTGTTCCCCTCTTTTCCTCTGCTCCCTTCTCCTGCTCTCCTCCCCTGCTCTCAACTCCAATCAATTAAATTTTATTATAGCCCAAAATCACAAATCACCCTTGAGGGCTTTACAATTTGTACAGCTTACGACACCTTCTGTTCTTCGAACGTTTAAACGGGGAAATGGTGGAAACCTCAGGATGAGCAACTGAAGAGGGATCCCTCTGACAGGACAGACAGGCTTGCAAAAGTGTTGTGTGTACAGAACAGACCAGCATAATTACAGTATAAACTTAAATGGCCTATCAAAGTAAACAAACACTTACAAGAATTACCGTAATATACTGATTTTTCAGTGACGGTAATAATTATTTTTTAAGCAAGCTAGGTTAGCACACCCACAACCTTACTGTGCCTATTAACATGTTAATTTAGGCTACATACATGTATCCATATATTTACATTTTTTGCTGTGGCGAGCAACAATGTTGTTACTATCGGAAACACTGTCGTGCCCATCCATTTTGAAAGACCAACAGCCAAGTAAAGTAAGTAAAGAAGTTACACAAGTAACTTCAAAAAAGGATACGATTGTCTCATCCCATCTCCCCTCTGATTCCCTTGCAGATAATTACATGATCCAAGGGGATCTCTCTTACTTGATCCAAGACTCTTCATCATCCAGGTCCCTGAAGAACTGATGCAGGCGGTGGGACTCATTGAGTTTGGCCCGGCGACCGGCAGCCATGCTCTTGATCTTGGCGAAGCGGCTGTTGACGGCATCACGCTTATCCTTCACCAGTGAGGTATCGAAGGCATTGCTGGCCATCAGGCTGTCAGCCTGGCCGTTCAGATCCTTCAGACGATCCTGCAGAGGAAGGTGGTCAGAGGTTCTCATTATAACTCTTAATCTATAGATGTATTTACATGGATTGCTTCAACTCTTTTTTTGTAATATGTGATGAGTCTAAAAATGACAAATGTTCTGAAATAAGGTCTTGTGTTACCGGAGGTGCAGCTGACCCACATGCAGAGCCATTTGTAATAATGCCTACATACCTCATGTAGGCTTGGGCTGGTGTAAAAAATTTCAAACCGGTTTGAAATCAAACCAAACCGATATACTGAATTTTACCACTAGGTGTAGGCACTTGTCTTAGCTACTGTAGTGACTCCAGTCCACATGGTGGCAGTAATGCACCTCAAAGCCTTGTTTTTTTTGCAGTGAAGTTATAATAACCTCTTTGGTTTAGGTGTATACACTTTGCCTCGTCTTTTTCAGCTCACCTCTTTTGTCGGCTTGAAATACCTTATTACCAGTGTTAGTCAGGCTACTTCTACAACAGGAAAGTGTAGAGAGCTGTTACCAGTTAGTTAAGCTTTAATACACTGAAGCTAACATTAGCCCCCAAATAAATGCGCAGGTACAGGTGCAAGAGAGCTTGCTATGGCAAAAGGCTGGTGCCTGCAGCCATAGCAGCCCTAAACAAAACCAGATAAAACACATCAGTGCGACTTTGTGTTATCTGGCATTTTCCTGCATGTCATTCTGTTATGTTTGTACTTCTGTTTCCCTGTAAGCGTGCTGTCCATAACGTACAGTGTTATGACAAATCATTTTTCCTTGGGGACAATAAAGTCTACTTGATCAATAAAAGAGGTAAGCAACTGAAAAGCTATTTGATTCAGAAAACAAATAAATAGCTTCTGCCCAACACTGCTTGTAATACAAGTTGGATTTAGTGCCTTACATATCGGCTACTTTTTAATATGCAAGGTGTCATAGTTAAAAATGCTGTTTTGAGGCTCAACCGCGACCAAGAAAATGATAGCTCAGCGCTGTCTCTCTCCCTCAAGACAGGAGGGTGGGGGGTGGGAGAGAGGAGTTGTTCTTGTTAAAGTGTTTGTCTGTTCTATTGTTGTTGTTTAAAATGAAAAAATAAATAAAAAAATTGATCTTAAAAAAATAAATTAAATAAAATGCTTTTTTGACTGGTTAGCATCAAATCAAACCGGTTTAGCTGGTTCCTGAAACCGGAAATCAACCCATCTCTAACCTCATGGGCAGAAATATCAGCCTCCAGCAGCTGGTGTTTCTTCAGCAGGTTGTTGACTGAGGCCAGATCTTTGCCATAATCTTCAGAGGCAAGAAGAGCTTCCACCTGAGAAACAACAAATGTGCACCAGACTTTGAGATTTTTTTCCGTACATTAGTGTGTCAAATGTTTTTACACATGCATCTGGCATGCAGATTCTCACCTCAGAGAGCCAAAAGTCAAAGTCCTTGATGCCTGTGTTGAAATTCTGCTGCTTGTTGGCCTCTTTGAGTTTCTGGCTCTTTTCTGCAGATTTGTTGACGAGGAACTGCCACTGTTCATCCAGAGCGTTGAGGCGCGCCTGTGGTCATGGTTGAGGTTATTTTCATTTCTTCACCATAATTTGAGAACATTTCTCCATCTATAACGTTAACGCTTTCTCAAGCGCTTACATGATTGGTCACAGGATTTTTATGTCTTTCTCTTTGTTATTGTTAACTGTAAATCTCATTCTGCTGTTAAGCCACCTTTGAGTGTCTGCTGAATGCCCAATATTCTACAATAAACTTGTCTGTATATTGTGAATGCTGTATAACTGAATACATAAAAAATATACCTTGACTGCGTCCTCGCTGCCGGCACAGGCTCCTCTCTGGATCAGAGTGTTGCCAGTATCAATGACCCCACGGATTCGGTCTGCGTTGGCGTGCAGCTCGGCCTCAAATGCCTGATGTTTCTGATGCTTACTCTGACAGCACACACAGAGGACATGGACACAACATGAGAATCACAAGGTGGACAAGCTCCTATTTTATAGATTAAATGTTCTGAACTCTCCTTAAATTGAGATACACACTTAACATGTAGCATTGCTTTCATACTTACATTCTGCACAAGAGCTGACATGAAAGTCAGTTTGACTAAGTTTGATTGATAAACCAGTATCTGAAGCATTATGAGGCTGTCAAATAAAATTGTTGTTAATGTAAGCTTTACAATGCTTGTCAAATTGTCTTTGTTACTGAAAACTACTTCGTAACTAAAACAACTGAGGGTAAAATAAAAAATAAAAATTACTTCAACACAGAACGCCGACCATGACAGACATTGACAGGCATAAAGGACAAACAAGTGAAGAGCACAAAATGGCAGTGTAGAAGACAACATCTGCAACAGAGCTAACTTTGAAAAAAAAAAAATAATCATAAAATACTGAAGGAAGAGTCACTTCAAAGTTGCTTCATTTTTGTATCTTTCTGCATTTTTATTACCTCTTAGTAAATATTGTCTTTAAACATATAAACTAATAAAAATATTATATAGGTATGTCCCGATCAGCTTTTTTGGCCCCGGATTCAAATTTAAAAATATTGAGTCCCGATCCTATTCTTGCATTTGCTCAGATAATAGAGCTGCACACAGTTTTTTTGTTTACAAAACTAACAAAGTAACTAAAAAATGTCTCAAGCTTAATACATTTAACTTAGTAAACCAAGTTCTCTTTAGGATCCCAGCAAACCCCCAACCAAAAATAAACAAACCGTCTCAAGTTCCCCGCTGGACAACCAAAACTAAACTTGCGCTTAATAGTCAATCTTTGATAAAACTAAACTTATAGGCTTTTCTGACGTGGTTTTAACATCTGTCCTGAGTAATCGGATCACAAGTGGACAGCTCTAGGTGCATGTGTTTTCACCTGTCTGTAGAATATGTCTCCAAATGTGTCCTCAGTGACCACTTATGATCGGATCTCACTTCCCTGCTCTATATGCAAATACACACATCATTTCTGTTTGCATATAGGCTGGTTGTGTGCGTGTGTGTTTTTTTTTAAGATAATTTTTTGGGGCTTTTTCCGCCTTTATTTGTGAGAAAGGGGAGAGAGGGGGAAGACATGCAGGGAATTGTCACAGGTCAGATTCGAACCCTGGACCTCTGCGTCGAGGCATAAACGTCTCAGTATACGTATGCCTGCTCTACCACTGAGCCAACCCGGCCACTGGTTGGGTGTGTTTATAATGTCAGTTGTTGCTTTCCCATAAATCAGGTAAAAAATTAAGAAGCGCTGCCCACAGACTGTGTGCCGACCATAGACTGTAGCCTATATAAAAGGGTGCAGACATAAGGAGATCTACTGATGGGCGGCAGGACCTGTGCAGGAGAAACAGATGTTTTCTTTTTTAAAGTTTCTGTATGTTCAGCTCTCAGTACGTTTGTAGCTTCTAACGGAATCTCTGTGGTTTGAAGTTTAGTTTATATTATAACTGTTTTTTATGTTTCATGTTTGCTAGGAGTCGCGTTACGTTACAGCAAGCTGATGTAAATGATCAGAGTAAGGTTACCAGAGTGAATGCCGATCCCTGATCAGTTAAAAAAAAAAAAAAAAGCCCATATTGGCTCTGATCCGATACTTGCAATCGGGACATCCCCAATATTATATACAGAGCCAATTAGGCACAGAGCCAACGATTGCTTTTCACAATTCAGAATTTGTCCACTTGCTAATCGTCAATTTAATTAGTTTGACTGCCGAATCAAACACCTGAAGCAAGTTTAAAGATAAGCCCCCTCAAGAATTGAAAATAAAAATGGAAGCCACACCCAACAACTAGTAGCCTTCAATGACAAAACAAATCTAAAATAAAAGACAAAATGAACACAAAATTAAGTTTTATCTTAAATTAACAAAATTAAAACCAGGTGGAAAAGAAGCTGGCACTCAACAGTGCTGATGAGGGACAAACTCAAGATGGACGGAGTGCTTATTCTACGTCGTGTTTACACACATACACACAGCAAAGACATGAACACATGGAGGACAACCTGCTCGGATGTTAGTCAGCTGACACACTACTCAAACTTACCAGCAGCTTGGACAGCTATAAAAAAAAAAAAAGACAGTGGGAGAAAAATTCAGTCTCACTTCAACCAGGACACGGAGGGATTTGACACAGTTAAAGTATCATCAATCAAACAAGACAAACAGATTAGTAATTTTAATTTAGCTAAGGACCCGTGGCCCTGAAATCAGTTACCATCTGTGAAAATAAATGTTTCCTGGTTTTCTTTTAAGATTTACTTAAAAAGAAATTACTATATGTTCTATTCACTACATTCATGGGTGGAATTTACGCTCACACTTAAAACCATTCTGAAGGAATTCCATGTACTTCTTTCAGACTACCTCTGTTGGTATGAACTTCTGTGAGTTGGGCCTGTGCTAGTAGAAGCCAAATGTATACCTGGATGTTGGTAGGGTCTTTGTAGGACTCATCGGTTGCAGTTTGCAGCTTCTCGCTGATCCAAGCCTCAATCTCATCCACATCCCTGCTGAACTGCTGCAGGGTCTGGGATTCACCCAGCTTGGAACGCTTTTCGATCATCTGAGCCTTCAGCCGGCGCCACCTTTCAAACATCAGAATTTGAAGTTTAAAGTGAGCTCAAACACAAGCATGATGAAAATTATGATACTTTGAATTTGATACCAATACCACCACAATACTTTTTTCGATACTTTGTGTGAATAAAAACTTCATAGCCTAATTAGCAGACTAACTATGTCAGATAAACATTGAGTCTTCAAATGACAGTTCATTATGTTAACAGTCTGTCTTTTTGAATGACAAGAGGTACAGGTTAATTGCAAAAGTGAAATCAAGTGCATGTAATCACAAGCATTGAAGAGTGCTCAATTCCGTTGGCCATGTTGCAGCTGTGCGTGATTGGCTATTACCATAAAAAGCACCCAAAGTTTTTTGCAAAGTTTTTAGAAACTGGGTAGGAATTCGGTCGATACCCAGCCCTAGTCATGTGTGTCAGAAACAAAGGACATTACATGTAGGGTTCCCAAAGGCTCTAGCTTAGGGCTTCTCTTATTTCTTATATACAGTACATATATCAAGAATATGGCAGCTGCTGGGAAAAGCAAACTTCTGTTGTATGCCGATGATTCTACATTTGTGCTATCTGGGTCAGATATCTGTGAGATTTGGATCACTCTTGTTAAGCATCTAGGATGTATTAGAGTGGCTTATAAAAAATAAAGGCTTTTAATACATTAAGGCAAAACTGAACTGAAACGTTTCCTGTTTGGAAATGAGCGGAAGTAGTTGAGGACAAAAAAGTTGAAAGTTCTGTGTAAAGGAACTGAAACTGTGTTACCAAATGTTTCCTACCTGTCGAGTACTTCATTGCGGCGGTTGAAGATCTCAGGTTTGGCGTAATGGTCGGCTCCAATCAGCTGGTCAGCAAAGGACTGCAGAGCAGCAATCTTCTCCTCCTATACAGCAGGGCACCATTTAATCTATAGAACACAACTACCGATCAATTTTAAAAGCTTTCACTGAGCGGCTAAACATCTTACTGACCTGCACGTTAATGGCCTTGTCAAAGTCTTCATGTTTCTTGATGAGGGCCTCCACACTGTCCAGGGAGTCACCCTTGTCGTCACTAGCAAGGAAGGCTTCACGAGCTGCCATCCAGTTCTCAGCCTGCTCACAGTCTCGGTTGAAGAGCTGCAGAGGGACAAGGACAACAGTCAGTGGAGGAACCAAGAAAGCCGTCAGAGACAACATAATTGCTCATAAATTCTATAGTTTTTGTTTCATCTGTTAATGAGCTTGCCAGTAATTTTAAAGTTTTTAGTGTAGGGCTTCCCTGCACCCAAAAATGCAGGTTTTTTCCCCTACAACAAAAAAATCTAACTGAAGTGCTTTCAGTAATAGACAAACTTGCCAATAGTCACTCAAACTATCATTTTCACCTGGAAATAAAAAAAAATAAAATAATTTTTTTTTTAAAACCTCTTGCTTATCTCATCAATCTTTCTATTACCAGTGGGAGTTTCCCCAGTAAATGGAAGCTAGCAAGAGTATAATATATACATTTTTGGGAGAAAGTTCACCAGCTAATGATGGACAATCAAATTATTATCTACATCCATTACAGTTTGGCTAATGACTAAACATGAGTTCCACAGTGTTCTGTCTTTGGTCCACTTTAGTCTATACTGTATATAAATGACTTTACACAATCATGTCTTGGAGCAGGTTTCCAGATTATGCAGTTACAGATACATACATATGTATGTATCTGGTAGAACTAGTCCAGACAGCTGTCAAATCACCTAGAGTAGTGGTTCCCAAAACTTTTCCCGCAGGGAATAATTTATTCAGCCTTGCCGCACACTCTATGATCTTTTTACATTTAAGTAACATCTTGGTCACAAGCAGGATCTAAAATAACCAAGCCTCTTATGATGAAATATATTTGAGCAATTCAAACTTTGGACATGAAGCCAGTAAGATCACGTCATTGCCACGTTCTTAAGAAATGAAAAGTTTTGATCATTTTAATAAATTTGCTAATCTTGACCTTATTTATAAATGCCTACATACCCAGGCTCCTTAGGTGCTCAGTGAACGTGTGGTTCCACTCAGAGCTTTAAGCTCATTAACACATGGAGCATCTAATGGGAATTATTAGGTGTCCTTACGTAAATCCTCATTCGGACAAAAGGCTTTTTCGGATTGGGGGATCAACATGTAGAATTACCTTATCTACAGAAGTCATAGTGGAACCTGAATGGGATCATTTTAAACTAAACAGTTCTTGAAGAGGGAGCAGTCATGTAGTCATGAATGATCTGGTGCTTTTCTCTTTATGGTGCTTTACTGTAGTAGTTTGTGTCTTGTATTGTTTGGGCTCTATTTTCTCATTGAGCTCTGAGTTTTGTGTTTTCATGTACATACCTCAAGGTTCCTAATAAGTACCAAAGGGTAGATTTGTTGTGCAGATGGGAGATTCAGCATTTACATCACAGCGAAACAGATTTACAGGACATAAAGACAAATACATGCACAAGTACCTATTGGTCAGTTTATGTTCTGTACCATCTCTTATGCATTTGTTGTTAAGTTTTAGGTATTTTAAAAGGCCCATCTAGGGGAGGGCATCGCAAATAAGCTTAGGCTAAAATGCTGTGGTGTGTGGTATTGGTTTGTACTACACACTTGTCCTTATACAATGTATATTAAAATAAAATAACAGTTTCTGGTCATGACATGGCTCAACACTTCTAATACCTGGAGCTCGAGGCACTGGTCCAACATCATGCGACGCTGCACCCAGGCCTTTTCTAGGTCAGCACGCTCACGGTCTAGAGCTTCTAGTTTCTGCTGAATCTCAGGACTAGCATAGTGGCCTCGCACCAGCAGCTGCTGACCAAACTGTTCAAAGGCCTGGAAGGTACCGGCACGAGCATCAATCTCTGTGCGGTGTTCCTGGAAAATAGAAAAAGAAAAGAAAGATGAATCAGTAAGGTTTGATGGCAAAAAACATGCACTGATATCTGCAATTTTTTACATTATCAGAATGGAGATCTGGAGTTCTGGAGTTCAATACCTGGTGTCTTTCCAGAAGGGCCTCAGCTCCGGTCACGTCTTTGGCCAGCTCCTCCGAGGACACCAGCCCTCGTATGCCATTAATCCAGGACATCAAATCTCTGTGCACAGATGAGAAGTTATGGCCAAAAAATATCACACAGATGGCATTTCTTAAATTTAGACATCTCTCTCTCAAAAACTACATAACTACAAATCTGACCCAGTGGCATCCACCAGCTGTTCTCTCCTCACCTGAAGTCAGAGAGGAAGCGCTGAAGGTCGTGGGAGTTGCCAAGTTTGTCTTTGCGCTGGTCAGCACGTCCCACCAGGCTGCTCCAGGCAGTGTTCAGCTCAGTGCATTTCTCCTGGATGTCATCTACTGCCTCAGGGTGGGACTGGATCAGACGCTCTGCTGTCTCCCCAAGAGAGTTCACCTGGGCAGGGAAGTAGGAACAATGAGTGACAGCCTTAAGGGAAAAAAATATATATATTCAGCCAGAGGCTTAGTTTGTAGATCTACTACAATCTCAAATAAATGAAAAAAGCGCCGACACGCCAAGCCGATAATCGGCTGTTGGACAGCCTGGCGAGGTCAGTGACTCGAGTCTGTTTGGTGTGTTCCGTGCAGTCGTCCGTCCAAGGGGCCGTCGGCCTTCATTTTGGCCGATTTGACATGTATAAATCGGTGGGGCGGGCACTGCCGGCAGTCAGACTCAAATGACCCATCTGATTGGTAGAGTGCTAACCCGGAGACTAGAGTCTTTCAAAATCTGCCGAAAATCTTTTAAACTGACCTTTGTCGATCTGAAATGAAGACAGATTCAGCAACTGCACAGCCTATTTCTCGCTTAAAATGTTTTCAGAAACACGTTTCTGTTAACTATTTTAGTACAATATGAGATCGTATTCTGAACTAGCCGCCATGAATTCTGTCTTTGAATTTCCGGAGAAACCAGACCCATGACGCATTCGTCCAATCAGCTGCCGGTTTTCATTTTTGGTTTCAGATTAGCGCCGCCTGCTGTTATGGAGACGTATTATATCTCGTCGCTTTGGTGTGTTCCGAGGCACTTTTTTTGACCAACTCGGGGAGACTGATCAGTCCAACTGCCTTTTCTGCCGAGGGTCGGCCGTCTGGTCAGTGTGTCTGCAGCTTAAAATACAATCTGACCTTATCACCCAGGGCTGCCAGGTCTCTCTCAAAGCCTTCATGTTTGCGCTGCAGAGCCTGGACACTGGCCAAGTCATGACCATAGTTGTCAGTGTTGAGGGCCTGGTTCTTCTCCTCAATCCACTCTTTAGTCTCATCAGCATCCCTGAGGAGGCACAAACAAATTTTGTTCAAATGTTATGAAGGAAATTTTTCTGTGCTTTAACATCTGGAGGTGTTGTGTGTGTGCAAGTAATAAGGACTGAGGGTTTTGCCCCTACTCATGGTTTCCATTTAATTACTGGGAAATATATATGAAATAAAATCCTTACACTTCAAGTTTCTATAACTACTAATCAGTATGAAGGTTTGATTTTAAAATGTTTTCTATTACGGGTAAAAATGGTCTTAATGCAACCATTATTACTCATGTAAGTATCTTACTACAAGTTTTATACACTCACCTAAAGGATTATTAGGAACACCATACTAATACCGTGTTTGACCTAATCCTATGAATATGGGCCAACATTTCTAAAGAATGCTTCCAGCACCTCGTTGAATCAATGACACAAAGAATTAAGGCAGTTCTGAAGGCGAAAGGGATCCCCCACACCATTACACCACCTCCAGCCTGCCCAGTGGTAACAAGGCATGACGGATCCATGTTCTCATTCTGTTTACGCCAAAGTCTGACTCTACCATCTGAATGTCTCAACAGAAATTGAGACTCATCAGACCAGGCAACATTTTTCCAGTCTTCAACTGTCCAATTTTAGGGTGCTCGTGCAAATTGTAGCCTCATTTTCCTATTTTTAGTGGAGATGAGTGGTACCCGGTGGGGTCTTCTGCTGGTGTAGCCCATCCGCCTCAAGGTTGTTCGTGTTGTGGCTTCACAAATGCTTTGCTGCATACCTCGGTTGTAATGAGTGGTTATTTGAGTCAAAGTTGATCTTCCATCAGCTTGAATCAGTCGGCCCATTCTCCTCTGACCTCTAGGCAACAAGGCATTTTCGCCCCCCCAGGACTGCAGCATACTGGATGTTTTTCCTTTTTCAGACCATTCTTTGTAAACCCTAGAAACAGTTGTGCGTGAAAATCCCAGTAACTGAGCGACTATGAAATACTCAAACCAACCCGTCTGGCACCAACAACCATGCCACGCTCAAAGTTGCTTAGATCACCTTTCTTTCCCATTCTGCTCAAGCAGCTGCCATGTGATTAGTTGATTAGATAATTTCATTAACGTAAAATTTAACAGGTGTTCCTAATAATCCTTTAGATGAGTGTAAGGGTTTGTCTCATCTGTGGAGCCATATAAATGTAAAGTGGATTTATTTATGCCTCTAAGAAGCAAACACCACAATGCTGGCAACTAGTTGTTAGTTTCAGAAAAACTGGGTTCATTAGTTTATACACCTTTTAAAGCTAGGCCATGTAACTTCTCAAAAGGAAGAGATAATACATTCTTCCTCTTACAAACTAAAGTTGAATTAATAAGCAATAAAACTTGCTGCCACAGCCTTGCTTGGTCTGGTATGACCACTAGCCTATGGTGGCTAATGTTAGCAAACTTTACATCGATATTGCTGTGTTCTAGAAGAAGAAGAAGAAGAAGAAGAAGAAGAAGAAGAAGAAGAAGAACTTGGACTTATATAGCGCCTTTCATGGTGCCCATTATGAGTCAGTTTTCGGATTCTTCTCCATTTGTGCCACTGCTCTCAAATCCAAATAGATACTTTTTCCACAATAAGTTAGATTCTCAATAGCAATTCTTTGTTGTATTCTGGAATGTGTTCAAAAGGAAGACATTATACAAAAAGTATGTTTTGAACTGGATGTTCTTTATGTCACGGCTGTTTTCTCATTTTGCCCCAGCTTAACGCAGGCTCCAATACTAAATTTGAATTGTATGGATCTAGTGACTATCAAAGATGAAAGTGAGGTAAAAACACAAACTGGGTCTTCCTATAAGCTGTAGGTAATATCACAAACACCACATGTGTTTTCCTACAGTCTTTGGTTTGTACCTGTGGAATCGCTGCACCTCATGGGCACTGCCCAGCATGTTGCTCCTTTCTTCAGCCAGCTGCTGCAGGGACCGCCAGCGATTATTCAGCTCCTAGACATAAAACAATGATAAAACAATTACTCTACACTCTTCAGAGTTTGCTCAGCCCTTCTGGAGCCTGTTTCTTCTAGTTTGGGTGTTAAAATTTGCAATGATCTTCCGTTTGAGAACTAAACACACCCTCAATTTAAGAGGGACACATCAATTGATCATAGCATTAAAGAGCATCATCAGATAAACTTGGAAATTATGATTTAAGGTAAGTGAGGAATGCTAAATCAAATATGTGCTAGAATGTGCAAATTTGCATTGTGTGTTTGTTAGGCGAGACAGTGATAGATAAACAAAGGCACGTGGATGATGGGTGTTAAGTGCATAGGACTGGATGCATGTTAAGATCATTACAAAAAGTCAGGATCTACAAAAAGATGCTAAAGAAAACTTATTTAGCATGCAACAAAAGGGATGATAACAGGACGAACAAATGCCATGGATGATAACAGGACGAACAAATGCCATGGATGATAACAGGACGAACAAATGCCATGGGAAACAGGATGAAACCAAACAAACTGAACACTCAAGTCAGGTTTCAGAGAGTTGGAAGAGACAGATCATGTGGCACCATAAAGAAACCATGATGATGGTTAGTTTTCTGATCACAATGCAGGACAGTAGAGCTAGGGGACAATTCAGAATGAGGACAGGGTGTACTAGTTAATCTTACCTTGATAGTATTAAAGTTAGCCGTTGTTTGAACAGCCAAGCGTATGTTCTATAGTCAAAGGTGAACAAAACATGGCAAAAAGAAGGGGGGAAAAAAAGAAGAGGGCGAAAACAGGAGAACACCACACCAGTCAAGAATGTTATATAAAACTCCCAGGGTTTGTTTTAGTCTTCTACTAAGACCAAACAAGACTTCACACCAATCAGGACATATTAAGCACTGCAACCAAGGCTAGAGCCGAACCAGGCAACAAGCCCCAAACAAAATACTTAATAAATAAATGAGACATAATTTAAATAACAAAAAAAAGCTTTGGAGTGCCAATGGTCCCTGGTTGTCTCATTAATGTCGAATGTCGAGTACAAAACATTAAGCCTCATGCAAGTAAAATGTCTTTAGGCATGATTGCAGTAGATTCCAGAAGTGACACATCAGTATCCAACATCATCAACATTGCACAGTTACTGTATCACATCAACATACACTATCTATTTTGTATAAAAATACATTAAACAACTGAATGTTTGGACACAGATTTAACAGTGTTAGATGAAGCTTACCTTCCATGGAGATGCAGTCTTGGAATCAGCTTCATCCTGTTCAATAAAATGTATGTGTCACAGCACAGTCTAATTTTTTTGTTGTGATATTTGAAAGGTTTCCTAAATATAAAGCAAAATGTATGCAAAGTATACAGAAATGATCAAAACCTTGCCGGGAGCAGCACCAACCAGTTCTTGCTGCTACACGTGGAAGAAAACATGATCTCAATGGGTTAGGGTTAGTTAGGGTTCATAAAGTTAAACCAGGGAAGTAGAACTTACCTGAGCCTGAACCATGGGGGCCTCCTCAGCCATGAGGCCTTCAGACTCCAGCTCAGATGCCACTTTGTTGATGTCCCTCAGGCGAGACTCATTGGCCTTAAGGTCCTGGACCAAACAAAAGAACAACATCATACACTTTTAATAATAATCTCAACAAATACACACAGTAGCTAAGATTAGGTTATACTAGTTGCTTACTAATCAATAAAATACATTACATGATTTCATCATATAAATCACGTGTCAAACTCAAGGCCTGGGGGGCCAAATCCGGCCCTTGCAAATTTTGATTCAATTTAGGTTCACAGCTAATTTTGGCCCGACTAGTTGTGCACCACACCAAAAAAACAAATAAAAATAAAAAAAATCAGGAAACCGTTTTTCATACTGTAATTATGCAACACTGCCGTACAGAATTTGACAGATTTGTTGACTTTGAGACTCAGAATTCCCCAAAGAAGCAGATCATTTTTTAATATTCAGGCTGTGAAACAGGTTGTTGTGAGTTGGCTGGGTGGTAGCTGCTTTTAAAAATGTAATGTTTGTTTTTCATGACTTGCTAAATTCTACGATGGCTAAGAAACTTTATTGCTGACTTTTATTGTTTTGTGTCAACCAAACTGTATGGGAGAAAGCTATATGAGACATGCAATAATACAAGTGAATTGACCTTTTTGTTAAATAAAAGCATGTCAATAAACTCAACATGTCCGGCCCTTATTGTGATCATCATTTCCAGTATGGCCCTTAGTGAAATTGAGTTTGACACCCCTGATATAAATGATAATCAAGTAAAACATTTGCATTACATTAGAGAGCTAAATCAACAAGTTCAGATGTTTGTCATGAGAGTCTATAAAGCCCAAGTGAAACCAGAACTTATAATAACAGAATAATAATTTCAACTTTTTTTTCTCCCAGAAAGAAAACAATTAAATAAATTCTGCATGAGAGATTGGATTAAATTACAGAAGCTAGTGGAAAAGAAGATAACCCGGACGTCATGACTTTACCTTTCTGTAGAAGAAAACTTTTTAAAACATCAGAGGACATTACCTTTTGGAAGTCGTCAAACTTCTTCTGCAAGACCTCAACCTGCTCCAGGTCAGAGCCGACCTCTTCATTAGTGAGAGCGCTCTCCTTCTCATTGATCCACTGCTGTAGCTCATTGGCCTCACGGAACAACATGAACTTTTTGCAGCTCTTCTCTAGCATGTCCTTGCGTTTCTCTCCCAGCTCCAACAGAGTACCATACCTTAAAAAAAGTTGCAAAAACATAATCCAATCAAATCATTTAATGTGCCTTGAAAAGCTTATCAGTCCCTCTTATAACATGCCTCACTTTTAAAAGATTTAAAAAGAGAGCAATATGTAATATATTTACTGTACTAAATCATAAAATGACCATATGTCATCAGATGTTAAGGAAACATGCTAGATTGAAATAAGTCCGTCTCTGACAACAATGCCAAAGCCACTAAGTTCTCCTTTGAAATTGCCATTCCGGTCATTACATTTTTATATTTAATGGGGTCTGGAAAGTAGTAAAACCGCATATCTTCCCCCTGCTGAAATTCTTCCTCAGCTTCTGTTTAGCAGCAGTAGCAGTTCATTTAAGAGGACAGTGAGGTTACGGTCTTTATAGCGGTGGTTGCAGTTAGATTTTTAGCCGACGGCCTTTTATGACAGTAGCATCTAACTAATATTGACATTGTGGGACGTTGGGTTTAGCGCTCAACCTGGCAACCCCTGTGAACTTCCTCTAGTCCGGTGAGGAGAGGCTGGGGGAGACAACTCTCTACAGGACTTTGTATTTGGACTGCAGTAACCATTTTAAATGCCATCTGTCCGCATTTCATATTGCTCCTTTAAAAATCATCTTTTTTTTGGAGAAAATCTGCTCTTTTGAGGAATTTGTATTTATTGCTAGTAATCCCTTTATTTCTCTGATAAAAACTGATGGTTCTCAAAATTGCAAAATCACTCTGTATCGCTGAATCACTCAGTAAATGAATTGATCAGTCAATCAGCAGAAAATTATTTTGATAATGGAAAAGTTGTTCATGTTGTTTCTTAAAAAGAAAAATTAGCCACTTTTATGAGGATGTCCAAATAGTGTTAATGGTAAATTTAGTCGATTGAAGTAATACAATTCTCAGTGCGTGCTATATCGCTAAAGCTGCAGTTTGCAGCAGCACAATCTGTTCTTCCTGCATCCAGCACGGTCATTTGACATGACAGTGATGTAGTTGGAGGGAAGGAACAACTATAGGCTATTTCAGCCTTGATTTTGCCTCCAGCTAGCGAGGGGGCATGTGTAGATTCCACACAACAACAGAACTTCCTTTTTCTCTTCATTTTTATTACCAACTAGCTACATTTCCAACAGCAAAAATGGCATCCCAAAATATAAGTGCAGAGGTTGTAATGCACGAGGATACATTTTACAGTGTTTTGGCCGACTCAGATATTCAGCTGTATTTATTCCAGCCAGAGTAAATGGGCGAAGAAATGCAGTTGAGAAGATATGGCCGGGGAGCCTCCAAAACTGAGTTGCTGAGAGAAAAAACAGAGTGGTGGTGCCTATGCTGAAATTGACTTCCGATGTCAACAGAAATGGAAACGTTTTGCTGCAGTGAGCGTGGGCAGTTTGTTTGTTAGATGCGGTGTCCGACGCCAACCCCAAGTGAGCATGTGTGTGCGTTACTATGCATGAAAGTTTTACTTCTCACTTCAACAGAGGGGTGCTGGAGACCCTTTTCAGAATAAAATAAACTGGAAAAGACAACCAAGACCAGCAGGGCCGAGAGGGCAGATGATGAGTTCATATTTTTGTCACTGCTATTGTAAACTATTTTGTTGAGTTGCCAATTAGCGAAATGCTGAGTGAATTTAAGTTAGGCTTAAAGGTCCAGTGTGTAACGTTTTTAGTTGTTCATTCTCAAAATCTGTGTTGCCCGTTCACAAACTTGTCCTTTTTCATGAATATTTACCACCACCATCAATTCCAAGTATTCCTATTGGCTTGACATTTTACATTTGTGTTTGCGTGAACTGGGGTGGACGCTCCATATTCATGCACCATCTTGAAATACGTTAGCCAGTAAGGGACATAAAGGATATACTGCTCCGCCTTTCGCGTTTTCGCTGTCACATGATAAACTTGCAGGTGCTGCTAATTCTGCTAATGGGTAAAGTTTGAAGAAGGAAACATGGAGGACTACACATATTCAAAATTCAAATTTCAGGAACAGGAGTCTTCTTCTTCACCGAGAAAAATAAAGGATATTGAAAAGTGAAAGAGACCGGCGTCATCAGAAAAAAGCGTGAAGGCTACCGTAGCTGTAATACGTACTTTGAACTGTGTGGTGCGAGAGAGTTGATTGCAATATATGATCTCAACGCTAGATGGGAGAAATTCCCACACACTGGACCTTTAAATTGTGAAAAGATAAAAACGGAAGACCGTGTGGAAATAAAGATTTGCTCTATTGGTTTACTCTGGTTCAGATTACAGAGCCACCATGTTTTTATTTTATTACCTGCATCAAGTTTAGGCACAACTCTGCTAAATTGTTTTGGCCGGGCTTCGGTTGGTCGTGCGCAATGCATCCTGACACATGTAGGATCTGCTGGGACGGCTCAGCAAGCAGGAGAACTCAGCTATCTCGGCCAATATAGCAGGCACTGAGGAATTTATTGCAGCAATTGACTACATTTACCACACCAATTGGACATCCACATAGAAAGGTGGCACATTTTCCCTTGCTGGTTTCAGCTTCTCCAATGTGAGGATTTGCTCCTCATCTCCATTTTTTGTTTATTTGATAATCACCAGTTAAAGTTTTACCCAATAGAGTTGCATGTAGTTAAAGTTCATAATGACTTGACAGGTTTTCTTTTCATTTGATTTTATTGTGGAGCAGGTCTCTCGCGTTTGTATGGGCTTCTTATTTTCTTATTCTCTCATTTATTTTCTGCACCATGTTTTGTAAATGTACAGTAAATACCAATAAAAAAATTGGAGCAGTTAGACTTCTGCTGAACCAGGCAGATTTCAATCATGAATCCTGGAGCCACTAGGATCAGAATTTCTCTGACTGGCACCTTGAAAAATGAAGTAACCTATAGAATATTGAAACAAAGCCAATCAAATGTGTAGAACAGAACAGCTTATGATATGAGAGAAAATCAGAAATGAACATCCATAGGCAAGCCTGGGATGAGAAAGATGTGAAAGGTCTGCATCAAATGTTCTTCTCTCCCTATACTGAATAGAAGACGAGCGTGAAGTAGTGACAGTGTCGCACAACATGAGGTTTTTTTTGGGGTTGGGAGAGATGTAAAACTGTGATGATATTTAGTGGTATCACAATCACAAGAACACGCAGACTAGGGACGCTTCCTACTCACAGCTCTTCCACCTGCTTCATGCGCACAGACACGCTGCAGGCCTCCTTGGTGACAAGCCTGCTCAGTGGCAAGGCAAGTAGAATGCACAGCAAGACAAGATTAAGTTGTTAATTACAGCAAGAGGACAGCGGAGGAGACAAGAGAAAGAGGCCATAGAAAAGGTCATTAGTGTAAAAAAACTGAGCACAAAATATGATTTGATGAAAGTATACAAAGGTTAAAAGAGCAGAAAAAAGAGAACACTTAAAGGAATAGTTAACAAATCTAGTAGGAAAGGAGAAAGGAGAAAAGAGTAAGTAAAGTACATTGCGCTGCAAAAATGAAGAGGTTATTGTAGGAGTTTCTTACTGATTCTCAATCTGGTCTTGGCGCAGTGCAATGCTGCCATGTTCCTCCAGCAGGTTTTCCCTGGAAGAGGACTGGGTAGGGTCCAGCTTCTTCACATACGCAGCAGGAACAAAGCCCTGGCGATCATTCACCTCCACCTTCCACCAATCCTTTAGCAGGGAGGATAGGGAGTTCCATTATAACCATGAACACTCACTCACTGTGGTATATTTTGACTTAGTCCCACATACTCGGTTGCTACAAATAATCTCTAGAGAACCAGAGTAACATTTGCTAAACTACGACAGTGCACACCTGTTCTAGAAAATTATCAATTCAACTTTAGTTGTTTAAATGACAGCATACATATTTATTTCTTCAGCAACAAATGGGCCTGGAGTTGAGAGCCACAGTCAGAAAGTCAGAAAATAAAGAGGGGAGAGGTCATGTGGGCTCTTGATGGAGATCGCGGCTTAGAAAGTTGCTCTGTGAAAGTCACTCAAAAATACTCTGCCCTTTTAGCCAAAGATATAGTGGTTAACAACAATAACCAAATAATATATGCTGTCATTAGACAGTTAGCCTTTGATTTGGGTTTAAAAAGACATCTGGAGATTGATCCCTTCAGACAGAAGGGAGTACTCATTCTTTTCTCCTGAAATTTTATTTTTATGCATCAGTCTTTAGTGGATTACTCTATTAGTTTAAACATAGTAACATAGTTCCCTCAGGTCATGCACCAATTCTTCTATGCCTGACTAAATTTTCACAGACTCTCTGCATCCTTACTATACATGTAAGACAGTACATTTCTCAAGATGATTAGAAATTGAATCGCTTTTTGAGGATATTGTCCTCGCCATTTGGTGGGATAGTCTTAAGTTTGTTTTAGAGAACAAACTTAAAATACTTGAAACTTTACACACTCAAACTAAAAAAATTAATTATTTCCACTTAATATCAACTAATGAAATAGTACCATAAGAAAGTAGAATATGCACTATTTTAAACCAATCATACATCTGCTTATCATCTCCTTGATCATAAAATTAGTTTTTTATCACTGCTCATTAAAGGAAGGCCACCGCAAGAAAACGTGTAGATTATCAAACTGACAATGGATCATGTTTTTTTCTGACTGCTGGTGTACTATCATAGCTAGCACGCTAGCGAGCCCTCCTTTTCCTTGAATCGTGTCCTACTGCAGACAGAACTGCATAATGAAATGCAATCCAAACGCACATTATGTAACATAGAACATGTGACTGAAAACTATGAATTGCAATATCACAGAACACACAAAGAAAGAGACATTACGCCTCACCAACAACAACTGTACTGTTTTCTTTTAAAGCCCTTTGAGATTTGAGGCTCCAATTAACTACATAAACATGAACTTGAATTAGCCGCAGCCGAAAACTAAGGTTAGCAGAAGGCTAAACTACCGGCTGGTCTGCCGCGTTAACGGTTGCTTTCATACCACCTGCGGCATGTCCTTGTTTAGGTGGCAACAGTAGGCAGTGCTGCGGCTTCGGCCTCTGGTCCTCGCTAGGGAATCGGGATGGGGATCACACATTTTTATTGAGACTGATATCTATTTTCGAGACTGCTTAACGATCCGAGTCTTTATTGATACCATTGTCGATACTTTCCTATTATTTAGTGGAAAGAGGAGACTACAAATTCTTCATCTTAATAGAATTATTAAAGTATTTTTGACAACTTATGGTCATATCTAACTATTCTGGCCTCAAGTGATTCCTCTTCACTATATACGATCTTTGTTTAATCTGCAATGATGGAACAGCCTACATTGGTTGACAAGACGTAAACAAGCTTTTGATTGGTCAGAATGGTCTCCCAGAGCATCATGGGAAAAGCAAAATGGCGGATAGCATATAAGCTAGTGGCGATAAAACAACCGAAAATGAATGAATTATGGACATAAAGTGTATCAATATTGGATTAAATAGTTTGGATTCATTGCACAAAGACCCTGAAAACGATGCTGTTTTTTGTCGTATATGACAAGCTTGCGTGATTCTTGCAAAGTTCAATCCAAATATACCAAGACTGCCAGCATTAGTGGCCTCCATGTTCAGTCTCATCTAATTGTAATTGTATAACATGTTAGTTGCAGAACTAGAACTATCTTTCATCTCTTAAATGGCTTTTTGTTAAAGGTTGACAATTAATTACTGATCATTACAGCCACTGAAAAAACTCATTAAAGAAGTTACTTAAAATTTGCCTCCCTGATATTGAATATACCTAAACCAACCCTGAACAACTTAACTTGCATTACTCAAAGTGACATGTGAATTACCTCAGATTTAATATTTATTCAAGCTGGTCAGGTTAGTTTCAGCCTAACCTCTGACTGTATGTTGTACACTGAGCTGGTTTTATCTGTACCTTGTTGGTGCTGTTGAGCAGGGTGAGGATGTCCCCCTTCTTCATGGTTACTTCACGGGGACTCTTCTCCTGGTAGTCGTACAAGGCTAGGACCAGCTCCTTCCCGGTCTCATCATCAGTTGGGGCCACTTGTTGCTGTTCAGTTAAACAAACATAGAGTCACTGATTTGTGCTCTCTGCTTAAACTGGAGAAAGTTTGATTATGATAATTTTTAAACAATCTAGCGATCAGAGGCTTTATTGCACATTAAAAAACCCTCCTATGAAGCTGAGCACTGTGCAGTGTTGAGGTGTGAAGAGGGATTGGGTTTTACCCTGCAAGACTGGGCCTGTTCCTTCAGACCCTGGATGCTGCTACCGTAGGCACTGAGGTCAGACATCAAGGCCTCATGCTTCTTCAGCAAAGCCTGTGGAAGACAGACTATTGAGCACAACTACATTTGTCACAAAGGGATATATGCTCGAGGCTTGTGCCATAAATGTAACAAGATCAAAGACAGAGTTTAGGGTGGAAACACTAAAAGATCAAAAACATTATCTACTTCATACTTAAATCGCAAGAAGTTGAAAAATTGATATGATATTGTTGTCCTGATATTTTGTTAAAACTCATTCATGTACCTCAGCAGAGTCCTCGTCTTTGCCATAATCTGTGCTCCCCACAATGGGCTCCTTCTCCCTCATCCAAGACTCCGCCTCGTTGGCATCAGCAAAGTACTGCTGGGCTTGCAAAGAGTCCTCCAGATCCTGTCTCCTCTGAGAGGCCTTAGCCTTCAGTGTGTCCCAGCGTCCATGTAGATCAACCAGCTTAACTTTCACATCCTCCCCAGCAAAGTGTCCTGGGAACCCCACACATGAATAATCAGCATTCTAAATACTTCACTTGCTTAAGATTACAATCAACTTAAAGGAGATCAAACAGAGCTTGGCTTTGAATCAATACCTTCCTCGACCATGGCCTCTCCTTTCTGGGTGACAGCCTTGATACGGGGCTCATGACCGGTTATCTCAGCCTGCAGGGCCTGGTGCTTCTTCAGCAGGTTTTGAACACCAATCAGGTCTTTGCCTGAGGAAAACACCAAGAGAGACCTTTTTTTTTTAGAGCTTTATCAATCATCTGAAATATCGGAGGGTGGTGGGCTTCAACTGAAACATCCTTCAGGTTCACTGCTTATCTATGTAAACTGATCATTTGAAGGAGACTATATATTGTCGACCATTAGCTTTTATTTAATAGTAATAGCAAATATAGCTACGTTTTACCTCTGTTAGTAGAGGCAGCAATGGGCTCTTTCTCACGGATCCAAGTTTCCTCGTCTTCCACATCTCTGAAAAGCTGCTGGAGCCTAAGAGAGTCTGACAGTTTCTGCTTGCGTGCAGTCATGGGCTCACGCAGAGCTTCATAACGCATCACTAAAGCCTCCTGTTTCTTGCGGATGTTCTCAGCGTCAAAGTGTCCAGCCTCTTGGAACTGGCGAGCCTGGATTGTTATGCCATCAATGCGATCCTGAGAGAGAACAATTCACACATTTGCTATTCAACTATTGTGTAGCAAAAAAAAAATCCATTAGCATCCATTAGTATCAGGTATGCCTTCACGATGTAGGTCTAGCATTGGGTACCTGGTGAGCAGCCACATCAGCCTCCAGCAGTGCATGTTTCTTCTGCAGGTTTTGGACACTGGTCAGGTCTTTTCCATAATCGTCTGAAGCTAAGTGACCCTCAACTTCATACAGCCACAGCTCAATGTCCTCTACGTTCCTGTTGAACTGCTGCTGCTGGTTGGCCTCTCTGAGCTTGATGCCTAAAGTAAAATGGAAGAAAATTCTAATTTACAATAAAAGCTCACCTCACATTGTTCCCCTGCAATCAGTGATGGGGTGCTGCAGGGGTCCATCTTGATCCACTGCTTAGTTACATTATACATAAATTACACTATTTATCCTAATCAGTGCTACATTTTTATGCAGATGACACAATTTCTGACCCTGGTTTCACTCGGACTTGGGCTCTGACTCATCTTCAGTCTGCTTCATTTAAACCAAAGATAAAATAAAATAAAATTAATTAAAAGGGTATTTCCGTTTTTTTTCCCAACCTGGAGCCTAATTTCCCATGCATTGGTTTCTAAGTGACTAATAGGAACAAAAATCTTTGGAATTGGTCCAGTATTAAGGGAGAACGCTGTAACTGGCAGCAGCAAACCAGGCTGCAATGTAATGATATAGGGCAAATGTGCATTGTCAATTTCATCAACTAAAAGTGCCGTTTTTGCCAGTGGCAGGCTCAGATTGTTATTCAAAGTGTCTGACAACTTTATGGAAAGAATTGATAGAGAGATAGACCTTTTAGGTAAAGAGTAAGATCAACTTTGTTTAACTAGAAACCGCTCTGAAATTGCTATCGCAAAACCCACCAGACTCAATTTAAATAGCGTGTATAGAGCCAGCAGTTTTCCACATATAAATGGGTAAATTAAGGGTTTATTTCAACCAAACCAGAAGGGTGATTGTTCAACAGTGAAAGGAAGAACCAATATGGCTTCGATAGTTTTATTTTGTTTCGGTGGACTTAAAAGTATATAAAGTGTATATTACAATGATAAAATCACTGTTTATTTATAATGGAGTTTGGCAATAGTGATTTTTCAGTTTTGTGTTAAACAAAAAGGTGGACCTCTATAGGGATCCTGTCCATAATGTTATCAGACACTTAGAACACTAATCTGATCATGTCAGTGGTAAAACAAGCTTTTTGTAGACGTAAATTAAAAAAGGTGCGCAATTAACCCATTCACTTAAAAATTGTAGCTTGTTCGCCGCTGCCAACTGCCTCGGTCTTGCTTAATACTGGACCAATTTCAAAGATTGCTCCCATTCGTCACTTAGATACAAAAAACATAGGAAAATAGGGTCCAGGTTGAAAAGAAAAAAAAAAAAATGAAGGTAACCTTTAAATGTGACTTTCTGTATAGGTAACCATATCCAACTGTAAAACTAATTCATAAAACATTTATGTCTGCACTTGATTGTCATGCAGCAACATCATCAATTCAGCAGTTAAACCCTGTCCATCATGGTGCAATATGCTTCATCACTTGTTCAGGTACTTGTACTAGTTTCGGGTAGCAGTATGGGTCGTTTTCCGGTTTTGTCATTCCGGTCCAGTGTACGTCTTAACCGGTTTGATTTAATGCAAACCAGCTGAACCAGCATTTGTCACTTGGGCAAATTAAAAAGTAGCATACATCAGCAACCTATGCCGACAGCATCACAGCGCTAAATCCAACTTGTATTGCAAGCAGTGTGTGGCAGTAGGAGTTACAAGTTTTACTACTTCTCAGTGGCGTCAATGTTTTTGTTTTTTGGATAAAAATCGCTTTTCAGTAGCTTAGTTCTTTTATTAATAAAGTGCTGCAGTAGTGCATCAACACACGCTACATTTCCCCAAGCATTTCTGAAGCTCAAGTGCAGCGGAGCTTTCTGCTTTCTGAAACAAAACTGCTGAGGATTAGGGACACCACCGCCATACACAGACATGTATAGCTTCAATGTAGTAAACTACTTTTGCCAAGTCGCTACATTTCTTTAGGGGTAATGTAAGCTTCATTTAAAAGTAAAGTAACTTGTATCTTAGCTCACTAGACTTCCCAAGTAGCTTGCCCAACACTGGTAATAACAAGCAATGTGAAAACATGAATGACATATGTTCTTTCATAATCAAACTAATGTAGCTGCTAACGTCTGAATTGCTATATGAAATGTCAAGCCAAGCCATAAAGGAGATCACACTTCAGTACCGGTGGGAGGGGGTAACGGTGCACATGTTTACTAGAAAGTTCATGTTTTTTTGTTTTTTTTGGAGTTACTCTCAAAGAAAACTAAAAGATAAAACTATGCCATCAATATGACAACATTATGGATTTGAAGCTGACAAAAGAGGTAAGCAAAGACAAGGCAAAGTGTTAACACTGCAGGAAAAAATTATGGCTTAAAAATGCATTAATGCCACAAAATGGACTGGAGTCGCTACACTCTCATTATGGGTTCTCTCAGTCTCACTTGGGAGCAGGTGCTGAGTCCAGTATGACACCTAATGGTGTCATACTGATCACTGTTGGCATAATATCAAACTAATTTAAAAAAAATTTACACCGGCCCAAGCCTACTACCGGTACGCACCTTTTAAAACTTTTCTTTAAAAAATAAATGTTTGTTATATTTGCTCAAACTGTCACTATATCCTGATAGTACTACATGAATTAGATAATCTGTGAAAAAAATCATGTTTCTCTGCCCGCAGTGTCAATCACTACTAGTGAACTCCGATCAAACTGTCAAACTAAGCAGCGTTGATCAAATATGAATCAATATTCTTGCTATTTCTAGCCTCAAATGTTTTCAGAAACATGTTTTTGTCTACAGTTTCTTAATAATGAGAACGTTTGTGCCGGCCAATCAGCCAGTGGGCTATGCTTGGTTTTGGCTCAACTTGGTCACATACTCTCATTTTCTCATGGAAGAAACTGCAAACTGCCCTCCAACTAGATCCGTTCATTCCACTTGAAGATTTTAAAACGTTTTTTTTTTTTACTTTTGTAATTGTTTTTATAAATTCTACTTGTGGCTTTGTTGATGTGGTTGTCTGGTGTTGTTCTTGTATGTGGTTGTTGACTATGAATGTTTCTTGTCCTCAGTCTCCCTTGAAAATTTCACATTTGACAAAATGACAACTTGTACTTGAATAAAATCCTATATCCATACAGCGTAGCACCTCCATTTTTAAACTGATCACTTTTATGATAAGTTTAAAAGTGGTCAGCCCGAGCTATTCTACTGCCAGTACCTTTGAGCTCGGTGGCCTCCAGCAGTTTCTTCCACTGGGTGCTGACCTCCTCCATGCGGCCAGCCACCTCAGTGGAGGCATAATGCTTTCCATCCAGCAGCTCCTGACCAGACTTCTGCAGGGCATCAATGCGGCTCTGATTAGCTGACAGCTCAGCTTCAAAAGCCTGGTGCTTCTGCACCTTGCCCTGCAGGTTAGAGGGGTCCTGTTGTCGAGCGAGCAGAGGCACACAGGATGGAGAATGGAAAGGTCAGAAACGGTGAGCACAACATGGGGATGTGCAAAAATATTTCAATATGGAGGACACATCTTTGCACAACAAAATCTCAAATTCTTTGATGAACTACTTTGTAAGCCTCATCTGTGGCAGTCTTCATCTTCTCGTTGATCCAGCTCTTGAGCTCATCTGAGTCCCTGAAGAACTGCTGCAGGTGGAAAGAGTCCTCCAGGGCAGCACGACGAGACTGAGCACGCTCATGCAGGGCGTTACGGCGGCTGAGCAGCTATAAATGTGCAAATGAAAAGAAGATATGTTTGCATGAGATAAATTACATAATCCTGCCAGCTGCTTTAGCATTCCATGCTCGTATTTGAGGGGGTTTATTCATTTAAGGAAAGTTGAGGGAGCCGACAGTGGTACTCACAGCATCTCTGCGGGTTGCGACATCCTCTTTGGCATAGTGGTTGTTCTGAATTAGTTTGGTAGCAAACTCATCCAGGGCCTGGAGATGTACAAGACAGAGATTCAAAGTGCATCCTTTTTCATAACAGCACAACTCTAGATAAAAACTGTGTAAAACCTGGCGGTGATTGTACAACTTCCATGCAGTAGTAATGATATTCTTGCTCAATGACTGCAAGGTGAAACGTGAATTGGAAAAGTAGACAAACAAACTTACAGTGATCTTCTCTTCCTGGGCACTAAGCGACTTCTCAAAGTCCTCATGTTTCTTCAGCAGTGCCTCTACACTGTCCAGGGAGTCACCAAGGTCTTCATTCAGGAGGAAAGCCTATACAATGCACATACAAAATTAACAAGTGGCACATCACATCACTTACTAGAGAATACGCACTGGGGTAATTCTTTGCTGAAAAAAGGTTTTGGTGTCAGGTTACCTCTTGTTTGCTCATCCAGTTGTCAACTTGCTCAGTATCCCTGTAGAAGAGCTGCAGGTCCATGCACTGCTCATACTGTTGCCTGCGAACCTCCCACAACTCCAGCAGAGACTCCTTCTCCTCAGCAAGGATGCCCAGCTACACACAACACACCATTATAAACATGTTAAATGTTAATGGTACACAGTGTCCGAAATTAACTTTTTGACTCACCGGCCAAATTGGTGGGTAGATGAAAAAAATCCACCAGCCAAGCATATTTTTTACCAGCTATAATATTAAATTGCAGTTTTTTTTGTAACTTAGGTCTACATAACAAAACTTTAGTCCTGCTGGTAGGGTTGTTAATGATTAACAGACTAGGATTTTTTTTTTTTTCCTCTTTTTTTTTTTTTATATATAAACGTGTTATGCATGATAAAAATGTAAATAGGCTATACAATCTATTTCTTTACTGCTAATTAACCCTCATGCCCTCCTTAAAAAAAACTTACTCTCGACACCTTCGAGGCAAAAATGTCCACGCACACAAAAACTGTTATTAAATCATCATATATCAATATTTTTTTCTGCTTTTTTTTCATAAATCACTTAAACAACTTCTAACCTAATCAAAACTACCAAACATTCAATCATTTTCAGGATTTTAACCCTTTAAATGCCAGTTTATGTATTTGAAGTATTTCATTTTTATTACAAAAACACAAAAATGATTTTTTTCCCATATAATGAATAATATCTAGATGGGGCTTTGGTGGTGATTAGAGGCTTGGATATGTCAAAGATAAGCAACCAAAATTAATTTGATTGCATTAGTATTTTTTACATAGTTCCAGATACTCCCTTTTGGACACCTTCGAGGCAAAATGTACATGTCAAAAAACTGATATTAAATCATCATATATCAATATTTTTTCTGCTTTTTTTCATAAATCACTTAAACAACTTGTAAATTGCTCAAAACTACCATAAATTTAATAATTTTCTGGATTTTAACCCTTTAAATGCCAGTTTTAAATCTTTGAAGTAACAATTATTTATGAAAAACCCAACAAAACATAAATTATTTTCCATAAAATAAATCATAGGGGAATGGGGCTTTGGTGGGGATTAGAGGCTTGGATATGTCAAAGATAAGTAACAAAACTGATTTGATTGCATTAGTATTTTTTATGTAGTTCCAGATACTCCCTCTGGACACATTCGAGGCAAAAATGGCCCCATTGACTTCCATTATAACTAGAGATGGTCCGATACCGATACCAGTATCGGTATCGGCTCCGATACTGCCTAAAACGCTGGTATCGGTATCGGGAAGTACTGGAGATTATGCACGGATCCAATACCATGTAATAAAGCCCTAAAGAAAATCTACGTTAAAGTAGTTTATTTATGTTCTTTTTCCGTATATAACTGACTTGACAGACTGGATAATATGAGAAAGTTCTACGGCATTCATTGTTTGTGTTTGTTCATGTTTCACAAAGAGTTTAACCTAAGCCAGACCGACAACAAAGATAGAAATAATATCACATCCATACAGGGATAGTAGTATACAGTTGTTAAAAATAATAAAATATGGAGGCCTTGTATTGGATCGGTTTACGGTATCGCCGACACATAAAGTTCAGGTATCGGAATCGGTATCGGGAAGCAAAAAATGGTATCGGGCCATCTCTAATTATAACCACATGTTTTGATCTCACTGCCTTTACAGTATAAAACCATGCATTCTGTAATGTCAGCATTTCATTTGGAAGAAAACTAGTCATATTTGACATTTTTACAGTATTTCACCAGATTCAACCATTTTGCCCTTGTAGGCAGATGCATGAAATTATAGTTATATTATGGAGCTGTGTGTGTGTGTGTGTGTGTGTGTGTGTGTGTGTGTGTGTGTGTGTGTGTGTGTGTGTGTGTGTGTGTGTGTGTGTGTGTGTGTGTGTGTATGTGTATATATGTGTGTATATATATATATATATATATATATATATATATAATATATATATATATATATATATATATATATATATATATATATGGTATGTGTTTTGTGAGAGTTTGTGTAAACCTGTAAGCAAGCAATGATCATTTTAGGGCTGAAAAAAGGCATCTTTTGAAGGATGCATTTCATGTGTCTTTGAAGACATGCTTGAATAAAAACATTGTCTCCTGCATGTGCTGTAAACTGGGCTTTATCATTTCAAATCGTTTGTGGGACATGGTGGCCCTGAAGACTGATCTCCCACTATGGAAATCCCCGGCTAGGGTGGATTCCCCTTTGGAACGGTACACACCAGCCAGGTGTGAAGTCCCATGTATGTTAAAATCTCTTGAGCATCCACATCACTCCATCCTGAGATTGAACACCTCCCGTTAGGTTTGTCATTTCCTGAATCAGCTGGATCAAGTCAGGGGTGAAGAAAAGGTCGAAAGAGGATGCCACATCATGGATTCTTGATATGGCATATCTCCTGGGCTCTGACATCATGCCGGTTCGGTGCTTGAATGTTGCGCACTAGCGTCTATGTATTAGATGGAGACCAGACTTGCCAATTCTTCACTGTCCATTCAATGTTAGGATGGACAGGATTTTTCAGTGTCTTCTCCACTTTAAGAGGAAGGGTTAGAGGCACTCACAGAGTTGGAGGACACCAGTGACCATTTTGTCAGACTCCAGAAACTTGTGTCATCTTCAGATGAGTCCTGCAGTTGGCTGAAAGATAAAAGGCTCCTTCTCTTTGCTCCAGGTCTGTCTCCTTCTTTAGAGCCAGGTGCATAAACACACTAATAGTTGTTGTTTTACATCAAATAAAGGATTTTTTTTATTCTAGTCGCTTCAAAAACAGATTTACTCCATTCTTTCCATACCATTCCATACATTCAACATACCTTCCATAAAATAACTTCAATTTCATGCATGCGGCCTACAAGGGCAAAATGGTTGAATCTGGTGAAATACTGTAAAAATGTCAAATATGACTAGTTTTCTTCCAAATGAAATGCTGACATTACAGAATGCATGGTTTTATACTGTAAAGGCAGTGAGATCAAAACATGTGGTTATAATGGAAGTCAATGGGGCCATTTTTGCCTCGAAGGTGTCCAGAGGGAGTATCTGGAATTACATAAAAAATACTAATGCAATCAAATCAGTTTTGTTGCTTATATTTGACATATCCAAGCCTCTAATTACCACCAAAGCCCCATCTACATATTATTCATTATATGTAGATGTAGATTTTTGGTTTTTTTATAAAAAATGACATACTTCAAATACATAAACTGGCATTTAAAGGGTTAAAATCCTGAAAATGATTGAATGTTTGGTGGTTTTGATTAGGTAAGAAGTTGTTTAAGTGATTCATGAAAAAAAAGCAGAAAAAAATATTGATATATGATGATTTAATAACAGTTTTTGTGTGCGTGGACATTTTTGCCTCGAAGGTGTCTAGAGGGTACAAAATGAATCATTTAAGTATAAAAGACATGTAAGAGTAAAAAACACTGGATTTAAAAAATTTGACTGAAAAGAAGAATTCTTACAAAATTTCATGCCATAAGAAGTAACACAGCAAAAATGATCACGAAATGAAAAAAAAAACTTGAGAAAAATGTACAAAAATGACCGAAAAGGGCATGAGGGTTAACTTGCTAATCCTAACTTTGAACCAGCAATTTGCGTTTTAAGCTCCTCTTTTTTCTGCTTGTGGAGAGCTACGTGACAGCTATGTGTTAAATCAGCCGTCTGAGTAGCCTGACAAGCCAGACCCACATCAAGATGTTGGGTCTGGAAACTCACCATTGGCAGGACTCAATCCGAGGGGCGGGATAAACCGTTGTCTTTCAAATTTCCTCTGCACTCCTAGACAACCAGAGCAACGCTAGTTGATAGATTAAACTTTTTCTGTATCCAGTCGGCAAACTCCGAACGCATCCTCCTTTTTTAAGAATGACTTCAGTGCTTAAATCCAAGTCTTCCAGAGTCACCGCTAAAGCCGTTTTGAAAGACCGCTGTTCGCCAGCAGCAGCAGCCATCTTCTTTGTTTTCAAGTAGCAGGGAATTCAGGCGGAACCGTCGCAACTGTGCCGTCCTTATGTTAAGCCCGCCCACTGACTCTATACATGATGTGATTGGCCTGACCAGAATTTGGTTTTTCCAGCTCGCAAGCCAACGGAGAGTTGCTAGACTGACCCTGGCTGCAAATTACATTTGCTGCGACTAGGGTGCGTCTAGATTTCTAGGTTACCGTCTGAGAGTATAACAGGCGGACACACAGCTGACAACCTGCAGGTGGAGGCGGTGGAGACAGACTCGAACATACATGCTGCGGGCCGCTGTATACTTGTATCCAGAAAGCGGTTTCAGGAAAGTGGCTGCATGTGTCCGACAATGCACAGAATATCAACACCGTTACAAGCCTGCAGCTGTCCGTGGACACGGAGTGCGGAAAGTGTGTCAGAGCCTCCCGCACAGGTGAACTGAGACTCTGTTTCCTGATAATCGTCAACGGTTAATGATCGGTTAACTTTTAATTTCATTGTGCTTTCTTTTGGAAGGCTGGCTGCCAAAAATCTTGACTTACAAGCTAATTAATTAGCCTGAGGTAAACGCTAGCTATCAGTAAACAGAAGTGACATGGTGGCTGGCGTCTGCGCCAATGTGTATGTGTGTACGTGTTTTGGTACAAACATTTATTCGCCATGTGGCGGATAGCCCTCTGAGATTTACTTGCCAAACTGAAAATTTACCCGCATTTGGCGACTGGCGAGTATTAATTTCGGACCCTGATGGCACATGGTAGTGTGCTTGTATAGATAGGTATCACACAAAAGTACAATCTGGATGCTGTCATTGTCCTACCTTTTCCTTGACCTCCTCAGAGGCGTAGTGTCCTGTATTGAGCAAGGCCTGGCCAGCTTCATCAGTAGCTCTAAAGCTGTCTTCATGGGCATCAATCTCTCCCTGGGAAACACAAAAGACAATCTTATATTGCTTCTTTTTCCATGTGAAATAAATATTGCATTTTATTTTTTATTTAGCTTTTAAAAAGACAAAGCTAAAATGTGAATCAAATTTTCAAGATCCTTGACATGGTGTATTATCAGAGATTTTACCTTATGCTCCTGGTGGCGGTCTAGTAGAGCCTCAGCTCCAGCCACGTCATTGGCAAGTTCATCAGCATTGATCAGGGCTTTCATCTCTGTCACCCAGCTGGTCAGATCCCTGAAGTCAGCAGTGAAACGCTGCAAACTAAAAAGAGATTGACACAAAAGGGAAGAAGTGAGCAGAATTCTGCAGAGAAAGGTTTATGTTTTAGTTTACTGTCACTGAGAAAATATCTGCCTGTGGAAAAGCAGTTCTGGTGTTCTACTCTAAAAAAAACAACATATGTAGCACATTTTTGATGTATCAAATAACAGTGATGCGGCTCAGCAAACAGTATATTGGCAGTTTAGCAACAAGCGGTGTCTTGTATTTTACTGGTAGGAGTCGTTCAGGCGGGCGTGGCGCTCAGCGGCCAAAGTGCGAATCTGTTCCCAGTTGGTGATGAGTTCATCCTTCTTTAGATGGATTTGGGAGGCATTTTGTGGATGTGTCTGCTGCAGGCGCTCTGCATCACCACCCAGTGTGTTGACCTGGTTGAAATAGAAGAAAAAGGAGAGACAATAAGAAGTTTTTTTTAACTTCTTCTTTAACTGTACATATGTTGATATTCTGTTAAGCATCTTCTTGCCTTATCTTCCAGGGCAGCAAGGTCTCTCTCCAGACCCTCATGTTTGCGAAGCAGAGCCTGCACACTGGCCAAGTCACGACCAAAATCATCAGAGGCCATCAGCTGCTCCTTCTCCTTGATCCAACTGATGGTCTCATCCACATCCCTGTTGTTGGAATCAAACACACAGGTTTGTATTTACACTGTGTCAAAATACCATTTCTTAAAAAGAGCCTGATAAAAATCACCAAATATAGTGTCCATATCATAACAGATACATAGTTGCTTACAATACAATCAACTGGCTGTCTACATGTTGTTTACCTGTTGAAGCGCTGCACCTCAGCAGCCCCAAACAGCTTGCCCTGCCTCTGCTGAGCTAGTCCCTTCAGGCGCTGCCAGGCTGCGTTGACCTCGTCCTGCTTGCGAACTATGAGCTCAGCTTCAGGATGGGCTTCCTGTATCAGCTTGGCTGCCAGCTGGTTCACCTCGTTCACACGTTCCTCGTGGGCAGCCAGGTCAGTCTGGAATTCCTCAAACTTCTTCTGCAGAAGCTCCACATGCTCCAGGTCCTGGCCTAGCTCCTCAGAGGTGGCCATGGCCTCCTACACGTAGAAGAGGAATAACATTGACGCAAATTTTACAATTAAGTCAAATGTCTATGCTTTAAAGCTATATAAATTTGCTTATTAATCATTACATTTACAACGTGTGAATAAGGTTGTTTCCAATCATAAAGTCAAATTGAAGGTCATTTAAGGTGGCACACTCCTAACAGCTTACATCTCCTAACAGCTAACATTTGAGCAACACTATTTCATCCCTCCAACTACCAACTGAACTGCCTCACAATTCGTTCAACTTTAAGAGTCTTTGTGCACTTAGGGCTTGTCATAGCTCTTGCATTTTAATTTCAGATGCTTATTTTTATCTACTAGTTACTGGTTAATCAAATATTTCCCTTGTGTTGCCTGACAAAACTGGTTGTCATTTCCCATTCAAATTAATTGGTACCATAAGTCTCAATCTTTTTAGCTTCAAACTCCAATTACCATTTCCTTTAAATGAGGACAGCTCTTTTTGGTTTGTTTTGAACTTTTATTAGAGCAACTAAAGTGCAAATACAGTATTTCCATTTTTCTCCCAAGTGGCTAGAAGAAAACTGTAAGACTTAATCTGAACACTCCTAAAAATGCCCCTAAACACAAAAATATATGAAATATTTGTTCACTCCAGCAGTAATATTTTGAGAATCTGACCTTGTCAGTAATCCAGTCCAGGGCATCTTCACACTCACGCAGGTACTGGACCAGTTTCTGGGCCTGCAGGAGACGCATACCCTTCTCCTTGGTTCTCTGCAGCAGAAGGTCCCATAGGCGATGCAGCTCCTCAAGACGAGTCTAGTGCACACAAGGGAAGGAAGTTTTTTTTTTTAATAAGTAAAAAAGTAAAAAGAGGAGAGGAAGGTTAAAAGAAGTATGAAAAAAGTAAATGCGTGAAAGATTAGTGGGCAAACATCTCCACTCCAACAAATACAGAATATCATTGTAGCTTGTCCTCTATAATGAATTATAGACAATTCCATCTGTATCATAAATAAAAAAGGGAGTACTGGAGTTTTAAATGTATTCATTATACTAGGACATCTGTTTAAAAATACCCCCTTAAACTAAAAAAAAATAAATTCCACACGCACCATTACCTTGTGAGACGAACCACATGCAATAAATTGTTAGTCCTTCCTAACAACAGAATGACAAGAAGGGATAGCTTTTTGCGAAGATCTGGATCCGGAAGAATTTTCGCAGCACTCAAGAGTCACACACTGACCACAGCAGCTCTACACCTACTTGTATATATTCTCCCATATTGACACTTGTAAATATGGGTCTTTGTTGTGTCCGGTAAGGCGTGTAGGACTGAATACGATGGAGCAGGTTAACAGTGGACAGGAAATATGCATATTAGAGTGAACACATCTGTGTGATCACATGTGTGCCTTACTCGAATGGTCTCAGAGGAGAAGTGGCCTTCGCTGATCATAAGGTTTCCAGTATCATCCAGTTTAATAATTGCCCCAGCGTTGGCCTGAACTTCAGCTTCAAAGGCCTGATGTTTCTGCAGCTTACCCTGTGTACAAGAACAGACATAATATATAAAATGTATAATATTTTACAAGTTATTTTTTGAAATCAGGCAGAAGTTTTTATAAAAACAAAATTATGACAAATTATTATAAGTACATGCGAAATTTATCAGAGCACACGATCCAAATTGCCTGCCAAGTAAGCAAATAACTGACAATGTGGCAATTTTTTTTCACACACACACACACACACACACACCACACACACACACACACACACACACACACACACACACACACACACACACACACACACACACACACACACACACACACACACACACACCTGTGTAGTACAGACTAAATTCTGCACCTTTATCGTCACACCCCTCTCTCAGTCTCTCACACACACGATAAATGACTTTCTCAGATCTAATGATTGTAGTGGACCCCAGTGTAGTGCGTACCGTGTAGTGGACTTTAGCAAGTTTTGTCTTTAAGCATTTTGCAGGTTATTTATTTATTTATTTATTTATTTATTACCCGCTCACTGACACAGATATGGTAATAATAATAGTTCAAAATGATGTGAAATTGCATTTTCTTTTTCACTTTAAAACTTAACATTTTCTTTAGGGACGATCCCTAAACCCCCTGCCAAATATATGCATCTAACTCTTCCACAAACCTAGGGAAAGCCCTGAATAGGGTTCAGAAACTGCACATAAACATAAAAACCCGCCTGACAAACCTGCAGGTTGGAAGGGTCCTTGTAGTTCTCATCAGAGGCGATCTGTAGCTTCTCCTGGATCCACTTCTCCAACTCATCGGCGTCGCGGCGGAAGAACTGAAAGCGGTATGAATCCTCCAGCTTCGTCCGGCGCATAATCGAGAGATCCTTGAAACGTCGGTAGCGGTCTAGCACCTGCTGTCGGCGCTCTTGGATGTCTTCAGCTGTCTCCAGCACTTTAGCCCCTGTGGTGTCCATTTTCTGGAAACATACCATAACAGGACTCATAAGTAAGTTACGAGCATGTACACAGCATAAAATAATTCTTTATAAGTATAGAAGAATACTACGCACATCTATTTAATGAAACATTTTAAAAACTTTACCTAAATATTGACATTATATGCTAGGGTTGTGCTGATGGACGATATCGTATATACATATATTTACAAGTGCGTCGGTCTTAAACTAACAAAGACACTTGCTTCGGGCTTTGCGCTGCGCATGGTGCAAGATAGGGCCTCTTAAGTGGAAGCTACTTTTCCCCCCCCTTACGTCCAACCTATTTGTGAATCATCGAACCATCGCTTTGAGCGGACTGAATTGGCTGTAGTGATACATTCTCTCTCTCTATCCCTTTCAGTTGTAGCTCGCTCTACCTTCTAGTAACGTTGGACACAGCAGTCTCGAGTGAGAGAAAAAAGCGTTAACGTGCAACGCTATCACACTTTCCTTTCTCCCCTCATTGGACTAAGTTTGTCGACACTACTCTGTGCGTGCATCAATAAGTAAGTCTGAGGTCCTGTAGGTACGGGACGATGTTATGCAGGATTTATGAATGTACGTTAGCAAAAGTAGGCTAATTCACGAAGGTGCTATTTTATGTGTGAGCTAATACTGCGCATCTGTTCATGAGTTATGTTTCTGTTTATTGAATGCGTTATTCAGTGCAAACATAACCGAGAATGTAGTTTAATCTCAGTAATGATGATATATTAGGTTATTACTGTCGCTCTGTTGAAGGCAAATGTCCCACTGTACGTTACGCAGATCACGGACATCTGATTGATTTTACTGCACCGTACTTAAGTGAAAGTAGGTCAAGTTGTAAAATTTACCAGCAGGACACCATTTACAGAGGGCATTTAAATGTATGTCTAATCATTTCTGTTAACTGTTGGCCCATAGTAGTAGAAAAAAATATTTATGTAAAGAGATTTGAGCTACCCCCCGCTACCCACCCCTGCACTACACCTGGTGTCGCGCACCGCTCGGATTTGCCGCTTTGAGCTGCTCTCAAAGTTCAAACTATTTCAACTTTACTGGCATTGCCGTGACTTAATGTGACTTTAACAAACACAGTACGTTGTTTCGCTCCGTCCGCACCACAGCTCTGCGTGTGTGTCGGGTACCGAAATTTGGCACCGTTTGATTTAAAGTGAATCAGTGAAATTTCAGGTTTCTAAAGCGGGGCCTGCTTTGTTTGTATGATGAATTGATCAACATTGATTGGTGGGTTGCTGTGCATGCAGAGCCTGCTTGTCGCGCACTAGCAACAAACTGTGTATCCAAGAACACTTAAAAAGGTCCCAATGCATGAAAATTTCACTTTGAGGTTTTTTAACATTACCATGAGTTCCCCTAGCCTGCCTATGGTCCCCCAGTGGCTAGATATGACGATAGGTGTAAACCAAGCGCTGGGTATCCTGCTCTGCCTTTGAGAAAATGAAAGCTCAGATGGGCCGATCTGGAATCTTCCCAATATGACATCATAAGGGGAAAGGTTAGCTCCCCTTTCTCTGCTTTGCCCGCCCCGAGAATTTGGCCCGCTCATGAGAAACAGAGACATCATGGCTTGCAAACGAGCGAAGCATGGCAGTTGGTCAAGGCCACACCCCCACCCTCCACCTTGCCCCACCTCTTTCACCCTCTCTCCTCCTCAATAGCATTTAAAAGCTACAGACACATAAATGGCACATTTAGGAAAGCTCATTGTGGGACTGGCTCGTAGTGGCTGTAATTCTGCACCAAGGCTGAATTTCGGGAAAGAGACTTCAGACACAGTGTTAGGGGACCACTGAGGCCTACATAAAAGCATCCAAAAAGCAGCAAGTCATAGGACCTTTAAATCAGTGTAAATTACATTATATCAGACACAGACGTCTGTTGTAGAGTAGTTTTACGTTTCCAGCTATGAGACTGCAAACCGTGACGTTAGTTGGGACAGACCCCTTGATTCTTTAGGCTAACTCTATTAGTTATAGCCTGGCTAGTAGCAGCTTCCTGGCAACACTGTGGTGAAAAATGGCCGGGAGACGTCGTGATAACGTTGCATTAATCAGGCGATTTATTTCATCTTTGCAGCGAACTTAAAACACTAACTACTGTAGGTTCACTACCCATGGAAAAGCACATGGGAGAGCCTCACTTGTTTTTATTTTATTTTTTACTTTATTTGCATATTTTCACAAATAACGTGATAACAAATTGAAAAATTCGGCATTGTACTAAATAAGACATTTATTTCCATCCAATCAGCATTACAACCTAACATGGTTTCATAAAAAGGGAGGAAAATAACTTGAGCCTCACTTCCCATAACAAACCCTGTCGGACTAACATACACACGTTGCCCACATGGCCACCTGTCTTAAAAAGGGAAGGTCGGCTGGTAACAATCATGTAAAAAGGAGAACGTTGAAAGTTTAACTTTCTATTAAGCAGCAAAAAAAGTTCTAGCGTCAACATCGCCAGCGTTGCACCACACGGCAGTGGCATTATGCACAGCCGTTCGCTTTGTCTAACATCATTACATCGCCGGAAATTATACTGCTACGGTATAACCACAAAGACCTCTACACACATCAGACTGGTCAGACAGATATATCTCCGTTCTTGGCTGAGATGGACAGGATAGCGCTGCAGTTTTTTCAGTGACTTTCAGTCATAGCCTAATCCTGACAAAACATGCAGAATTTCATTGTTGAAACACAGCAGCTAATATTCACTACACCATAATCATTCAGCTGAGAAATGTTAGTTAATCCTTGCAGTCTCTCTTAAATCAATATAACTTTACTCCTTTAACAGGAACTTGGCTGGGAACTATGAGGCAGGATATAAAGAACAAGACATTTTGCCAAAAACAAAAATCCCCCATCCTGTCTCAAGCTGAGTAACCAAGGGGCCAGCGTCTGAAATAGTAAAATGCCAAACATGGGTGGGAGCGGAAATTCCACATGCATGCGAACAGTGCCTAGGCTTCACTACACAATGGAAACGCTGCAGTCAGATTCTCTGTCCACTGTGCCTCTGGCCCCATGGTCAACGTAGCCTAAAACTGTGGGTAATATCTAGTAGGGTGGGGGTGGAAATCGAAATTGTATGTATCGTGATATTTTGCGATTCTTTTTTGATTCACAGAAATATTGTCCGTTTATACATTACCGCTACATAATGGACAGTTTTTATATAGCACTTTTCTAGTCTTGATGACTACTCAAAGCGCTTTAACATAGTACAGGAACCATTCACACACATTCATACACTGTGGCCGAGGCTGCCATACAAGGTGCCACCTGCTCATCAGATAAACATTCACACACATTTACACTCCGATGGCGCAGCATCGGGGGCAACTCGGGGTTCAGTGTCTTGCCCAAGGACACTTCAACATGGAACTGCAGGGCCAGGGATCGAACCACCAACCTTCCGATTGGCAGGCGACCTCTCTACCACTTAGCCACAGCCCCTACATAATATCTGTTTCCATCAAAACAGACCGAAAGCAGAAAATACATTATTTACTTCTTCACAAAAGGAAATACATGTGATGCGCATTCTTTTTACAAAACAATGTTTTTAGAAATGCCTCATGATATATTGACTCTAGATGTGTATTATTCAACTTTTGATTGTGTTAAAGAAGGAAAAGAAAATCGCAATACTCAAACTATCGAATTGCAATACTTGTAGTACTGCTATAAATACAAATTGCAACATACATCTATTCGGCACCCATGTATCTTGAAAGAATCGAATCGGGACAAAAGCATATTGTCCCGGCGCTAATGTCTAGCTAGCAACCTTTTTGAAACATGAAAAAACATAATCTAAAACAGGCATTCACACCAGAATCATTTCTAGGAAGAGGCCATTAATAGAGCATGGGCAGCACAGACTGCAGAGCTGCAATAAAAAAATAAAAATAAACATTCTAAATGAAAGCAATCATCAGTAAAGCTAATCAAGGTGTGACTTTCAATTCTGTGGTTAACTGGTAGCTTTTATCAGTGAGAAATCAAAAAAATTAACCACAGCATAGTTGAGAATATTTTTTTATTTCCAGACTCCACCCATGAACAGACTGACACAAAGATGAAAAGGGAGATAGATACTAATCGGTCTAACCAAACCAAAAGTACAATAGTTGATGTCCAAGCTGAGTGCAGGGTGAGGGTAGGGCTGCGTGTGGAGTCTGTCAGGCCTTAATGTAGATGAGTGGGTTTTTGTTGATGTTGCAGATAGGTACAAAAAGCGATGGATAGATGAGAGATAGTCTTCTGGTCAATGTCTACACTCAATAGGAGGATTAGTGCAGTCAGCAGTGCAGTTGCAGTGGGCTTTTAACCAGAGCCAGAGGACAGAGATGCTTTGGTCCCCAGAGTTACCATTAGCTTTCCAGACAAGCAAGCTTCCCAGTGAGCCTATATAACAATATGGTTTCAGTGAATATACTAGGGCTGTGCAATTAATCAAAATATAATCGCGATTATGATTTTGGCTGCCAATGATCACAAAAACAGAATAATCGAGAAACACAATTATTTAATTCATTACGTTTTGCAAGTAAACTCTTATTTTCTCTTTGTGTTCTGAATGAAAAAATAAAGTTTCAATAGGAAAAATATTAAGGCAAAGTTTTTTTTTTACTGTTGATTTATTTAACTTTTTCCACTGTTTTTTAAGTTCAGTAACTGCAACATCTTTCCAGAAGTCAACAAGTAATCGTGTTAAATTATCGTGATTTCAATATTGACCAAAATAATCGTGATTATATTTTTTCCCATAATCAAGCAGCCCTAGAATATACTGCAAGCCAATTAGTGCCATCAATCCACTGCCTGAAAAAAGTGACGGTCCAGAATGTTAACCGGCACCCCTTTCCCGTCTCCTAACTTGCCCCAGTTCACAGTCTAAATTGTCTCAGGGATTTAACTGACCTCAGCCTTATTCTGCACAGTGATGTCAGCAGAATGGGACAGACACAAATGTAACTGACACCTTCTCTCACAAAGTTCCACATTTTTGAATATGTATGATTTGGATCAGGAGTGATCTCTTACCTCCTCACTCCAATGTAAAGACCCATTTGACATTTACCAGGTTGAAACAAGTGTAGAAGACTGGTGACATACACCGCTGGAATTTCATTGGTTAGACTGACACAATCAACAAGACACCATAAATACTAGGCATGTTCGATAAGGACGAGACTGCACTCTTAAAAAAAAAAAAGAGGGGGCTGGCCTTCGCTATGCCAAATAGCAATGTAACACTCCCAACGAGTACGTGGCCTTGGCCTACCTTTTAACCTGCCCTTTTTCCTTAAGGGCCGGGAGACATATAGCCGACGGCCGACCGTTGACAGAAAACCCCGTCGATATGATCAGTCTGGAAAAAAAAAAAACTGCCACAGAACAGACCAAAAAGACGAGACGTAATACATCTCTATAACAGCAGGCGGCGCTAATCTGTAGTGTTGCCCAAAAAATGAAAACCGGCAGCTGATTGGACGAACGCGTCACATGGGTTTGTTTTCTCCGGAAATTGAAAGCCAGACTGTCATGGCGGCCGTTCAGAATACGATCTCATATTGTACTAAAATAGTTCACCGATACGTGTTTCTGAAAACATTTTAAGCGAGAAATAGGCCGTGCAGTTGCTGAATCTGTCTTCATTTCAGCTCAACAAAGGTCAGTTTAAAAGATTTTCATCAGATTTTGAGAGACTGTAGTCACCTCATTCCGCTCGTCATTTCCGGGTGAGTCCCGACTTCCTTGCCGCCGACCGAACATGTCAGGTCGGCCAAAACGAACGCCGACAGCCCCCCAGACGGACGACGGCACGGGACACACCGAACAGATTTGAGTCACTGACCTCGCCAGACTGTCCCAGCACGGATAATCGGCCTGATGTGTCCCGGCCTTAAGGCTCTCATTAACAAGGCTCTGGACTCCCACTGACATTGACACTTAACCCCCCCCCCCTACCCCACCTACATCCTGGACTATAAACCTGCCCATTCTTCTTAAGAGTTACTTACTTGGCAATAAACCCTTTTCTGATTCTTGATTCTGAATATATGCACATATTGCATTGTTTATCTCTCATTACAAGTTCACTCACTATGGCCCTATGGCCCAAAAGGCAAGTGGCTGAAAAAGCTTACCAAGCTTAAATCTCACCAGGATGTGCGATTACAAAATTGCAAAGACACAGCAAATACTTACAACTCAATATAAAGATGACTAGTCTGTTAAGAGTAGTAGATACCCTAATAACTGAGGGGTAAGACAGTCAAATATATACGTGGTTCAATATAAAGTCTCATAGTATCTGGAATTAACTTTAATGATTTAAATTCAATATATCTGGAATATTCGACAAAATAAGCATCAGAGCAGGGCTGCTTACATTTCTCTGACACCCCTAAATACAGCCCTGCAACTGCTGATAGCACTTTCTCCCATCTTGTATCAGTAGATAACAGCTTTCCCTCTCTTCACTTCACTGCTTTTCTGTGGGGGTTTTCTGCTCTCTCCAGGAAACACCCACACTGATATCAGCCAGCAGCACTGCTAGCTTCTAGTCCATAGATGGTTGTAGTCAAATAACCCTAATTCTAGGGGTGCACGATCCAGAAATATTCATGATTCGATATTGATTTTCAGGCTCAAGATTCGATTCAAAATCGATTTTCAATTCAAAAACAATTCTCGATTAAAAAAAAAAAGAGTCGCAGTATGTAAATGTAGTTACTTTATCCATGTGATTGCAGTAGACATACAATAAAAAAAAATAATAATAATTGTGAATCAAATTTTTTGCACACCCCTACCTATTTCCCTTTCTTTCATCTCTTACAGGCATATTTCAAATGTAATGCTGGGTGGAAACTGAACTATGCCCGCTGCATGTGACTTTCAAAGTCATCACCCTTCCAAAGTCCAATTTTACAGGCCCAGAAACAGCCAATGCAAAGTGACCACCTCTCTCGGTTTAGAAATTATGCAGAATAAAATGGTTGTTAGGAGCAAACCATTAAAGCAAAAATATCCTATGTTCTATGTGGACTGAACTAACGTGGCAACAAAAGCTATCGCTGGACAATTACTCAAGGAACTTGAGCAACTGGAATATAAATTAATAAAATTCCTTGACTCAGATTTCTCCCTCAAAGCCAACAATGCAGCCAGAAGGACTGCCCTGCTAGCTTAGCTACCTCATAGCCTAAACAACGGCTGCCTGCAACTATCATAAATGGAGGGTTATCAATTCACTCCATTAAAATTATCGCTCACATACTGGAAATGATGTGGACTATTCATTAAAAAGGTCTATGCATCCTTCCTGGACATAACAGAAATCTAAACCCTTACAAGTAAATGCTATATTGACAATAAACTGCTACACTGATTAAAAACACACCTTCTGATTGCAGAGGGGGCAATTGAAAGGTTTGACCCTAAATCCATGTTAACGCCAAGTTGCAGTCTGAACACATTCCACTTAAGAAATAAAAGATGCCTGTTAGCAAAGTACAGAACGTATGAAGTAATCTTGGGCACGGCTACATCCTGACTTAAGATCCTGTCTGAGAGAATACAGCATCTTTCTAATAGATTTATAGATTACATTGACCTTCCCCAAATCCTCGGTCATCATCAGAGGTCCACAACAACCGACCTGGACAACTCCCTGTTACTATGGTGAACCATCTGTTATTTAGAGGTCATACTTACGCCATACTGGGAGGATGGAAGCTAAAAGAATTTGCAGGAAATTCAAGAGTCTCATGAGACCAGGCAAGCCTATTTCCCTACTGAGGAACAGAGGAGAAAGGATAAGGATGATGAGATAACAACAATAACACAACTTTTCCTTTTTCTCAAACTGAACTTTGCAGGAAATGAGTTTATTGAAGTAGACGCATCTGAAGAAATTTTAAAATTCATATAGACCAATATGTGCAAGTTCACAATTACTGCCAATAGCTAAATCAATAATTTAAAGCAAATGTAGTTAGTCAGCAATTTTTTAGCAAGATTGTAATCTTTAGCAACCAACTGCAAGTTTTCTCCATATCTTAAATTACATTTATATAAATACAATCTACAGTAAAAGATTATACAACAACACTAATGCGTCCAGTAGCCCTTGCACACACAAGCATTTAATACTTGCTGAGCTCGTGTCAAGTCAGTTAAACTAGCCTTTCCCTAACATTAGGCTGATTATCAAGGAGTAGGCAAACTAATTTTAATGTTTTCTAAACCACAAACCCTCAGATTTTTAACTTGCGTGAATTAAGGTCTGTCACCGATACCTTAGTCTATTCTATTTAATGGTAAAATTGCACTCATTTTCATGCAAAGATAATCACACTCCCTAAAGACATGCAGTAAAAATCAACAAATGTCTAATTTTTTTTTTTTTTTTTTTCATACAGAGTGTATGAGACTGGAGTTCTTCACCAATAAGTCAGGACAGTCCTGGCCTATTAGAATGGCCAACACAGACAAACATGCACAATTCAGATCACCAGCCACTTACCAAATCGTCATGACATTCAAATTAAATCAAATATTACATCGTCATACTGAAAGACCTGTGTTAATAGTTTGACAGGATGAAAATAAATAGTGAAAAAAAATAAAAATAAAAATCATACACACATCAGATATTTCTAGTCTGGATCCTCAGGTTTTCTTGTATCTTGGCTGATCAGAAGGCTACATCTGAGACAAAGTCATAGTCTGCAGCAATGTGTACATCTGTAGTACACTCCTTCAATCTGATAGTGACTGAAGAAGCAAAGTCTCATCTACTCCGCAGCAAAGACCGACGCATTGCACCTGCAGTGACTGCGTTGTACAAAAGAGCAAGCCAAGTTGTAGCCCAGCCTATGCGTCTCTCTCTGCTTCGTAACCCTTACTCCCCCCTCCAGCTCTCTCCCATCCCTTTACTCAGCCAAACAACATCACTACTGCCCTACACTGTCAAATCTTCTTTCCTATACAGACTAAAAGACACACAAACATACACAAGTAAAGTGAGACAAACATGGATGTTACCTTGAGTTTGGGTTTACTAAAGGGTGACATGTTGTGTAGCTGTGTTGGTTAATATGTGTAGGGTAAAACATTGATCGAACAATAAGTAAGGAGCAATCAGCAGTAGTCAGAATAAGATGCTTTTAAAAAGGAAGCATTATGTTTGAAGTTCATCAAGATAATGTTTCAGCGTTCAATGCAAAAAAGAATCACTGTACATTTGAGATGGAAAAAATGTCCACAGTCTCAAAATGTCAGGAAAGTAGTTCTTGGTAGCAGTAGAATAACAATGAGTTAGCTGGCTGTACTATATCTGAAGGCCCAACATACAAGCCCTAGAGACAGGGAGGGCTTTTTTCTTTTCTTTTTTTAATAATTGGGTCATGGTCACCCTCAAGTTGCAATGAAAAAAGACGTACAAGTTGAGAGAAGAGAAATATGTAGGTTTGCATTCACTGGCGCACAGGCATTGGCATATAGCAAAGTCTGTATACTGTAGCTGTGTTTAAAAGCTGCTATGTTATCAATATTACTCAGCAGAAAAAACAAAGAGGTTGATTACAAATGACTGCAGGGCTGACTTTGCAGAAACGACTGACCCCACCCTCCTTGAATGGTCTAACATTAGTACATGCATTGTTGTTGTGGTATGTCTACTTTGCATTACAAACATTGGCTGGAACCACAGCTAGGCTAACTAATGTACATTTCCTGTTGCCCAAGTCTGAGCAATATTGTTTTGGGAAAAAATGCACTTGTTCCTTTGAAGAAAATGAAAAACATTTACTTTTGCTTGTAACATGGAGAACAATATTCATATGACATGTAATCAAGTGATGATTGTAATACAATCCAATTAAAATAAGGCAGCGTAGAGGAACATGGTATTTGCACTGGGAATATCTGGGAAGTATTTTAGGCAGTATAGCTCAAAGAGCTGTCCCATTTTGCTTCTATGTTTCTGTATCACAGCAACATTAGGTCAGGCTACAGTGCTTACTTATACCCCTTTCACACCGAGGGCTCAAACAGGGATGAACTAAGGTTGACTTTGTGCTTGAAAAGGTTAACCCGCGTTGACGATGTCGGCTTTCGCGACCCAGGTTGATAGGAGGGTCGGACATGTGTTGATTTCAATGTGAATTGCACATGACCAGGGTCGCTAGCAACCAGGGCTGGATGTCATTGGTTAGAAATGGGGGCACACAGTCAGTGTTGCCATGACAACAACAACATAGATTTGGTCTCACTGTGCTTTAGAACTTAACCACTGTAAAACAATCATAAAAAATAAGTTTTATATCTCTGTCACAGCACCACGGCGCTCTCATTCCCTATCTCTCTCTCACCCAAGACACATCAGCAGCTTGCAGTTCAGAGGGCCGCGGGTAGTTATAAAACAAAGAGAAATATTATTTGCTCGTTCTAAATAGAAACTAGTAGCCTACTTCCTTGTTTACTGCTTGACCTGCAATGGGGGAAATGCAGAGGACAATGAAGCCAAGTGTCTGTCTCCACACTAAATCATCTGTTGAGTGTTTAATAGTTAATAATTTGTCAGGGCTCTCCCTTAACTCTCACCATCTTCTCGGAACCGTCCCGAAATGAATGTTGTTTTTGTACATTACCTTGACCTTTAACATAAATAAAACATCATTAAATGATATCATATAATCATATGATCAATCATCAACCTTTTTATTTAACCCTATGAGCCCTAATGTATTTTTGACAATTTATGGTCGACCAGGTTTTATTTGATAAAAAAAAAAAAAAGGCTGGCGAAATTCACAAGTTCACGAAAGGTTGCTATCCATCTCGTGAACACCTTTACACAATCACACATTCACAATCACCGACCCGACTCTTAACAAACAAGCAATTGCGCCTGCTTTAGAAAGTTAACTAGTCACAAGTTTACGGTAAAATGCAGTTGGGTTGTCAAAGTCAAAACACTATATAGCAGCTGTGAATCAAATAAACGTATTATAAATAAAGTTATGTCATTTTTTACTCTTACACTGAATGTTTGCTGCTTCAGTCCAGTAGCCTAGAAAACTAGACGCACCCTAGCGGCAGCAAATTTAATTCACAGCTAGTGTGGGGTCTGATAGATAGATAGATTTTCATCTGCAATAAAGACTACAACTCCCATGATCGATCTCCATGCCTGGATTCCAAGCTTGGAGCTCTGCAACAGGACGCCATTGGGTTAATCACTATCTTGTAGACTGTATGCAGCTTTCTATCTGAATTCCTTTGAAGAGTGGAGGGGCAATTGGAATGTGAAGAACTTGGCACCACCCTGACATAGCCAGCTGCCTTGACGGTCAGTTGCGGAGGTGTAAAATAGCGCTCTCACGTTATCACAAAGCCAGCTGTTTTTACTGTCCACAACCGTATTTATGCAAACTATAAACTATCTTCATGTAAAGTATATTCCGTCACAGTCTGCTGGAAATATCAAAGTGTTTTCATAGCATTGTTCCATTCCTTAAAAACATGTAGGTCTAACGCTAGCAACTGACAATTAGTCAAAACATATTGTTCATTCAATTGAGAATATCCGTTCATCAGAGGATGTGTAACGTTAAGTGTCACGTTACACTCATTCACACCGCATTTATATAACTGTAGAGTAATAAGAGGACTGACAGCTGAGGCCAGATGTCCAAAGGCTGCACTGGGCGGCGGCTCTCTTTCAGTCATGGCCGACAAGGCTAACGTAACGTTAGCCACCTACGTAACCTTGCCATTTTTTATTCCAATGGTATTTCATTTATAGATTCAGAACACACAATGTACAAACTGTGACTTAAGACATATTTCAATGAATATTGGTGAATCCAAATTTGCAAAATAAAGTTACGTTGTAAACTAGCTAGCTAACTAGCGGATTACGCTAGCAGCTCGATTACATGGACATTTTACATACGTTAACCAGCATTATCATAACTTTATCGTTACAGTTTCCAGGGATAATCATAATAGTTATGTTAGCTGACGTTAAATATACCGACTTATGAATGTTTGAATGCAACGCATGTGACGTTAACATTAAATGTAACGTTATGTCAATGCAAACTGGTGTCATTTGGTAGGGTGGCTAATAGATCATATCTAACGTTAACCCACATACAGCTTTAGAAGCAAACTAGCAAGCCGTCTATCATTATTTCAAGTTACCATACTGTAATAAGCATCCAACAACAAGAAAGCTTGCAGATAACGTTCGCTAACGTTAGCCACCGAGCTAGCAAACCCGTAGCGGTCAGGGAACACAAATTGAATTAGGAACAGGGCAACTTGTACGGTCTACATTGTGAAATTAATCTGTTTACAAATGGCCAATTCGTACATAAAAAATGTAAGCATTTTTCATACCTTGGTCTCTTTTCGAAAGAGCTTACGAATGTGAGCTTGTGTGGTTATTCAGACGGATCGACGACGAAGGATGCAAGACTGCTCTGCTCTCTGGGATGGCTGTTTCTTTTCTTTTCTTTTTTTTTACCAAATGTGACGTAATTTTCTGCAGCTCTACGGGAAAAAACGACGAATACCGGAAGTACCCGAACCTCTCAGATCATTACATGCTCAACATAAAATTAGTTTGGCCTACTACTTCAGCTTATTTTACCCTGATTGTCATATTCCTATAGCCTAATGTTAAGCAATACTAGTGGTTGTGGCACAAATCAGCAATCATTGAATATCACAATCAGCTTTATTGACCAGGTAAGTCTACACAAACAAGGAATTTGACTCCGGTTTTGGTTGCTCTCAATGTACTTGCACATACAAAAATCAAACAAAAGAAGAAAATAATTCTGCATGTGTAATGGGCCAAAGTTCACATTTATTTATATTTAATCAAAGACCTGATGCTGCAGAAAATATTGTAATGTGTTTAATTCCAACAGGAATTAGGATTGGCTCTTTCAAAAAAGTGGAGTGTAATCAGCCATCCGACTTCTCTGTCGGCAAGATAAATACCTTGAATATTACTTTCAAGAATTAATGTTGTAGAGTGGGGCAGCAAGGCGAAATAAATAAGGAGAGACAGGGCAGCCTTCACAAAGGCTTTGAGGTAACTGAAAACGAGGTGAGGTACCATATTTAAGTGTGATTGAAGCAGTACTATTTGAGTTAAGTGATTTTTGTTGAGATCAAAATGAAAGCCGAGTTTAAAGATGGTGGTGGTCGGAGCAAGGCTCTGGAAGTAGGGGGATGGGAAGTAGGGAAAGGGCCAGTGGCCCCCACCACTTTACATCCCTGGCCCGATTTTGCATCACAGCTGGTGTGATCCTATGGTCTATCGTTTAATCCTCTGATGGAGGGTTTTAGAACTGAAAGCTGGTGCTTGACAATTTTAGACTAAACTAGATGGAGTTAGTGCTCAGTTATGTGCCTAGTTATGCTAGGACCACACCCATCTTCAAACTCAGCTTTCATTTACTTGTAGATCTAAACTACACATATGTTAAGTTTTGTGACTGTATCTTGCACAGTTATTGGGCCAGGGGCGTAAAGTAGAGGAGGCAAGGCCCATACTTCCGGTGCCCTTATTTGGAAGATTATTTTTTGGGTTTTGCTTGCCTTTATTTATAGGACAGATTAAGTCAGGAAAGTGGGAGAAAGAGGAGGATGAGATCAGTGTTGGCAAGGATACTTTCAAAACATATTCTGTTACAGAATACATGCCCAAAAATGTAATTTGTAACGTATTCCGTTACATTACTCAATCTGAGTAACGTATTCTGAATACTTAGATTAATTCCACATTGAATTGCATTTTATAAGTGTAGGAATGCGGCCATCATCATCATAAGTAGATAGAGATAATAGCAAAATCATAATATTTTACAATTGGTGATGGTTTCTTTTCAGTGATATAAAAGCTGTTAAATCTGAGAAGCCACCATCACATAGGTCCGTTCATCATTCATTAGAAGCACTGGAATTATGCTAGATTAGACTAGCACTATCCTGAACCCATTTTGCTAGCCAAGTGGTATGAGTAGGCCTATGCTATAACAACAAGAGCATGCATACAACTAAAACCATGTGGAAGCATTTAAACATAAAAGCTTCCACAGTAGCAAGTACCTGAACAAGCAGATAGATTTTTGAAGTCCCAAACTGCATACTACAAAAATCTAACCGCAGTCTAAGCTACCACGAGCTAATTTTAATTAACGTTAGCTAGCATGTCAAACAGGGCTAGTCAGTCTTTCAACGGCTCTGGGGCTAGTAAATCAGCACATAGGAGAATGTAAAGTTGCACGTAAAGGTGACCAGTAAAACTATAGCAGATGACTACCCCTGGCTTAATTTAAGATGTTTCTTCAGGTTGGAGGTGGAGTCTTTGGACGCTGAAAGGAGGTTGGTTGCTGGCAAGTAGAGGTTGCACTGCACAGTTTTATTTTGTTCTCCCTTCTCTTTCTTTAATGTGAAATGTTGTTTGAATTTCCAAGATAGAAACACATTCCTGCCCTGGCTCTGTTGTGCCGGTTCTGGCTCCTTCTCTACCTCTAGCTCCTGCTGCTCCTCTCACGACTCCATTGTGACTGATCACGCAAATAGCTAATTTTTTCGTTTTTTGAAACAGTTAAGTATCATCATGTAATGGATTGATATGTATTCCGTTACTCCCCAACACTGGATGAGATGCCGCAAAGGGCCGTAGATTGGAACCCATCCCGCAGCCGCTGCAACAAGGACTGAGCCTCTGTACATGGGGCGCACGCTCAACCAGGTAAGCTAACCAGGCACCCCAACTCAACCTTCATTTTGATCTCAACTACAAACCTGTATATAGTTAATGACTGAATCTTGTACAGTTGTGACACTATTGCGGTGACAAAATCTGGCTAATAGACAGACACACACCTATAAACACCTAGCAAGTATTCAAAACCACCTCTGTGGTAGTTACAGTAGGTGTCTCCAGGCACAGACAGACAGACAGACAGACAGACACACACACACACACACACACACACACACACACACACACACACACACACACACACACACACACACACACACACAGCTGAAAACAAAACCAGTGACACAGCTTGTAATTATCAAAACAGTAGTCTATATCCTCGATGTTCCACTTCTGGGATGGCTCCAGTGCCCCAGGAAATTCAGTCGAATGCATGTCTTTTCGCCAGTGTCCGTTTCCGATTTATGAGGACTATGGTTAACTGCAGAACGCAACTGTAACTTTAACAATAAATTGACTTTCAATGACTATCCATTATTAATGCTAAGCTACAAATACTGTGTTCAACTGTGAATAAAAAGCATGTTATCCCTTACCTAGTCTTTCTACAACCATTAGTGTTATCTGTGAGAATTCTTTCAGCAGCAGACTACCATGAGGATTTATCAGACAATACATAATTTGTGCACGAGCCGTTACATATACAGTACATTATTTTGGGTCCGTGTACTTTTTCGTTCATTCGATTTTCATTTCATAAACAGGTATTAAAAAACAAAAAACGAATGGTTATTTGATTTTCGTTTTAAAACACGACATTTGAAATTGAAATACAATGCGTTTTTTCTTTTTCATTGCCGAAATGGGATGGGAGAAATTTAAAATATGCTGTGATTTTCATTTTCTATTTTATATAACAAAAATAAAATCACTCGAAAACAGAAACGAAAAAAGGCTTGTTTTTTCATATTCAGAGACCGGATGTTGTCATTTCCAAGGCAACAGCGCCAGCCTAGCCTACCAGTGTTCAGCCCAGGCCAAAATTACTTTGGAAACCTAGCTATACTCTTGATAATCCTTGGGGGGAATTTTATTTCATAATGTCACATGTATTTATTACCCTCTCTCCCCGCCTCCCTGTCTCTACCCGCCACAGACAACTTCGCCCGAAGAGAGTCGAACCAGCGGAGCAAATAGACTTTCGGTTCACGGCTGTAACGTTACCGTTACGCCACCGTTAACAATCCCAGCAAACGTTCTGTTGCTGCCGTTTGTGCTGATCTGGCAGAGAGTCACCGGGGGTTCGGGATCAGATCATGGGGATCAGACCTCCGGTGCTGGGTCTAATATTCTAATATTAGCTGCTGCTGCAGCTAGCTAGCAGCTAGCCACCAGCCCTGTGACCTCGGTCCTCGCGGTTCGCTCCCCGGGACTGACTCTGCAGAGCTGGCGTTACCCGCTCTATGATCAATGAGCAATGATCAAGGATTACCAAATTTCTCTCTCATATTGCTCCTCATAACCACTGAAAAACTAAAAATTCTAACCCAAAGTACAATTATTATGAACGTTAGCTGACATTAAGGGTTTCTGCTTCATTAAGGGAATTTGTAAGGAAAACGTGGTTAACCATTAAGCTTTTTCACGTTAAGCGATTTTTTGATCACTGTTTATAAACAGTGATCAAAAAATCTAACCCAAAGTCGTTATGGACGTTATCTGACTGATAACTGACTGATATTTGATTGATCATTGTTTAGGTACATTAAAGTTAAGCTTTTTCACGTTAAGCGTTTTAGAATGTCCCTGCTGCTGCTGAGGGAATCTGAGCGCGGTGAAGTTGGCTGGACGTTTGATATTCACTTGATATTCGATTTTAACTTCCTGTTCTGTTGTTAGGTTCTGTCTAAGGGGCCGTCTACAAATTACCGTTTTGGTAGATTGCAAAGAATTTTCTCAGACATATATTCACCAAAAATCAATGAAAGGGACTTTTCTCATTCCGATTGCTGTAGTAGCTGCCAATAGTAAGCCTTTGCTTACTACAGGTCATATTTGTCTCATATGTCACATGATGGTGAAACAGTATGCAATTAAAAGTTTAAAATATTCACCAAAAATCAACCAAAAGACATTTTCTCATTCTGATTGCTGTAGTAGCTGCCAATAGTAAGCCTTTACTTACTACAGGTCATATTTGTCTCATACGTCACATGATGGTGAAACAGTATGCAATTAAAAGTTTAAAATATTCACCAAAAATCAATGAAAGGGACTTTTCTCATTCTGATTGCTGTAGTAGCTGCCAATAGTAAGCCTTTACTTACTACAGGTCATATTTGTCTCATACGTCACATGATGGTGAAACAGTATGCAATTAAAAGTTTAAAATATTCACCAAAAATCAACCAAAAGACATTTTCTCATTCCGATTGCTGTAGTAGCTGCCAATAGTAAGCCTTTACTTACATCTGATGGAATACAGTCTTCAACTTCAGCATTAGTTTTTGCTTTCCTGAAATGGACAATTCTGACCATAGATCTGAACTGTAAGTGGCACTTCTCAAGTTAACTTTTGAAAATTCCCTCACAACAGCCTCCAGTCCTCCTGCTTCCTCCCATAAATCTTTCTGGGATCCTCTCTTTCCCTTTCTCAGTTTTGGCATTTTCCTAAACAAATTCAAAGGACAATTTAAAATGTAATAGTTGATGAAAACGTAATACTCAAAGACACAAACTGTATTTTTTATAGATAGACACCAGTAAAATGCTCTTGAAGGTGGTTCTGTCTGTGATGTTTTTTTTTTTTACCACAAAAGTTGCTTTGTTAGTGATTAATTTATTCTTTGTTATTGCAAACATAAAACTAGGCCTAGACTTTGTCTCACTATAATAATTATAAAGTAATATATAATATATTAAAGTAATTAAACATGATAAGTTAGTGTTCTATCATCCTGTCTTTTGTCAAGCTCTTGAATGAAGCACATAGACCTAAACCCCCCATCTCAAACCGCTGTAAATTTTGATATAATTTGACCACAATTAAATGTAGCTCACCCAATATTTAAGCCCACCTTAATATACCAGACCACCTTAAAGTGCTCATATTGTGCTTTTTGGCTTTTCCCCTTTCCTTTATTGTGTTATATATCTTTTTGTCCACGCTATAGGTTTACAAAGTCAAAAAGCCCAAAGTCCCCCCCAAAGGGCCTTACCATCTCCAACAGAAAACACTGTTCACAAACTGCTCCAAACAGCTCTATTGTAGTCCAGCCTTTACTTCAGAGACAAACGTGGTCACTTTGAAACACACGTTATAATGCTCGCCTAGCTGCTAGCATGGCACGCCCTCATACTCTGCAACTGACAAGCTAGCAGTACTTACTGAGCATGTGCAACTCCCAACAAAGATTGTACAGAATTGAGATGTCTCACTCTGTAGCTAAAACTGAAAGCTCAACACACAGGGTGAAAAGAGGAGCTGCAGCAATGTCCACTACAACAAATATATGGTGTTTTCTGAAAATTAAACCACATAAACCTATTCTGCTACAACCTCAAAATACTATTATGAACCTGAAAATGAGCAGAATATGAGCACTTTAATGTTCTCCCCCTCCAATGTATCAATCACTCTGCTCTACTGTCCCTACTGCGCTCCCCTCCCCCGATACCCCAGTTTCTTGCAACATTATCAAATTTTCCCACAGTGAAATGAGTGCCAGCCTCACTAAACACAATAAAGTAATAGTCCTAAACTGTTTTTGCATTTTAACATGCTTGCAAATACAACTTTAGGTATCACATGATAAAAAACATGTTTTCCCTTCCCTACAATGCACTGCGCACCAAGCATTTACTTCATAAAAACTCAATAAAATGTTTAAAATTTGACATGTTTACACTATTCATCAGTAACCTATTGTTGTATTTTACCTTACCTTAAAGCCAAAACCTTCGAATAATTCCATATATTTGAGGAGATAACTGCATTTGCATGTGCATGTGTGTTTCTGTCTGCATCACAATCTTCAGAATAAACCCTGCCCCCACCAAGCACATGTATATGTAACACTTATTTTGTTCCTCTAGAAACAAGAATTCTAACTTTGATTCCTTTGACCAAAATAGAGGAGGCAAGAACAAGGCCTGTAAATAGATGCTGTTTACAAACATGGTGTTTCACTATCATGTGACATATGAGACATATAGGACCTGTAGTAAGTAAAGGCTTACTATTGGCAGCTACTACAGCAATCGGAATGAGAAAATGTCTTTTGGTTGATTTTTGGTAAATATTTTAAACTTTTAATTGCATACTGTTTCACCATCATGTGACATATGAGACAAATATGACCTGTAGTAAGTAAAGGCTTACTATTGGCAGCTACTACAGCAATCGGAATGAGAAAAGTCCCTTTCATTGATTTTTGGTGAATATTTTAAACTTTTAATTGCATACTGTTTCACCATCATGTGACATATGAGACAAATATGACCTGTAGTAAGTAAAGGCTTACTATTGGCAGCTACTACAGCAATCGGAATGAGAAAAGTCCCTTTCATTGATTTTTGGTGAATAATTTAAACTTTTAATTGCATACTGTTTCACCATCATGTGACATATGAGACAAATATGACCTGTAGTAAGTAAAGGCTTACTATTGGCAGCTACTACAGCAATCGGAATGAGAAAAGTCCCTTTCATTGATTTTTGGTGAATATTTTAAACTTTTAATTGCATACTGTTTCACCATCATGTGACGTATGAGACAAATATGACCTGTAGTAAGTAAAGGCTTACTATTGGCAGCTACTACAGCAATCGGAATGAGAAAAGTCCCTTTCATTGATTTTTGGTGAATATATGTCTGAGAAAATTCTTTGCAATCTACCAAAACGGTAATTTGTAGACGGCCCCTTAGACAGAACCTAACAACAGAACAGGAAGTTAAAATCGAATATCAAGTGAATATCAAACGTCCAGCCAACTTCACCGCGCTGCCGGAGACTCTCTGCCAGATCAGCAACAGAACGTTTGGGATTGTTAATGGTGGCGTAACGGTAACGTTACAGCCGTGAACTGAAAGTCTGTTTCCTCAGCTGGTTCGACTCTCTTGGGGCGAAGTTGTCTGCGGCGGGTAGAGACAGAGAGTCAGAGGGAGGCAGGGAGAGAGGTGAATAAATACATGTGGCATTATGAAATAAAATCCCCCCCCAAGCATTATCAAGAGCACAGGTTTCCAAAGTAATTTTAGCCTGGGCTGAAAGCAACACTGGTAGGCTAGGCTGGCGCTGTTGCCTTGGAAATGACAACATCCGGTCTCTGAATATGAAAAAACAAACCTTTTTTCATTTCTATTTCCGAGTGATTTTATTTTTGTTATATGAAATAGAAAATGAAAATCACAGCATATTTTTAATTTCTCCCATCCCCTTTTGACCATGAAAAGGAAAAAAATGCCTTGTATTTCGATTTCAATTGTTGTATTTTAAAACGAAAATCAAATAACCATTCGTTTTTTGTTTTTTAAGTCTGATTATGAAATGAAAATCGAATGAACGAAAAAGTACACGGACCATTTTGCCTGCCTCATTTCAATTTTTAACTGCCCTCTCCTGATGTTAAAGGGACACTTCATTTTACATGTGAATTTGTGAATTTCAACAAGTCTTCTTAAGATGAACACTACAGAGATGAGATGAGGCTGCTCATAGACAATAAACTAGAGACCATCTTGTGATGGGATTACACAAGCTGTGATGCCAAATCAGCCCTGGGGCCTAAAGTGTGTTTGTGTGGGGGGCAATGGCCCCATCCCTACTTTTAACCCCCCTTATCCGGACCACACCCATTTTCAAACTTGATCTCAACTACACAACTCTAAAGTTTGGATGACAAACAAATGCCTACATACAGACTTGGTCACCAATTGTATGTCAATGGACCAACACCAAAAAGTGCTATGTCAATTTGTCTCTTTGTAACAGTTTCTCTTTTTACATATTCCATATGTACGGGGGACTGACAGCAGTTGACGTGGATATCACTTTAAGACACACCACTTTGTGACTCACGCTCGGGCATCATGAAAGACCCAGGTGTGCATGGGTTTACTGATTCAGTGGCCCAATCCCAAAGTCCGGACTCACAGACTCACGGACTTTGGTGCGCGTTCTAGCGAAATTCGTAAGGGCTTAGGGTTGTCCCAATGTGGAATTTCAAAGGGCGTGAGGGTTTGAGTACACACTTACCGAGCCCTTTCCGTGAGTCTGCATCGATGCAGACTTTACCAAAGGGAATTACCCACAGTTCAAAGCGTTGTGACGTTTACCGCGGAGACCGTAGGGAAATCCGGAAATTACGAAGGTAAACAACAGCACGACACACGACCACGGAACGGACCAACCTGTTGTCCAGCTTGTAAAACAAGAGTTTGGAATCAGGTAGCCGTCTCCTGGGCCTTGGCCGTGTGGAAAGCAACAAACTTAAAATGAAAATTCCCAAACCGGCAAGTGTCAGCAACATCTTTGTTATTAAACGTCGCCAAGGTAACATGTGATCTCGTGAAGTGCTGTCCCGATCCCATTTCTACCTATCTGAGCCCATGTGGCCTCACACACTCACTCACTTAGTACCTGAGATCAATTAAGTCTGTGAGTCCTTAGTCCTTAGTCCTCAGGGCTCACTTTGGGATTGGGCCACTGTAACTGTGTGAGCACTTGAAAGCTATGAGCCAGAGGAAGGAAGATTCTTACATCCACTTAGCTTGTGTGAGAAGAGAGCTAGGACCTCATTTATAAAACTGTGCGTAGATTCTATTCTGAAAGATTTTGTGCGAAAAAAAGTCAGAATTTTCGTACGCAAAAACAATATTCTGATTTATAACACCTTGCGGCGCACACCGGTACGCACTCTTCTCGTTATAAATACGGACGTGCGTTACCTTATGCGGTCGTGCACGAGCCTCACGCTCCTCCCAAGGTCGTCCCATATTTGTCCTAATAAGGTCCATGTTAATCAATCAATGAATATTCCAGCCTTGAAAGGAGCCATTGATCACCAATCACGAAGCGGAAAAATGGGGAAAAAACATGATTCAGTGATCGTGAGATCGATGTGCTCCTAACAGAGGTAGAACATCGAAACAAAATCCTCTTTGGAAGCCGTAACCCTTGTGTGTGTTCATATTGTTGTTACGCAGCCTTAATACTGAACAGATTTAGCTCAATTACCAATGATATACATAATTTTATATAAATAATATATTATTTATTTGCCATTTACCCCTTTGAGATCACATTTATGATCATATGATCATTTTCGTTTTTTGTGAGAAAGGAAATTCAATTATTAAAAATGTAAAAAATAGAAACAATATTTTGGATCATTATTGGTGCAAAAAAAGTGCGTGAAATGGGACAATTTGGTAACTTGTATGGTAACTGTGTGGGAATAGCAGGTGCAGAAAGACAACATTCCCACACACAGACACCTAGAATCAGACACGACCACATAAAGACGCACAGACACACAGACACACACACACACAGATACACATCAAACAAACAACGCATTTCCCGGGGAGAGGCAGGGGAGAGCAGCGGAGGAAAAGCGCATTTCCTCCGCAGTCTACAAAACCTTGGGAGCATTACGCACGATCACACGTGTGGTCAAAAGTTTGCGGAAAACTGGGAACATTTTTACGCATGGAAATTCTTTATAAATCCCGACTATTGCGAGGAATGTTGCGACGACAAATTTCACCCTGCTTCACGCAACTTTTTCTTGCGTAACAGGTTTTATAAATGAGGCCCCTAATCCCCCTAATCCTAATCATATTCGAAGTTCGTTTGTATATTAATATTCGAATATATTCGAATATTTATTAATAATATTTTGACCATTAAATGCCTTCAGTTTAAAAAAAAATTAAAAGTCAGACCCTGGACACAAACAGTATGCTTTCGACAGGAAGTTCGGAGCTTTCACCGTAGCCTACGTAAGTGGTCTGATGTTTATACTCGTGTGCTGGTACATACGTCGAGCCAGTGTGTGTGGGCGGTGTTGCCAACTTAGCGACTTTTTTTTCACAAAAGCGACTAGCGACAAATCTGGTGACTTTCTGTAGAAAAGACAGCGACTTTCTGTAAAATAAAAAAGAGTCGCCAGTATTGTCCAGCGAACACGCAATGTTTCTCTCCTGTGGCCGCCGAAACGGTCACCTTTCTCTTCTGTTGTGTGAGCAGCCCCGCCCTCCCCTCTGTGCTCTCTCCTCATGTGCAGCAGCACTGAGCAGGCAGGTAGAAAGGGGAGAAGGGACAGGGTGCGGCGCCGGTGTAGGTAGGAGAGACAGCGGAACGCGACGGGAGAAAGACACCGCTGAGCTGGCCTGGCCCTGGGCAAGCCTGCCTTCTTTGAGAATTAGCGGGGAATGCAACGCTACCGAGCCACGGCCGAGAGACGTGCGTCGCCGCGACGTAGTTACATTTTGAAATACGTGAAAAAGCCTCGGAATCTGAACTGAAAACAACGTTTACAAGCAAACGCATAAAAATAATGCCCATAACCCATCGAATATTAAGGGCTGGCTAATATTAGTTCGAATATCATTATTTTTTTTAATATTCGAATGATATTCGAATAATGAAGTTCGGAGTCAAAGCCCTACTGTCATGTGGATTTGCTCTTGGAGCACATCATATCAAGGGGGGGGTACGCTGGGACCAGTGGTTTACAGAGAAAGCACAAGGTCTCCACAGATGTGCCCTTAGGCAGGTTAGGGTGCTGTCCACAAAGGCTGCGGGGTCAGCGACCGTTGGAACAGTCTCTGGGCAGTTCATATCCACAAATTCTGGGATTGCTCTGTTGCCACTGGGAATTCCGCCGGATCACACTCTTTTCGGCCAGATAGCTGTTACCTTCTGCTTTCTCGGTGTTAGAATTTTAAACTCCAGTGAGGACTATGGTTTACTGCTCCTAAGATCTTTGCAGGGTAAATCGAGACAGCTAGCTAGGCTATCTGTCCAATCTGAGTTTTCTGTTGCACAACTAAAATAAATTCCTTCCCAAGGCTATTTTGCAATGGTACCTCTGTACGGCGCATAGCGCCTCTGAGTGACACTGCATATCAATGCCTTGGAGCTGAGAGCTGTACTGAACCTAGCACTTCACCAGTCCCTGCCCAGACTGAGAGGTCATCATGTCATTGTCAGGAGGGGGGGCTGGGCTCGCCTGTCCTGTTCAAACTGGCGACCAAGCTGTAGCTGTGGGCACATCCCCTCTTCTAAGAGCATTGCATGTGCTGGGGGCTGTTAACTCTTAGCTGTTAAAGGGGTGGGACGCTCTGGCTCACTTGTGGTCCCAGGGTCTGATTTGCGCCTTTCCTTCCTCCGGCCTCTTCTTTGAGAATTAAGGCTCACAGATTGAGGCTACATCTGGTGGCTCTTCTTTGGATCCACATGAAATGGTTTTCGGCTATTCCTCTACTCTTGAACAAGATGCTGTGGCGCACCCGCTCCGGAGCTCTGGGCTTGCCAGAGCGGGTGGTAAGGACGGTGCAAGAGGCCCGGGCCCCTTCCAAATACTAGGGCAGCCACATGGTACAAGCTTACCAGGTGGTTCCCTACTTTGCGACAGCACAGGTTATCCTGTCGTTTGTGCCGACCCAGCTGGCGGCAGGAATGTCAACTATACTCTCTAAGGAATGTTGGCAGTGATCAGGGCAGTGTGTCCTGGTGCTTTCACACTGAAAGAGCATGACTGTTCCTGGTTTCTTGGTTTCTCAGAGGCTTGCAGGGGCCAGCAATCTATAAGGCCCTTATATCTCTTTTGTCCCTTTTTGGGGTTTGGATGCAGGTCTTGGAGCACTTCTGAAGTGACTCTCCCTTAACACTGAGTTCCACCTTCTGCCAGGTTTTATTCCTTCCAAGTGGCTGCTGGCACCTCCTTTGGGGAACGGGTGCTAAGTGCCACTATGCGGTGACCAACATATTGGCCACACCACTGTGCCAGAGAGTGTTGGTATCCTGTCAGTTGGCCTTGCAGAAGGCAGGCTTCTGAGTGGACTTTATCCTTTCACACCCAACCTTTGTGTCTTGTCGGGTTTGCTCATTCAAATACCAGGGTCGAGTATCCCGGGGAGTGTGGGGGTGCTTTTCTGCTCCGTCTCCTTTGTCTCCTCGCTAGGTGTCTTACAGTGTCCCCCGTAAATATGGAATATGTACAGTACAGGCCAAAAGTTTGGACACACCTTCTCATTCAATGTGTTTCTTTATTTTCATGACCATTTACATTGTAGATTCTCACTGAAGGCATCACAACTATGAATGAACACATATGGAATTATGTACTTAAAGTGATGGTTCGGAGTAATTTACCCTAGGGTCCTTTGCACCATGACCTCGAGCCAAAAACCCCCCCAGAAGCTTTTTTCACCTGGGTCTAACACTGGGCGAGTTAGCGTAGAGTAGCGTTACCCGCTGAGTAGCTTAGCGCGGGGCTAATGGACCCACGTTTGTATCTCTTAAATGACCCCACTAATAATGCCCGAAATAATACCAAAGGTCTACACTAGTATATATAGGTTATGCTCTCATAAAACGATGGATTGGAAAGTTTGTAAGTACACCAGAAGTTTATGAACACTTGCCTGCTCTCTTCTGCTCTCTGTTGCTGCTGCTGCTACCTGCAGTTAGACGAGTGCTTAGGGCCGTCTATAAATTACTACACCGAAAAGAGATACAACAAAAATATGTATTAATTTAATGATTAAATAAGGTAATGTCTCCAAACTTACCTCAATTATTACTTGTCTCCTGCTAGTTATATTACAGCACTTACTTTAAAAAATAAGTTAAATTAAAAATATTTTTGTTGCATCTCTTTTGGTGTTGTAATTTGTAGACATCCCTAAGCACTCGTCTCCCCGCAGCAACAACAGCAGAGAGCAGAAGCCAGCAGGCAAGTGTTATTTACATAAACTTCTGGTGTACTTACAAACTTTCCAATCCATCGTTTTATGAGGTGCATAACCTATACATACTAGTGTAGACCCTTTGGTATCTTTCGATATATTACGAGATCGTTAAGACGTAGCGGATCCATTAGCCCCGCGCTAAGCTATTCAGCGGCTAACGCTACTCTACGCTAACTCGCCCAATGTTAGGCCCAGGTGAAAAAAGCTTCTGGGGGCGTGTTTGGCTCGAGGTCATGGTGGAAAGGACCCTAGGGTGAATTACTCCGAACCATCACTTTAACAAAAAAGTGAGAAATAACTGAAAACATGTCTTATATTTTAGATTCTTCAAAGTAGCCACCCTTTGCTTTTTTTGACAGCGCTGCAAACCTTTGGTGTTCTCTCAATGAGCTTCATGAGGTAGTCACCTGAAATGGTTTTCACTTCACAGGTGTGCTTTGTCAGGGTTAATTAGTGGAATTTTCCCCCTTATTAATAAAAAAAGCAAAGGGTGGCTACTTTGAAGAATCTAAAATATAAGACATGTTTTCAGTTATTTCACACTTTTTTGTTAAGTACATAATTCCATATGTGTTCATTCATAGTTTTGATGCCTTCAGTGAGAATCTACAATGTAAATAGTCATGAAAATAAAAAGGAAACACATTGAATGAGGAAGTGTGTCCAAACTTTTGGCCTGTACTGTAACTCTGTGGAGGGATAGTCTTGACATGATAGAGAAAGTTTGGTTAAAAGGTAACCTTGGTTCTCTGAGTGAAAAGACTATCTCAACTGCCCCCAGTGGGTCAGTCCCCTGTACATATGGAATATATAACTCAGTGGAGATAGTCTCTTCACTCAGAGAACCAAGGTCAACTTGTAACCGGACGATATGACACATACAAAATAAGAGCAAAAATGACAAGTGCACTTAATCTTTAGTCAGTTTGACTCAGTTTGTTGTTTTATTGATGCTTTTAAGTTACCCATAGTGGATATAAATTATTCTGTTATTAAATACACTCTATGAACCAGCAATGATGATTCCACTAGTCTAGTATGTGAAACAGCAAACTCAAAATTATTGTTTTGACACACTGTTTTATCTTGTGCCAGCCAAAGGACATCGATAGCACCAATGTTATCAGCTCCATACAATCAAAGAGCATAGATCATTTAAAGGTATAATATGCAGTGCTTTCCTCAAAAATCTATGTATAGACTAATACAAAAGTACAAAAGTATTATAAAAGTAAATACAAAAGTAATCACTTTAAAAATCTATATCATAATTACTTATCACCCACTAGTAGGGTGTGGTGGTGTTACCACTGTGTCTGTCGGCATTTTCTCTTTTCTCCTTATTTAGGAGAGTGTGTGTGTCAACAAAGAGCCTTTACACCCCATGTGAGTGTGTAACCCCCAGCCAATAACAGAGTGCAGGTTGTGCAGCCTGTTCTCATTCCAAACTGTTGCTTTGCCCCTCAGCATCTCATACCAACACACAAGTCTAACTGTCACAGACAGAGAAACATCAGTGCTGCACCTTTTCACGGCGGTGAGTGAGTTTATTTGTTCTTAAGAACATTAAACAAAAATTCAAAAAGAAATACATGGAAATCATATGAATTACAGTGCTTAACTTTTTATATCTTTTCGCACATATGGATCATGAGAACAGGCTGCTTCCTGTGTCCAATGTTTAGCTGCTGCCTCTGGGGAGGGAGGCTGGAGTGTAACGCCCACGCAGCACTATTGGCTACTTTGAATGGCAATCAATAGCCGAGACAAGCCCCTCTCCTAGCTTCGTGTTTTTACCGGAAATATGCGGATAGAAATAGCGCTCCGACTTCCGTTTCATGAGGCCTTTAAGCACATAATGTGTCATGGATGGTTTAGCTACAGAGTTGTGTATATATAGATAAAGGGCTGCCGGTTACAGGTGCTTGGTAGACTGGGTAAACCCAGCCTGATCTGCCGGCACCAATCACAAACTGGCTTATCCACCTAGCGCGCTATTGGCGGGTTTTTACACGATGACGATAGAGAAGCAACCAAGCAGCTTCTCGTTTACATTCAACATAACGGCCACCGAAGCTAGGAAAGGGGTGTTAGCAGTGTGAATTAACATTAACATTTTAATCCCACATTTAGGTCTTTTAAAGCAGGATTGGTAACTATATCCAATATACACATTTTATATATTATTTGAAATATTGTTTACACCCTGACAGCAATAAATAACTTATTAACTATGAAAAAGAAGAGAAAAAGATCCGTGATCTGTAGCTGCTTTAATCCTGTGAAAAGGCCAACCAGTCACTGCCTCGCAGTCCGCTTGGAAAGAGCCAAGGAAAAGTCTTCTTGCCCTGCTGTGCATACTCTACACCTCCCGTGTACAATGCCTGAGCTCGGAGTCACTGCAAGTCTACTGCTCTGAAGCAGCAACACAGCGGTGCTCGTGCACATCTTTGTGTATGTGTGTGTGTGTGTGTGTGGGTGGGGGGAGCCCCGAGCGCAGGGGGAGGGGTTAGACGGAACCCTGAGGAGATTCTACTTTCAAATCTTGCTAGCAACATTACCAACCCTGCCTTTAATATTACAAAGGATCTCTTAGGATTTAAATAGTTAAAAAAAAATCAAATGACATATTTTAATGTCTACCAATAAAATATTGTTCAGTTCCAAATAAATCTTTACAGAGACAAGTCATACATTCTAAAAGCCCCACTAGCAACCAATAGATACTGTTGCTCTTCACCTAACTGGTTCAAAATCAAAAAAGGCAACTGACCAAGCATGCCATCTTTACAACACCACTATACTGTTTTGGAATGTGTGCTCATGATACAACTCTGACAGACAGGCTGTCAGACGGGTGAGGGGGCACGCAGTGAGCTGCCAAGGGCCAAGTCTCCAAACACATTGGCATAGGAGGCTTTGAGGAACTGGACGTAGTTCTGCAGGCTTCGGTTGGTGCTGTCTGACTGCTCTAGGCGATCCTTCACATCTTGCAGTCGGCCATGGTACCGCCGCTCCACCTGAGCATCATAAATACAAACCTTGTAGACATACTGATACAGCTAATACATACAAATACTAATACTAATAATGAAGGCCTTTACCTCCTCTTTGCTGTGTCGCAGTTGGTTTATTTCTGAGGTAGTCCTGCTAAGTTGAGTCTCTAGGTCCAGTATCTTGGACTGGGTGGAGCGTTCTTTAGTGGCAGCAAGTCCTCTGGTCTCTGACATCTGAAGATAAATAATAATAATAATAATAATAATAATAATAATAATAATAATAATAATAATAAATCTTATTTATAGAGCATTTTTCTAAATCCACATTACAAAGTGCTTCACAAAACAATGAATTCTTCACAATACAGGCCCATGTTATTTTGTTATTTACTGTAAATGCTTTTATTATGAAGCGACAAAACCAGGAAATGTTGGGTCTTAAAGTGATGGTTCGAGTGAATAGATCCTTTGCGAGCCAAACACCTCCCCAGAAGCTTTTTCACCTGGGTCTAATATTTGGGCATAGCTTAGTGTGAATAGCTTAGCGTTAGGGCTAATGGACCACGTTTTATCTAAGTATGACGCACTAATTCGAAATGATAACAAAGGTCTACACTAGTACAAATAGGTTATGCACTCATAAAACGATGGATTGGAAAGTTTGTAAGTACACCAGAAGTTTATGAACACTTGCCTGCTGGATTCTGCTCTCTGTTGCTGCTGTTAGATCAGTGCAGTTAGGCGGCTTCACGATATACACTGCTAAACCGAAAGTGTTACCAACAAAAATATGTATTAATTTAATGATTAAATAAGGTAATGTCTCCCAACTTACCTCAATTATTACTTGTCTCCTGCTAGTTATATTACAGCACTTACTTTAAAAAATAAGTTAAATTAAAAAATATTTTTGTTGTATCTCTTTTCGGTGTTGTAATTTGTAGATGTCCCTAAGCACTCGTCTCACAGCAGCAACAACAGCAGAGAGCAGAAGCCAGCAGGCAAGTGTTATTTACATAAACTTCTGGTCCACTTCTGGTCCACCAAATCCATCGTTTTATGAGAGCATAACCTATATATACTAGTGTAGACCTTTGGTATCATTTTGGGCATTATTAGTGGGGTCATTTAAGAGATACAAACGTGGGTCCATTAGCCCCGCGCTAAGCTATTCAGCGGCTAACGCTACTCTACGCTAACTCGCCCAATGTTAGACCCAGGTGAAAAAGCTTCTGGGGGGGTGTTTGGCTCGAGGTCATGGTGCAAAGGACCCTAGAGTTAATTACTCCGAACCATCACTTTAATCAGCAGTAAGTCAACATGACTATTATAAGCGAACATGAAATATAAAATAATAGACATAGAAACTAAACTTCAAACCACAGAGATTAAATTAGAAGCTACTAACGTACTGTGAGCTGAACACAGAGTCCGAAGTAATCCTGATCTCATAATTATGAGATAAGGTGTCTAGTTTTCTTTTCTTTTGTGAATGCAATGCACTTCCGTAGAAAACTCTAGTGAGACCAATATTCAGTTTCAGACCTGTTGGCGAGCATCACCCAGAGCCTCCTCCAGCTTTCGGCTTAGCAGCGAACATTCTCTCGTTTTTTCTTCCAGACGAAGCTGATTGCTGTGGATGGTGTCTTCCCGTTTGGCAATGACCACTAGCAGGTCGCTGTTCTGACTGCTAGCCTCCTCCAGTTTTCTGCAAGATGAGACAAGACAGGAAAGCAACAACAACAATAAACAGTCAGAAACATTAATATGGCCGCTGAAAAAGGAGCAAAAAAGATCTGTCATCTGTAGCTGCTGTAATCCTGTAAAAACTCCCACCAATCAAATTACAACAGTTGACTTAATGTTAATATGTGGAGAGATTATATATGTATATGTGTGTGTGTGTGTGTGTGTGTGTGTGTGTGTGTGTGTGTGTGTGTGTGTGTGTATTTTCAAATCATAATTTCAACATTTTCAAAATACAGTAGTTGGATATAATCTTTCCACGCACCCCCTGGCAACTCCAGAAGTGTTGTTCTTTGTTCTTTTTTTTTGGGGGGTGGGGGAATTTGTTGTTTTCAGGAAATGTCTAGCCAAAGTAGCTATTTATGTTGTATTTAGTCTATTTAGTCTATATCCACGATGTTCCAATGCAGGGATTGCTCCGTAGCTGCCAGAAATTCCGGCAGATGTCACTTTTTTTTCGATGAATGTCCCTTACCTTCCGCATTTTTTGTGTTGGAATTGTAAACTCCGGTGGATTTATGAGGACTATGGTTAAATGCTCCTCAGATCTCTGCAGGGTAAATCCAGACAGCTAGCTAGACTATCTGTCCAATCTGAGTATTCTGTTGCACGACTAAAACAACTTTTTAACGTACACGTTCCACCAGAAGAAGTTCCTTCCCGAGGCTATTTTGCAGCGACACTAGCTATGTTTCCATCGACCTGTTTTTATCCAAATTAAGTGATATCGAATGAAAAATGCCGTATGGAAACAGTAAAATCCGACTGAATTTCATGAATATCGACTCAAATGAAATACGTTTGGTCTCATCGGATTTTCTCTTGATCAATATACGGCTTATGCGATAAACGCTGATGGAAACGTTATTTGCCGAATAAATAATGAATTGCGATTAAGTTTTAGGTCATTTTATGGTTGCAACCCGCAATAAAACGAAGAAGTTTCAGTTCATTTCCGCCCAGTATTTCCGCTCCGTTTGCACACGACAGGTGTCAACAAAAACAGATGTAAGTGGACAAACGAGGAGACGAGATACTTTTTTAATTTAATTTACCAGAAAAATATAACAGCTATTTTAGATAGCAAAAATCTAAGAAATGCCATCATTTATCAGGAGCTCGCGAAGGAAATGACCAACAGTTACGACAGGGACATTCTAAAACGCTTAACGTGAAAAAGCTTAACGTGGTTTAATGTATCTAAACAACGATGATCATCACCAGATTTATCATGGTTATATCTTGTCATGAACACTTAAGCCTGTCAAAAAAACTAAATCGAAAATCTACGATTATAGAAGTTATCTCACGTTAATGTTTTCTTCATCAGTGGCCGTATGGCGAGGAAAAAGCTTAACGTGGTTTAATGTACCTAAACAATGATCAATGATTACCAAATTTCTCTCTCATATTGCTCCTCATAACCACTGAAAACTGTCAAAAACTCGAACCCAAAGTCCAATTATTATGGACATTATGTGTTTATGCTTATAGAGCCTATGGAAAAAGCTTAACGTGGTTGAATGTACCTAAACAATGATCAATCATCACCAAATTTCTCTCTCATATTACCCATCATAACCACGGAAAACTGTCAAATAATCTAACCCAAAGTCCAATTATTATGGACGTTATCTGACATAAAGCGTTTCTGCTTCAGGGCAGCGGAGCAGCTGGGGGTTGACTCTCCACGGTTCTCATTGGCTTTTTAAGTCCTAATGTGAAAAAGCTTAACGTGGTTTAATGTATCTAAACAACGATCAATCATCACCAAAAAAATCCTCTATATTGCTCATCATAACCACTTAAAACGGTCAAATCTAACCCAATGTCCAAATATTATGGACGTTATCTGACACATTAACGTGAGATAACTTAATCGTTGGATTTCGATTTAGTTTTTTTGACAGGCTTAAGTGTTCATGACAAGATATGACCATGATACATCTGGTGATGATTGATCGTTGTTTAGATATTAAACCACGTTAAGCTTTTTCACGTTATGCGTTTTAGAATGTCCCTTATGACAAGCCGTGGGACGTCCTGCGGAGTAAATGGAAGGCGCTCAAACAGCGATACACGGCTCAAAAAAGAGAGTTGTCTCGCAGTGGTGCCGGAGGGAAAATATAAGGCAAGTTCCACCTTTTTGATGAGCTGGATCAGATCCTCAGCCAAAAGTCCATCGGAGCTTAGGCTATAGCTTGGCTTCTAATATTAACAACAACTACTTCTGTCTAGCAAAACTTTGTTCGCAAAAGTTCGCTTGAATCTTGTGCGATTTAGTGCAAAAATGAATGGAAACACCATAAAATGTCTCAAATCAATTCGATATACCAATTTAAATCGCAAAACAGCATGTGACGTCATTACGCACAGGTTTTTATTCGCTTTAACGCTGTTGGATGGAAACACACTTTCACCAGCTTTATTCCAATGAGTTTTTTTTACTGAACTTCAGATAATTCGATTGACAAGTGGATGGAAACTTGGCTACTGTGGCTCTGTCCGGCGCTTAGCACCGCCCATGACGATTGTGATTGGTTTAAAGAAATGCCAATAAACCAGAGCACGTTTTTCTCCCATCCTGGAATGCTGTGTGGACTAGCCAGACCCTCCTCTGCAGCGCTGTCACTTTATTGCTATTGTTGTTAATGGTAGTCACTGTTAAGCTAGTTCTGAACATGCTTGGCTTCCTAACTATGTTCTCCTCACTATGCAAAGACACTTTATGACACTAACATTACACACAGAAGAATAAGGAGAAAAAAAAATGAATGTGTGTTTGTAAACATGAATGATTACTTTATTGTTACTGCTAGGGCAGTCTCAGTGACCTGTTTTCAACATAAAAACTTCTGAAAAATGAACGCCCTTTGTTTTACTTAAACGTACAATATGTAACTTTCTGCCACTAGGGGTCTCTCAACCAAAACAATGGACGGTAAAACTGGACTTTTGATGACGTTGGGAAGTTGCGTGGAATTATGGGAGTTTTAAGTGTTAAACACCTTCGCTGCCGGTTAGAATGCATCAGTTCACGGACGAGTTTACCCGTTCAAGTTTATTCACGTTACGTTTATTCATTCTAATAAAATAGCTGCAGTTTCCCCAACATAATTACGTTTTTCTTGATTAGAGTTTTATTTGTAGCTGACCAGTTAGCTCGTGAGCCAGCAAGCTAACAGTAGCCAGCAGCTAAAACACAAAATATTTCACATATCAGTGTCACCTTTTGGATCGTTTCAACACCGGGGCGGACGGGGTTTGTTGTAACGCTAGCTAGCTACTAAACGAGGCTGAGAGACAGACAGCGAGCCAGGACGTTCGATTCCGGTTGTGCAGCAGCAGAACATCTCCCAGCTGCCCGGAATTATCTCCCCTTCACTTTTCAGTAATCTTAACTTTTCGTTTTGGTGCTTAACTCACCTTTTGTCAGGTTAATTTAGCTAACCGTAAAGACAGCTTAACGCGAAGAGGGGAGAGAAATTCGGCAGGGAGGAGATTTTCAGCACATACACACCGGTAGCGCTGCGGAGATGTAGCTAACTCTATGGATGGCCGCTGTTGTGACTCGGTGCCTGGTCTGATATGTTCAGTTTCCCGACGTTTAATTAAACTGCCGTTAGCGTCGTAAGCACCAGGCACTGGAGATAAGTTCTGGCCGGGGGGTTGCTGTAATAAAAGTAGCTGGCTGATAGCTGACTGGGGGCTAACGATAGCTAGCTAGCTATATGTCCCGGGGCTGTTGTCAGCTGTCATCCCCGACTGAGTCTCTCTGCGCCGGGGGAGTGAGGCAGACAGACCGGGGTGTTCTAGCTGGCTATATTAGCATTAGATTAATCGTCTATCTATACAGTTAACGTTGCTAGTGAAGTTATTCGTGGGTTAGCCCAGTCCTGTTAACTGTGGTCGAAACAGTCATACTAAAGCGTGTTGAATGATGTTGTAACCTCATAATGTTACCCACAAAGCATTAGCATCAATGTTAGCTACTTGTCGATATTGAACTTTCAAAATAAATAAGGTATCTGTTGTATTACTGTGATAAAAAGTGGGATGTAATTAATCACAAAATGATGCTTTATGGCCAAAAAAAAAGCAGTATTACGGTTACAAGTATTTTTTTTCTGTGACATTGCATGATTTACAATTACTCCTGTAACTGGAGGGTGAAAGGTTATATGACGCCACTGACGGGCGACTAAAGGAAACGTGCCGTGTCTGAAAATAAAATAACAGATTTCTCTGGGTTTGACATTTGGTGGAAACATTTGGGATAGTGTAAGAACACAACTCATAAAAATATATAACATAGGTATGGTCATTTTTAGACATTTTAAAGCAGAAATGTTACATATTGTACCTTTAAAACCTTCCTTAAAAAGCAGGCAGAGGAAGCTAAGAAGGCTGGCTACTGACTGACTGAAGTCTGGTTGCAGGTTACATGATTGGCCACCGCAGCGTGACGTTGGATTGTGTTTGTCAAAAAATGTACTCCGTCTCAACTTTTCACCACAGGCCGCTGTATTTCTTTCTGGCTCCCCCCTGTGGCACCCCCCGCCGCAGCCTAAACGTACTACCCCCATTCAAAATAAATGAAGAGACCTGCGTTTTCACCACACTGTCTGAGGCCGATGCCGGCAATGTGAATGCACGCTAACAATCAACTTTTATAGGCACAGAAAATCCAGTAATTCTTGTGTAATCTCGTGATATCGCAATAACCCAGCTGCCGTTCAAGGTAACAAAATTGTTTACAAGAGCACAAAGTTCTTCATAGATTGCTCTCAGAGTGCACCAGATTGATGCATGTAACTTTAAAATGTACAAACTTTTCTTCAAGGAGAGCATTACCCTAGAGAGTGAAAATAGGCTATTTTTTCATATGCCAATATACACTCACCTAAAGGATTATTAGGAGCACCTGTTAAATTTCATGTTAATGAAATTATCTAATCAACCACTCACACGGCAGCTGCTTCAATGCATTTAGGGGTGTGGTCCAGGTCTAGACTATATCCTGACCTCCAAACTGAATGTCAGAATGGGAAAGAAAGGTGATCTAAGCAACTTTGAGCGTGGAATGGTTGTTGGTGCCAGACGGGCTGTTCTGAGTATTTCACAATCTGCTCAGTTACTGGGATTTTCACGCACAACCATTTCTAGCGTTTACAAAGAATGGTCTGAAAAAGGAAAAACATCCAGTATGCTGCAGTCCTGGGGGGCGAAAATGCCTTGTTGATGCTAGAGGTCTGAGGAGAATGGGCCGACTGATTCAAGCTGATAGAAGATCAACTTTGACTCAAATAACCACTTGTTACAACCGAGGTATGCAGCAAAGCATTTGTGAAGCCACAACACGCACAACCTTGAGGCGAATGGGCTACACCAGCAGAAGACCCCACCGGGTAACACTCATCTCCACTAAAATAGGAAAATTAGGCTACAATTTGCACGAGCTCATAAAAATTGGACAGTTGAAGACTGGAAAAATGTTGCCTGGTCTGATGAGTCTCGATTTCTGTTGAGACATTCAGATGGTAGAGTCAGAATTTGGCGTAAACAGAATGAGAACATGGCTCCGTCATGCCTTGTTACCACTGGGCAGGCTGGAGGTGGTGTAATGGTGTGTGGGATCCCTTTCGCCTTCAGAACTGCCTTAATTCTTTGTGTCATTGATTCAACGAGGTGCTGGAAGCATTCTTTAGAAATGTTGGCCCATATTGATAGGATAGGGTCAAACACGGTATTAGTATGGTGTTCCTAATAATCCTTTAGGTGAGTGTATATCTATATAGCAGAAAAAAATAACTCAGTATTTTTCAATATTGTGCAACCCTAATTACAAGAAAAACTGTCTGTGACAGAGATGGGTGTGTGTGATTCAAAATAACTTCCCGTGGTAATGATAGCAGATAGCTCCCACCTTTGGAAAAATTTACCTACAGGATGGCATTTTAAAATAAATAAATAAAAATTTCCAGTACACGGTTTCTTTGATTTTGTTTGTCCTGTTGTGAATGATTGGTTGCAGTAGATGTAAACCCATTAAATTCCTCATCATAGCTCTCCTCTGCAAACAGTTACAAGAGGCCTTTACGTTGTTGCTCCTCCACTTCTTCTGCCGTGGGGTAGCAGGGTTTCAGTCTGGAGATGTTAACTGTTTTGCAGTCCTCTCCAGTGTCCTCCTAGCCTGACAAGCCAGACCCACATCAAGATGTTGGGTCTGGGAACTCACCATTGACGGAGCTCAATCCGAGGGGCGGGATAAACGGTTGTCTTTCAAATTTCCTCTGCACACAATAGGATAGCGCTACAACCAGGCAGAGCAACGAAGAAGGTAGCGAAGCTAGTTGATCGATTAAACTTTAAACTTTTGCCATATCCGTTCGGCAAAACTCCGAACACATCTTCCTTTTTTAAGAATGATTTCAGTGCCATTCTTTGTTCTTTTCTCAAAGAAAAGCTTAACTCCAAGTCTTCCCGAAGACCGCTGTTCACAGCAGCAGCAGTCATAAGCCCTCCCACCGACTCTATACACCAGTGGCGGCTGCTGGTAATTCAAAGAGGGGAAGCTCATTTTTGGCCTACATCATAAAAATTGTCCATTTATTTATATTAATATTATAATAATATATATAATAATAATGTAATTATTAAATTATATAATAATAATAATACTATAATACAATAATAATATAATTATTGTAATAATAATTTATAATATCAGTGAGAAGGTTTCATCAAGAGGCATGGCATGGCCAGCAGTACATTTTCGTTGTCACAGCACTTCCAGTCAGCCAGCTATCTTTGTCATACCAAGAGAGCTGAACAGACCTGGTACTTTGCCCTGTCTTTTGCATTAAATCAATCTTAAGTGTTGATCTAACCCTGCTGTTTAATAAGTTTCTCCTCGTAAGGAAGACTTTCAAATGGCTTTGCCAAAATCAGGTCGACAATATTAGCATTGTCTGCCATCGTGTGCAGTTTGCTAGCTGGTTAGTTCACCCCTACAACACTAGCCTAGCCTACTGAATGAATGCAGTAATGAAATGAATGAATGAATGAACAAACGATCTAACAAAACGATATTAAACTCGAAGGAGGAAATGTGGGAATTAGGTTAAACTGAAACAAATGTGGTGTATAACTGTATGAAATGTATCGATGAAAATTGGCTAGCAATTTCGCCAAGCAAATACCAAGAAATAGGTTGCAGCAGTTCGTCTTTCAACTAGCTAGACTTGCAAAATCCGCAATGGGACTGAGCTGAGCTGTGCTTGAAGTTGAACAGCTTCGGCGACTTTTTATAGTACAAAATCCCTGTCAATCAAAAGGAGATACAGTCCTTCGACAGATCCTCCAATCATCACGCAGAAACCAAGCGTCCAGGCCAGCACACTGCTCCATTGACCCCCAGAGACTCTGAGCGTCCGTGGGCGGGACATAATCGCAGCATTTATCCAATGACCGTCTAGTTTTGAAGCAGTGAAAAAAACTGTTCAAAGCAGTCCCGTTGAAGTCAACGGATGCTAGGCTTCAACAGGGAAATGCACTGATACGCTAGGGGAATGAATGAGAAGGAAATCGAGTCAGCTAATTCTGAACCAACTCGTCTTTGAGATGAACGTATTCTAACACATTTTAGTCAATAAAATGTTAACACAATTGTATGTATTTGACCATTACATTTTAGAGGAAGCTGAGCTTCCCTTGCAGTCTTAAAGAAATCGCCACTGCTATACACGATGTGATTGGCCTGACCAGATTTTGGTTTTTCCAGCTCGCAAGCCAACGGCGAGTGCCTAGACCCCCCTGGCTGCAAATAAAATTTGCTGCCGCTAGGGTGCGTCTAGATTTCTAGGCTAGTGTCCTCCAGCACAATGAAATAGTTGACTGGCCCTGTTTGCTGCATGATTCATGTGGTCCTTGCCATTTAGGAGCCAGTTTAGCAGCAATTTTTCGGCTTTTGAGAGAGTGGTGAGCATACAGCCACACTCTTTTCTTCTAACTCCAACTGTGCTTTGTGTAAGTTTTTTCCCCACAAATTCTTGCATGAGCAATTGCTGCACAATTTTGAGTAGGCAGTGAGTCTGGTGAGCCCGGTCTTGGCAGGGACATAGCTTCTAGGGGTCCTTGGCTGGGGTCACTCCAGTGGAAGGCAGAATTGATGGCAAACCTGAATTTAGGTAAGTGTTTATCCCATTGCTTGCGATTGTTTTCTACAAAGGATGCTATCATTGTTTTGAGAGTCTGGTTTATTCTTTCCGTCAGATTGTTTGTGGATGATAAGGTTGTGGTCATTTTGTGCTTCAGGTTCTGATCTTTGAAGATGTTGGCAACAAACTGTGGGCCTTGGTCCGAAAGGCCAAGTCGCAGAGCCCCCAACAGGTTAAGTTATTTTCAACACAGATTCTGCTTGTAGCTTTTTTCAGGGTAAAACACTCAACCCATCGGGGAATAGTAGTCGACAAATAAGAGTGAGTTCATCTTTGAAAATGTCTGAAATGGACCCATTTAAGAAAGGTCTGTTGAAGCTTTCAGTCTACTCTCCTGCTTTCGGGTTTGTAGGCTTGACACACTTGACAATTTCTGACATGATCTCTGACCTGCATACTCAGTCTGGCCAGTAATGATTGCATTCTTCTGTAGGTTATGTATCGACCCAGGTGACCAGCCAGAAGATCTTCATAGAACCTATGAAGGAGATGATGACAGCCAGGCTCTGGTATTTACAGCTGATACGTGGTTTTATGTGACATTTTGTCTGTACACCATGTCCTCTATTATAGTGAATTTGGTGGATGCATTCGCAACAACGTCGCCCTTCTCAAGGATAGTCTGGTACAATACCTGGAAATGAAGATCTTACCGCTGTGCCTTCCATATGATCTTATCTGAAATTGGAAGATCTTTTATTGGGGTTGGTTTTGGGGTAGCTAGCAGGGTTGCACAGATGAGAGCGTCTCTTCGTCTCACCTGGGGCTGTGGACAGAGCATCAGAAACGGTATTATTTTTGTCCCATCTGCAATAGCAGCCGTGAACAATCTGCCTCGCTGACACAGTTGTGAGATGGGGTGAATGCATTCATTGAGATTTTGTGTACTATGTTTGTATATTGCTATGTGTATATCTATACGTTGCTAGTTATAGTTATGTTTACTGCTTGTGGAAATGAATATCCCTCTAGGTCTAGGACCATAAATCTAAATCTATTTGCCTTTTCTATACTCCACAGCAAATGTGAACTCCTGTAGATGCAGAGCCTATCAGTATCAGTCTGGTGTTGGGTTTTTGGGTCTTGAAGACCCAAACCAGTCTGTTACCATGATGAAGAATCTCCCTTAAAGGTAATACCTCCACTTTTCCACGACCCATACAACAGCCAGGCACTCAAGTTCGGTGGTGAAATAATTTTTCTCTTCAACTTGCGAAGGCCAACACTTCCTCTGTCCCCTACCCTGTCTGCTGGACCAGCACTGCTCCAAGGCTGACTTTACTGGCATCCGTATAGACCACAAAAGGTTGGTTAAAGTTCAGATGACCAGACACAGGAGTTGTCACCATATGTTGCTTGGGGATTTCAAAGGCAGTTTAACCTCCCGTGGTAGTGATGGTAGAGCAATACAGTACATGTCTGTGTTCTAAAAACAACAGGAAGTTAGTTATTGTAGTTTAGCTGCTGATTTGGCCTGCTTATTAAAAAGGTAAGCAGTCGCAACAGCGGCTGTGACACACAGCTAATAGAGGCAATTAGGGTACTTTAAAACCCATAGCGCCCGATTACTGTAATTTGCGTCAAAAATCATACTCCTTTTCCATAACTGAGTCAAATCTGAACAGACAGAGATGATACACATATGGAATATTTTCTAACCCTCACACCTACAGTTTTCATATCATTGTATCTGATTTCCATCAAGACTAAACTTCAATACATCTGCTTAGAAATCATAGGAAATTATATATATTATAACTCCAGAACTTGTCTGAGAATCACCAGGTTTTTAAGTTTTCTTCAGTGTCCAAGTAATCCAGTGATAGTTGTTTGTACATCAATCAAGTGACTGGTTTGGAAGAAGAAGGTGGTGCCAAGTCCAATACTTGGCCGACTTGTTTCGGAAGCGCTGAATAAAAGAGTACTTAATTAATTAATGATCCAAAATTCTGATACTATGGAACCAGAACTGGAATTGTTGTTTTTGTGGCAGACTGAGCCTATAGAAAATGTGTATTGTATTCGGATATACAATTTGTTTAAAATGAAAATAAGTGCAATTAATAATGAATGTGATGTTTTATTTCCTATATTTCTAAGCAGATTTTTTTTTTTTATGCTATATTCCGATAAAATGTCCCCAGTCATGTGAAATTACATAACTGTTAGGGGCCAGAATGTTGGACCCGAAATTATGATTTCATTCTTAACTATTATTTTTTATGAATTGTGCATAAATACATTGATATTGAGAGTAAAACAAGACTCATTATAAACCAGTCCCACCAGGATTTGGCATCCTTTTTTTGAGATTGTTGCGGCCAAAAATGCCTGATTTTGCGGCAGCTTTTGTAAAAAAAAAAAAAAAATAGCGATAAAAGTTGCAATGTCTTCTGTATTTTTGTTGCGATGAAATTGCAAAAATCGTTGTGATTCTTTTTTTTATAATTCTTTAAAAAATAAAGAAAACTTATTTCATGGAGAACAAAACTTACCTAGTAACCTTACCAAAAAGGCTCAGGATGCTGCAAATGCTTAGTCTGGCTATCACCAGACCAAGCTCAATCTTTTAAGATTGAACATTAGTCTGTGGAGTCTGCTCTATATTTTCTACTGCACAAGATCAACGGGCATAGTTCAAATGACTCTGTGTGCAATTGGATAGTCCTTCAACTAATCAGACCAACGATCTGGGTGAAGTACTTGCCTTTGAAATCTTTAAAAACAGCAGCGACAGCGGCGTCAACGGGTTGCTGCACTTTGGTGGCCGCCATGTTGAATGTAAACAAAAAGCTGGTTGCCGTCGCTTCTCTATCGTTATCGTGTTAAACCCGCCAATAACGCGCCAGGTGAATAAGCCAGTTTGTGATTGGTCCCCGTAGATTTGTAACGGAAGCAGGATAGATAAATGTACAGGTTTCCAGCTTGAGCTGCATGGCGAAATTGCCAGCAGATCGGGCTGTGTTTACCCAGTCTAGAAAATGCTGGTATAATATGAAAATAGCTGATGGATTTAAAACACAAAATAATAATTTATTATTGAATTAATCAAATATGAACATATCTGTCAGTGGCTGGTTGATGTTCACTTTGTAAAAAGTTAATTTCCCATCCTGGCTTGGGACACGCATTCACTTACGGTTTGATGAAGTACTATATTGGCCTTAACTTTTTATTGCACTTACAATACGAGCGTAGCTGCCCTCAACTTAAGTCATCGTCTTACTGTAACACAAAGTGCCAATGCCAGTGGATAAAAGCAGAAGTGGTAACTGACCTTTCCATACTCTCCACTTGCTGCTGAAGCTGTCTTTTCTCCTCTAGCAGCACCTTGTTGTTCTGCCTTAGAAGCTCTACTTGGCTGCCCTGGGTCTCCACCTAAACACAACAATAGACAAGTCCTTTATCAGATGATCAATGATCATGTCCTACTTAGAGCTGTTACTAAAACTAATTGCATGTGTGTAGTCTGACTAAAGGTTCTAGCAGCAAGATGGATGTTGTACTTAAACATTTTTAATGCCAGCTGAAATAAATTGGCAAAAGTTAACTTTAATAATACATTTGTTGTAAATACAGTATCTCACAAAAGTGAGTACACCCCTCACATCATCATACCTAGAGATTGGCATGGGGTAGATTCCATAAAATCATCTCTCTATCATCTCTTTATCAGGATGCATAGTATCCAGGATACTATGCACCCTGATAAAGTTCCCTTGGTCTTTGGAATTAAAATAGCCCCACATCATCACATACCCTTCACCATACCTAGAGATTGGCATGGTTTTATATCAGTTAGCCTAATAGCTAGTTTGATTTGCATTGAGAGATGATTTTATGGAAAGTACCCCGTATGGTGAAGGGCATGTGATGATGTGGGGCTATTTTAATTCCAAAGGCCAAGGGAACTTTATCAGGATGCATAGTATCCTGGATCCATGAAATAACTGGGCTTTAAAAATAAAAATCTGCCTGCCTCTATGGGAATTTGACATAGGGGTGTACTCACTTTTGTTGCCAGCGGTTTAGACATTAATGGCTATATGTTGAGTTATTTTGAGGGGACTGCACATTTACACTGTTATACAAGCTGTAAACTTACTACATTGTAGCAAAGTGTCATTTCTTCAGTGTTGTCCCATTAAAAGATATAATGAAATATGTACTAAAATGTGAGGGGTGTACTCACTTTTGTGAGATACTGTATATAGTGGCCTTTATCACATACTACTGGAATTTAAAATTCAAACCACACTTTCCATAAATGCTATGACCCTGGTGTTTGAAGTTATTTATTTTTTTGCCAATGGCATATCCACTGCTTTTGCTGAAAGCATAGCGCTTACTTCCTATTTAGTTCCATAAAACAATTTTCTTTTGTACCATAAGCATTCAGCAAAATATCCAAATCTGATTTGGTATTACACATTACAATGAAAAATGTTGTATGGAGGCCAGTGTTTGAATTTGGGATATCGTCTTCTCAAAATCAATGTTGTAATACTGCGTGTATATATTGGCTTAGAATAACCTATTTATATATTTGATTACAATGTTACACAGCTCTGTTTACACTTCTTATTTATTTTTGTTTAGTTTTTACACTTGCTTTGGCAATGTTAACGTCTGCTTCACATGCCATGCCTAGCAGTGTAACAGAACCAAGCATTAGTCAAGCATATATATTTATATTTAGTGTTGCTGCGCCCCCCTGTTATAACTCTGGGCCCCCTGTAGGGGGACCACTGTTGTAATATCTGATTAATTTCCAAATTAGCACTTTAACTTGGAATTAAAATCGTTATTTTGTGATGCAATCTTGAGCTTGCATGCAAAGGATTGTTGTGACCTTCATGCGGAGATCAGTCAGGGTTGTGCTAAGCTCCATGCTGCGTCTATCCTGGCTGCTCTCCCGGTCCTGAGCCTCCTGCAGCTGGAGTTCGGAACGTCGTAAGGCTTCGGGAAGAGACTCCAGCTCCACTAGCCGCCCCAGCAGCTCCCTGCGCACCTCCTCTACTTCCTGCTCCAGCTCCCCGCGCACTGCCTGGGCTTCCTGCTCCGCCTGAGCCAGTTGAGCATGGTACTCTAATGCTTCGGCCCGAGTTTTTCCAACCTGTGTAGCGTCGGTTAACAGAAAGAAAAACTGGCTTCAGACTTTTCATGAATATTAACAGTGTCTATGGGAGTGTAATCTGCTGTGCTATCTCATGCTATACATGCATTCCTAGTAGTACAGTATGCTTCAGATACCTGGATCTTATAGCTGTCCAGCAGGCTTTCATATTGCTGGATTGAAGTTTTGACCTGCTGGAGCTCTGACTGAGACAAGGCCAGCTTCTCCTCCACTGCAGACGCTGTAGCCTGACAGGAACACATAATATGTCATCAGTTATCAAATTAACAGGACAGTCCATCCAGCCTAATGTAATATAAATCAATGTAAGTCTACTGGAATGAAAAATGGGGATAGGAAGGATATTATCCAAGAGACAGAAGCACAACAGATACGTAGAAATCCAACAAGTGTGTTCTCACTTTAAAGTGAATTACAGCTTCCTGTGGACTGTTGGGTGTTACCTTGAGAGACTGGTTCTCTAGTTTGGCAGCAGTGCTCTCTGTGGTCAGTCCATGCAGGTGATCCAGCAGGGCTTCTCTCTCCGCTCGGCCTTTATTCCCTGTACTCTGCAGCTGCTCCGTCAGCTCTGCTATACGGCTGCATCACATAACACAACAGCTGTCATATTTTCTATTATCTATTTAATCAAAATGGCAGAGTTGTGAACCAGCAGTAGGGGTTCATTTCATCTAAAAAAAGTCTAGACATGACAATTGGAGCTTCATGCATTATTTGAAACACTTTCCGTCAATCAGATTGCTCAATGGACAGGTACAGGTTGTTCTAAAGCATCTGCCAGGCATGTCCAGCTCTGATGAGATCGCACCACCCGTGATGTCAAATTGGACCAGGGGCATAAAGTGGGCTTGATGGCGTTTTAAGCCCCCCAACGTCTCCGTCCAGGCAGCACTGTGACCGTTGACTTCAAGGCACCTAACCCTAACCCTTACCTAATCCTAGTGCCTAGTGATAAACGTAAAGTGGGGGGGCCAATGGCCCCTTCCCTACTTCCTAGCCCCTACTTCTGGTGCCTTTGCTTGGACCACACCCATCTTCATCTTCATTTTGTTCTTAACCACACACCTGTAAAGTTTCCTGACTGCATCTTGCACACTTGTGACACTATCCAGAGACAGCCAAAAATTTTAACACCTGGCAAAGTACTCAAATCAGGAAGACTGTCTTCATGTCTACTCTATTTATCCATTTTCTCTCTCTCTCTCTCTCTCTCTCTCTCCTTTCCTGTTTCCAACTGAATCAGCTCACTGGGGGCGTTCGCCAATAGTCCAGTCATTTTATGAAAAAAGGTAGAACAAATTGCAACAGAAGCAAACTCAACTGATTTTGTATCCTAAATATGTCCTGAGTAATGGAAAAAAAGCCCAGAAGAATCCCATTAGGGGAAAGTTTCGAAAAAGACCCAAATATAGCCTATTCTATTTTATAACCTTTAGATATCACCATGAAAATTACTGAGTTGATTATTTACATCAAGACAAACAAATGTATTACAAGTTTTTTGAAATTGTTTGTTAACATAGGCAAACGGTACATAATCTAATTATGTACACTGCCAGTCATAGTTTTAGAACACCCCAATTTTTTTAGTTTTTTATTGAAATTTTAGCAGTTCAAGTCCAATGAATGGAATGGTACAAAGGTAAGTGGTGAACTGCCTGAGGTTAAAAAAAAAAAGTAAGGTTACCAAAAACTGAAAAATAATGTACATTTCAGAATTTTACAAAAAGGCCTTTTTCAGGAAACAAGAAATGGGTTAACAATGTAAAGCTGTTCTGCACCAATGGAGGTTGATCAAGGTTTGAAAGTTGGTGCTACCAATTCCCACAGGTGTTCCAACTTGTCTGGATTACTTACAACCGCTTCCGTTTGTATAAAAGTATTGTTGGAACACACTGTACTACCATACCCTCGTGAGCATTATTTGAACAGTATTGTACTGCAGAAAGTAGTGTGTTGCTATAAAAATGGCGGGAAAAAGGCAATTGACAATGGAAGAGAGACAGACCATCATAACACTTAAGAATGTTGGTCTTTCCTACAGAGAAATTGCGAAGAAAGTCAAGGTGTCAGTGAGTACAGTATTCTTCACCATCAAAAGGCACTTAGAAACTGGAGGAAACTCTGACAGGAAGAGGTCTGGCAGACCCAAAGCCACAACGGAATCAGAAGACAAGTTTCTGAGAGTCAACAACTTGCGTGATAGGCGGCTCACAGGACAACAGCTTCAAGCACAGCTTAATAGTGGTCGTAATAAGCAAGTCTCAGTTTCAACTGTAAAGAGAAGACTTCGAGCTGCAGGTTTGATAGGTCGAGTAGCAGCAAGAAAGCCATTGCTAAGACGTCAGAATAAGAAAAAGAGGCTTGCCTGGGCCAAGAAACACTGCAAATGGACTACTGAAGACTGGAAAAAGGTGCTATGGACTGATGAATCAAAATTTGAAATCTTCGGTTCAACACGCAGGATTTTTGTACGCCGTTGAGTAGGCGAAAGGATGGTTCCTCAGTGTGTGACAACTGTCAAACATGGAAGAGGAAGTGTGATGGTCTGGGGCTGTTTTGCTGGATCCAGGGTCAGTGATTTGTACAGAGTGAAAGGCTCCCTGTAACAAAACGGCTACCACAGCATTTTGCAGCGCCATGCAGTACCCTCTGGTATGCGCCTAGTTGGTCAGGGGTTCATCCTACAGCAAGATAATGACCCAAAACATAAGTCCAAGCTATGACAGAACTACCTTAGCAAAAAAGAACAAGATGGTAAGCTTAAAAACATGGAGTGGCCAGCACAGTCACCAGACTTAAACCCCATTGAGCTGGTTTGGGATGAACTGGACAGAAAAGTGAAAGCAAAGCAACCTACAAGTGCCACACATTTATGGGAACTTCTGCAACAGAGTTGGGAAGAACTTTCTGAAGAATATTTGCTTTCCATTGTAGAAAGAATGACACAAGTGTGTTCAGCTGTTATATCTGCCAAAGGGGGCTACTTTGATGAGTCAAAAATGTAGAATACATTTTGGTTTTTAAATTGATTCCATGATTTCTTTTTTAACTTCAATTATTTATTTGTTCTATTCTTTCATTTCAATTCAATTTTATTTATAGTATCAAATTATAACACGAGTTATCTCGAGAAACTTTACAGATAGAGTAGGTCTAGACCACACTCTATAATTTACAAAGCCCCAACAATTCCAACAATTACAGTAATTCCCTCAAGAGCAAGCAGTGCGACAGTGGCGAGGAAAAACTCCCTCTTGGGGAGAAACCTCGGACAGACCCAGGCTCTTGGTAGGCGGTGTCTGACGGTGCCGGTTGGGGATATGATGAACAGTGGCGATAATAGTCACATTAATAATGGAACAGTGACTTCAAATGGTAGTCGTAGTAGTTCATGTCATATCAGGGCGTTACAGGATGTAGCGTGCCCCAGCAGAGCATGGATGGACGTAGTAGGAAGCAGCAGGGTTTAGCAGGACGCAGCATGACATTGCATGGCACCGCAGAGCTCAGCAGGGAGTGCAGCAGGACCACGGCGACAGCTGCAACCAGGATCTTGGTGCCAATGTTCTCCAAGGAAATACGCTGGGTGAAAAAACATAAGGACTCCGGGGAGTAAACTCCCCAGAAGCTAGGATTAGTAACAAGCATTTCTGGGACGGCATGCACACTAGAGTCCGGATCGGGCCTAATTTTTCTGTCCGAGGCCAGCCCGCGTCCGACAGAGATGTGACCGAACCCGGCCCGAGCCCGACAGGTATTAAGAAATTTGTGTCCGAGCCCGACACAGTTAAAATCTCATCTTTTTCCTCATACTAATGACACATGTAGGCTACGTTTGTTGGTGTGGAAAGCCCGCTTTTGTTAAGCAACTGTAGGAAGGAAATTTGGAAATGTCAACAGATGAGCGCATCAGCGCACACGTCGGGTACCATCGGGACCCGTCGGCCTCGGGTCGGGTATCCATGCCTTAATGCACACAAATGGTAATAGAAAGGGATAGGAGAGAGCAGCTCAGTGTGTCAAAGGAAGGAAGTCCCCCAGTAGTCTAAAACTATAACAGCGTAACTAAGAGAGACCGGTCATAAGGAGAGGTAGCCTGTTCGGGCTTGGAACTCTCCCCTGCCGGATCGGGCTGTGCTGGCCTGCCTCCCTCTACTTTTGTTATATATTATTAATCTAACAATTATGAAGAGAAGCAGGTGGGCCAGTTAGGTGGACACTGCAATTCCTCACTCCCTAACTATAAGCTTTATCAAATAGGAGAGTTTTAAGTTCATTCTTGAATGTGGTGACAGTTTCTGCCCCCCGAACCCAGATTGGGAGCTGGTTCCATAGGAGAGGAGCCTGATAACTAAAGGCTCTGGCTCCCATTCTACTTTTAGAGACTCTAGGTACCACAAGCAACTCTGCATTCTGGGAGCGCAGTGCTCTAGTGGGACAATAAGGTATTAGGAGCTCTTCTAGATATGATGGTGCTTGACCATTTAGAGGAGAAGGATTTTAAATTCAATCCTAGATTTTATAGGAAGCCAACGCAGAGAAGCTAATACAGGAGAAATATAATCTCTTTTCTTAGTTCTTGTGAGAACACGCGCTGCAGCATTCTGGATCAGCTGGAGAGTCTTAAGGGACTTATTTGAGCAACCTGAGAGTAGGGAATAACGAATGCATGGACTAGTTTTTCAGCATCGTTTTGAGACAGGATATTCCTAATTTTGGCAATGTTACGAAGATGAAAGAATGCTGTTCTTGAGGTTTGTTTTAGATGGGCGTTAAAGGATATATCCTGATCAAAAATAACTCCTAAGTTTCTGACAGTAGTGTTTAGGCCCAGCACAATAACTTCAGTTTTGTTAGAGTTTAACATCAGAAAATTATAGGTCATCCATGATTTTATATCTTTAATGCACGCTTGAAGTTTAGCTAGCTGACTGGTTTCGTCTGGTTTGATTGACAAGTATAATTGGGTGTCATCCGCATAACAGTGAAAGTTAATTGAGTGTTTCCTAATAATATTACCAAGAGGAAGCATATATAAGGAGAATAGAATAGGTCCAAGCACTGAGCCTTGTGGAACGCCATGGCTAACTTTAGCGTACTTGGAGGATTTATCATTAACAAATTGAGATCGATCAGAGAAATAGGACTTAAACCAGCTTAGAGCGATTCCTTTAATGCCAACTAAGTGTTCCAATCTCTGTAACAGGATTATATGGTCAATACCATCAAATGCAGCACTAAGATCTAGTAGAACAAGAATGGAGACAAATCCTTTGTCTGCAGCAGTTAGAAGGTCATTAATTTTCACCAGTGCCGTCTCTGTGCTATGATGCTTTCTAAATCCTGATTGAAAGTCATCAAATAAACTATTGCTATGTAGAAAATCACATAACTGATTAGCAACTACCTTCTCAAGGATCTTGGATAAAAAGGGAAGGTTAGATATAGGTCTATAGTTTGCTAAGACCTCAGGATCGAGGGTGGGTTTTTTCAGAAGAGGTTTTATCACTGCTACTTTAAATGACTGCGGTACATAACCTGTTAATAAGGACATTTTGATCATATCTAGTAATGAAGTGTTAACCATGGGTAACGCTTCTTTGAGTAGCCTTGTTGGGATAGGGTCTAAGAGACAGGTAGATGGCTTAGCTGAAGATACCTTTAACATTAATTGTTGAAGGTCTATAGGATAAAAGCAATCTAAAAAATGTCAGAGTACAATAAGACATTGAACTGCATGAATTTCAATAAAAACCTGGAAAAATTGGGGTGTTCTAAAACTTTTGACCAGTAGTGTATGTGCTAATTTGCATAAATACCACAACAGATCTAAACATTGGGTATAGCCAGGTAAAAATGTCTTGTTGAATGTTGTTGACATATAACAGTAAAAGACTTAATGTTAAGGTCTGAATGGAACCCATTTAGGCTACCCATGAGCATTAATACATAGAGGAAGGAAGAAGTACTTTAGACCAGCCTTTATTAATTATTATTGCAGAGATGGGGTTTGGGGCTGGGTCCGTGGGACTGTTTCTGAGGGAAGAACAGGAGACAAGGGTAAGGAGAATGCAGAAGACAAAAGGTAGGTAAAATAAAAAGTGGCTGGACAAACAATCAAATTACGTCCACAATACACCACTAGAGAATCTCATCTTCATTTTCGTCACAGGCCATCTGCATTGAGTTTGTGCAGCTCACTCCCCTGCAGTGTCCACAGGCCGGGTTGCATTCTATATATATATATATATATATTTTTTTTTTACAACTGTATCTCAGGGTGCTGCAGTCAGACCTTATGACCTTCATGAGCTTCTCATGAGCAGGAGGTAGGGTTGTCTTAATTGGCACAAATCCCTCGCCACACTTTTGCCATCCACACTCCATAGGACAAAGTCCATCTGTAAGATAAAATACACTTTATTAATCCCCATGCAGGATATATTGCTATTGCCACAACAGCAGTACCAGATGTTGATCCCTTCCATTCTTGTACTTGTAAGTACACTCGCAGGCTGTGGTACTTTGCTGCTCCTAATGTTGGTGGAAAGACCTGTGGCTGAATCTAAGTAGAACTGGATGCCACCTTCTCACAAAACCGATGATATCAGAGGGAGTCCAGGGTGTCTGTAGATCTTCCATTGTAGAGAATCACCATAGCTTTCTCTCCTGCTTCTGCTACATCATCTGTAGAAGCTGAATGTTCATGGCTTGCTTTCGAAACATGTCACTTTCTTTGAATTTCTTGAACGATGCTCCCTTCCCGATCCCATAAAGGCGAGATGTAGTGTCACATCCCAGAGAACAAGATATGCTTATATATGTCTGGGCCAAGCAGTTCTTTTTTTAGCCTTGATGTTCCACATGTGAGGCTTCTTTGTGTTATTCCTTGACTCACTACAGAGGAACAGATCATGGGAATCCATGCTGGCATGGTAGCAGAGAAGGACTAAGAGATCAGTGTCATCCCCTATTAGCACAGTTTTCTTGATGGTAGCAAACTGCACAGCTTTCTGCACAATCAACAAATCAGCATCTCCTGAGGCATGGTAGGTCTCACGGTTTGTCTTCTGTAGCTCTCCACTTAGCATGGAAAGGAATTGCTGTTTGTTCTGCCTGTTTGCCAAGAACTCTTCCTTCTTCATTGTGAGCGTCATGTCGGCTATAAATGTCACTGTAGCACCAATCCTCACTTTTGACCATCTCTGGTGTGTCACATACTTCGTGTTGTTACTTTGATAGCCATCAAACATTACAGCCTTGCCATACTTCTTCCCTACATACTCTGTGTATTGGTGGCATATGTGTCACATCTGCCTCCACTCTTCTTGTATTTTCGGTTTGTTTTCATGGACTTCCTGTTTTATTTTGATATCCACTGTTTGTATTCATTCACTTCACTTATCTTCCTGCTTTTGTTTGTTTCCCGCCGTTTTTGATTATCTGTCTCCGCCCTAATGTTATTCACCTGTGTTTAGTTATCTTCCCCTCCCCGTGTATATATACACTCACCTGTGTTCACTTGTTCTCTGCCAGATTGTTGTAGCTCCATGTTGACTCACTTTCCAGCATTCCCTTGTTTTATTTCTCCGTGTACCCAGACCTTTTGCCTGTATTATCGACTACATTTTCCTGCCTGTTGGACCTGTACCGTTGCCTGCATTGTTCTTGGAGCAATAAAGCCATCACCTTTATCCTTGATTCCTGAGTCGTGCATTTGGGTCCGCCATTGTAGCCTGACAGTACAATCTGGCAAAGATGGACTCAGCCGACTCCGAGGCGGTGAGAGCAGCCCTGCGGGCGCAGGGTCAGCGTCTGCAACAACAGGAGTAGCAGATTGCCATTCTGCGGAATGAGCTTCTGGCTATGGCTAGTCGACAGGAGAGCCAGGTGGTCAGACTGGGTGAGCAAATCAGCCAGCTGGTCACTGTTCAGCGGTTGACAGCGAGGGATTCCACTGCTGTACCCAGCACCGGGAGCAGTTCCACAGCCGTCTCCAGCCCCGCAGTTTCGGGAGGTGATCCTGTCAGGGAGACAGTCCCTTCTTCACCATTCCCACATCTCGCCAGACCGGAGAGGTTTTCAGGAGAATCAGGGGATTGCCGGGCATTCCTGACGCAATGTGAGTTGCATTTCGAATTACAAGCGGCCGCATATCCCACGGACCGAGCCAAGGTGGCTTTTGATTCGGAAGAGCCGAATCCTGGGCTGCTGCGGAATGGAGCCAAAAATCCGTGGTATGTGATTCCTATGTATGTTTCACTCAGACTTTCACTCAGATTTTTCAAAATGTTACTCCCGGGAGGGAGGCTGCTCGAGCCCTGGTGGGTCTGCAGCAAGGGAAGAGAAGAGTCTCAGACTATGCTATTGAGTTCCGTATTCTAGCAGCGGAGAGCGGCTGGAACTCTTCCGCCCTGTGTGATGCTTTCTACATGGACTGTCACCTGTCATGAAGGATCAACTGATTTCCTTGGACTTGCCCACCGATCTGGATTCGCTGGTGGCACTGACTGTGAAGATCGATAAACGTCTCTTGGAAAGAGAGAGAGAGAGAGACTACAGGGGAGAGGTTTCTCTACCTACCAGCCAAGAGCGCCAGAGTCATCTAGAGTCTTCCAGCGTACTCAACCTGGGATGTCTGAGCTACGGAGCAGTTCCTCTGTTGGCCAGCAGAGGAGATTTGAGTCATCAAGAGTTTCATTGCACTCAATCTACAGCATCTGATCCTCGCAGTCCTGTGGGTTCGCCTTCTGATGAGCCGATGCAACTGGGAAGGACTCTTCTTCGTGGGAAAGAAAGACAAGTCTTTATGGCCCTGTATTGATTACAGGGGATTCAATGACATTACGGTAAAGAACCGTTATCCTTTACCTTTGATTTCCACCGCCTTTGAACTGCTTCAGGGGGCCACAATCTTCACCAAGTTGGATCTTCGTAACGCCTACCACTTGGTGAGAATGAGGAGTCGAGACGAGTGGAAGACGGCCTTTATCACCCCCACAGAGCATTACGAGTATCTTGTAATGCCGTTTGGACTTACTAACGCTCCAGCTGTGTTTCAGGCGTTGGTTAATGACATTCTCAGAGACATGTTGAATATCTTTGTGTTCGTTTACTTGGACGATATTCTCATCTTTTCATCCAACCAAGACTCTCATGTGCAGCATGTCCGCCTGGTGCTTCAGAGACTTATGGACAATCGGCTGTATGTTAAAGCAGAGAAATGCGAGTTTCATGTGTCCACTGTGTCCTTTCTGGGCTTTGTGGTGTCGGACGGAGTGATCCAGATGGATCCGGAAAAAGTAAGAGCGGTTGCTGAATGGCCTGCACCCACTAACCGCAAGTCCAGAGGTTTCTGGGCTTTGCTAATTTCTACCAGAAATTCATCAGGAATTTCAGTACGGTGGCGGCTCCTCTTCACGACCTCACTTCAATCAAAATGCCGTTCCAGTGGTCTCCTGCGGCCGAGCGGTCGTTCTCTCGCTTGAAGCAAAGCTTCTCCACCACACCTGTGTTGGTGCTGCCTGATCTGCAACGCCAGTTTGTGGTGGAGGTGGACGCGTCTGATGTGGGTGTTGGAGCCGTCCTTTCTCAACATTCCTCGCTAGACGAGAGACTCCATCCTTGTGCTTTCTTGTCCCGTAAGCTGTCTGGAGCTGAGAGAAACTATGATGTTGGCAATAGGGAGTTGTTGGCAGTCAAAGTGGCTTTGGAGGAGTGACGGCATTGGCTGGAGGGGGCGGAACAGCCATTTCTCGTCTGGACGGATCACAAGAATCTGGAATACCTAGGTTCTGCTAAAAGACTGAACTCTCGCCAGGCCACGTGGGCCCTGTTTTTCACGAGATTTAACTTCACTTTGTCGTACCTTTCGTGTCGTGCCTGATGCCCTGTCTTGTCTCTTTGATCCTGACCCCTCTTCCGAAGAACCCGTGAGCATTTTACCTGAGTCCTGTGTGATTGGGGCCATAACCTGGGAAGTGGAGGAAGGGGTTAGGAGGGCTCAAGATGGATTACTGGTTCCTGCAGGTTGCCCTCCCAACCGCCTTTGTTCCTGCTGACCTTCGGGCTCAGGTCATCCATTGGGCTCGCACTTCACTTCTCTCTTGTCATTCAGGAGAACCATTTTTGTGAAACGGCAACGGTTCTGGTGGCCGTCTATGGAGAAGAGTGTTGGGGAGTACGTGGCTGCGTGTCCAGTCTGTGCCCAAAACAAGACCTCACGTCAAGCGTCTGTTGGACTCTTGCAGCCTCTGCCTATTCCCAAGCGGCCTTGGTCAGACATTGCTATTGACTTTGTAACCGGATTGCCTCCTTCTGATGGTAATACTGCGGTACTCACAGCTGTGGACAGGTTTTCCAAAATGGTCCATTTCATTCCCCTGCCCAAGTTGCCTACCGCTAAAGAAACTGCAGAGGTTCTGCTCGCCCATGTGTTCAGGATCCATGGCTTGCCTACGGATGTGGTGTCTGATCGGGGTCTTCAATTCATCTCCCAGTTCTGGAAGGCCTTCTGCACGTTGATTGGGGCCACGGCCAGCTTGTCTTCGGGTTATCATCCGGAATCCAATGGTCAGACTGAGCGGCTTAACCAAGAGATGCAGAAAGGCCTTCGCTGCCTGGTTTCTCGGAGTCCCGCATCTTGGTCTAAGATGCTTCTGTGGGTGGAATACGCCCACAACACCTTGCCCTGCTTGTCCACCGGCTTGTCGCCCTTTCAGTGCGCTTATGGTTACCAACCGCCGCTGTTTTCCGCTCCCGAGAGGGAGGTTGGAGTGCCCTCGGCTATGGCCTTGGTCAGACGCTGTCGACGGACCTGGACGAGGGCTCGACAGGTGCTACTGAGCAACAGGGACCGCTACAAGAGACAAGCTGATCGTCGGAGGTCTGCGCCGCCCCATTACCAGGTGGGCCAGAGGGTGTGGCTGGCCACGAAGGATCTTCCTCTGTATACCAAGAGCCGGAAGTTGGCCCCCTCGGTTCGTGGGACCATTTCCTGTTTCTAAAGTGATTAATCCTGTGGCTGTCCAATTGAAGCTGCCCAGGGCTATGAGAGTACACCTAGGGCTGGGCGATAAATCGATTTTATCGATTAACTCGAATGTGCAGTCAACGTGGATTTGTTTAAATGAAAAATTTATTGAATATGCTACATTCAAGAGACCATGGGATGTTAACGTACGTTACTCAGCAACAGGTGAAAATAGGGGCAAGGTTGCGCAATAACGTTAAAATGATTTGAACTTTTAGCGAGGAACGAGAAGTGAATTACCACCTGTATGTGTGAAAACAGCTTTATCTCACGCATCCGTTTTGTTGTTGAATATATAGCCCCCAAAATAAATTGGCATGAATAATCATAATGGTACATGCCCCATGTGTGTGTATGAGTCAAAACAAAATAAAACTTGTTTTGAACAATTTCTTTGTCATCTGCAGATTGATTTTAAGTAGAGGGAGAAAAAAATTTATTTAAATCTTAAATTGGATTTTTTTTGAAAAAAATCGGGGATTTCATTTTTAGGCCATATCGCCCAGCCCTAAGTACACCCCACGTTCCATGTGAGCAGGGTTAAACCTGTCGAGGAGAGCGCTCTGGTTCCGGTCACGCCGCCTCCTCCTCCTCCTCGTCTTATTGACGGGGGCCCTGTTTATACCGTCCACAAGCTGTTGGCGGTCAGGAAGAGGGGCCGCGGTCGGCAGTTTCTGGTGGACTGGGAGGGGTATGGTCCGGAAGAGAGGTCATGGGTGTCGGCCAGCAATATTTTGGACCGTGGTCTCATTCGGGACTTTTACAGACTGCATCCTGATGTGCCTGGGCCGCCCGGTGTTCGACCCTAGAGGGAGGGGTACTGTCACATCTGCCTCCGCTCTTCTTGTATTTTCGGTTTGTTTTCATGGACTTCCTGTTTTATTTTGATATCCACTGTTTGTATTCATTCACTTCACTTGTCTTCCTGCCTTTGTTTGTTTCCCGCCGTTTTTGATTATCTGTCTCCGCCCTAATGTTAATCACCTGTGTCTAGTTGTCTTCCCCTCCCCCGTGTATATATACACTCACCTGTGTTCACTTGTTCTCTGCCAGATTGTTGTAGCTCCATGTTGACTCACTTTCCAGCGTTCCCTTGTTTTGTTTCTCCGTGTACCCAGAACTTTTGCCTGTATTATAGACTACGTTTTCCTGCCTGTTGGACCTGTACTGTTGCCTGTATTGTTCTTGGAGCAATAAACCCATCACCTTTATCCTTGATTCCTGAGTCGTGCATTTGGGTCCGCCATTGTAGCCTGACAATATTTCTTTGTAAGTAGATCCCTGGGACCATGGGATGTGTTGAAGAAGTGCTCCACCATCCAAGACGTACTGGCTGCCATCGACCACATTTTCTGCTGGAACATCTGGCCCAACAAGTTTCCAGATGGCATCAGCAAGGGCAGGCTTCTTTGCTTCATGAAGTAGAAGGGAGGAATCAAATAGAGATGGAGGATAACTACATAGCTCGTACTTGAGGGCTGACTCAAGTTGATCACATTTCTGTGCCACTATCACCAGTCTCTGGAAGAGAAGCTGTAGATCAACTTGAATTTCATTTCCACCAATCCTCATAGAAGACCTCATGCCAAGTGTAACAGCTTGATCCTTCCTCTTGAAAGTATAGTCATCAGGTGTTCGTCCATCCATTGACTTCAGGACTGCAGTGCCAACAGACCGTGCAGTATCAACGTTGACGTTGGAAAGAGCATGCTCCTCGGTGGCAATGTTCGTCAGACTTGGGTCACTGCTGAATGCATTTCGCTCCTGTAGATGACTGAAAACTATTAGTGTATCCTTCCAGTCACAGGTTTGCCTTGCTTTGATCATGTCTTTATTCTGCTCTCCAGTGTTGTAGTTGACCCCTGTGAGTCCTTCCATTTGTAGGTACCCAATGTAGGTCAATGGCGGCCGATTTGCGCTGATATACACGCTAAAATGCGATTATGCTTCTTGATAAGACGCCAAAACGGCATACAAATTGGCGTGTTATACATACGCCAATTCATGAGATCAGTCTGCTTGAGATGTGCCATCTCATTTTCGAGAGGGTCCTCGGTAGGACTGGACAGTACAAAGAACAAGGCGTTACAGTACAACATACAGCATTCACTCACATACTAACTTCCCCCAACCCCCCACCACACAACCCTGCCCAGACATCACCAAAATGATCATTACAAAAATGTATGAATAGTAATTAAGAACAAAAGATAGAGAAATACCGGAAAACTGGAAAACATCAGATAACCAAAAAACCATTACACCAGAAAGTGATCAAGCTTCATGGAAAACATTTACAACAATTGCTTGTTTGCAAGTAAATGAACAAAGATGTCTTGAAGGATCTCAAAGATGTGATTAATCTTAGTGACCCAGGCAAGCTATTCCAATTGAAGGGAGCTTTAAATTTAAATGAACGTCTGCCACTTTCTTTTAAAATGCGAGGCACATTAAAGGATAAGAATTCAGTGTGTCTTAAACTATGATTTGTTTGGTAAGGTGTTAGGTATTGTTTTAAATAGGGTGGGTAGTTAAGATATATACACATTTGAAAATAATCTGGAACCAGTTAAACTCTCCTAGCGTTAGGTGACAAGATATTCAGTGAGGAATACAGGACAGAATTATATGTTCTGTAGGGGCATCTCAACACAAATCTACAGATACTATTAAAAACTACAGTCAAAGGCTTGAGATTAGTCTCAGTAGTGTTCTGATATACTGCATCAGTGTAGTCTATAATTGGAAATAGTTGTTTCACAATTCTTAACCTTATCTGCTGTGTAAAACAATTGTTAGAATGATACAACTTCCTTAGATTGCAGTTTAACTTCCGTACAATAGTGTTTATGTGTGCTTTGAAGGAGAGTTAAGAGTCAAGCCAGAGGCCAAGGTATTTATATTCATCAAATCTCCCAAGAGGGGTGCCATTTAAGAAGTTAATTAAGGGTGCCATTTAAGAAGTTAATTAACAGGTTAGTCTGATTCAAGGTAGCAGATCTTGTTGGGAAAAGCATGCAGTATGATTTTTTCATCATTGACGAAGATTGAGAATAATCCTTGAGGGACACCTTTTTCCATAATAGAAAAGCGAGATAAACTACCCTGGATAAGGACACACTGATGTCGAAAATGTAAATAAGAGTTGAACCAGAGAAGAGCTTGTTTAAGGCGCTGACACACTAACTTGATAATCCGCCATTGGACAGTCTGGCGAGGTCAGCGACTCGACTCTGTTCAGTGTGTTCCGTGCCGTCGTCCATCTGAGGGTCTGTTGGCCTTTATTTTGGCCGACATGTTCAGTCGGAGGCAGGGCAGTCAGGACTCACCCGGAAATGGCGAGCGGAATGAGCGTGAGTCTCTCAAAATCTGACAAAAATCTTTTAAACTGACCTTTGTTGATCTGAAATGAAGACAGATTCAGCAACTGCATGGCCCATGAAACAGGTTTCAGTGAACTATTTTAGTACAATATGAGATTGTATTCTGAACAAGCCGCCATGACAGTCTGACTTTGAATTTCTGGAGAAAACAAACCCATTTGACGCATTTGTCCAATCAGCTGCCGGTTTTCATTTTTTGGGCAACAATACAGATTAGCACCGCCTGCTGTTATGGAGACGTATTACGTCTCGTCTCTTTGGTGTGTTCTGTGGCACTTTTTGGACCAACTCCGGGAGACTGATTTTCTGCCGACGGTTGGCCGTCTGGTTGGTGTGTGACTGCCATTAGAGAGACCAATGGCATGAAGTTTATCTAAAAGAATATAGTGATTAACAAGGTCAAATGCTTTAGTTAAATCTATAAAAATTGCTCTGGTGGACATATTGTTATCCAAGGATGATGACACATCATTGGTGAGCTTAAGCAGGGCAGTTGTGGTAGAAAATTTTGGTCTGAAACCAGATGGATGAGACAAAATAGAGGACTGATTAATATAGTGATATAATTGATTGAAAATTAGCTTTTCAAAATGTGTTGCCACATTGCTGATAATTACAGAGTTCCAGAGTAATTAATATAATTACTCTGGAACATTTCCATTTTAGTGGGACCTCGCCAGAGGTTAATGATAAGTTAAATAAGTCTGATAATGGATATGCCAGTATGTTAGAGGCAATCTTTATAAACTTAGTTTCCAGTCCATCTAGGTCTCTACCGCTTCCAGACTTCAGTTCTGAAATAACTCTCTGAACATCAATGGGACAAATATTTGAAAAAGAGAAAGAAGAGGCACAAAAGAGTTGAGCAATATTTGTGGTGTTAAGGGAGTTAGGAGACTAGGAATTACAAATAGCAGAAAAATGCTTATTAAAAGGCATTAGCTATTGCAGGAGGATCAGAAATAATATAATTTTGAAGTTTAATTTTGGTTGGAGCGCTTGTATTAGATTTGTTGAGTAAGGTGTTAAGATTTTTCCAAAATTTCTTGAGATGTTATAGTCATTACATAGGGAACTTTTGAAGTAATTAGATTTAACATTCCGTGTTTTTGTTATACATAAATTTCTTAGATATGTATACGTTTCCAAATCTAGAGGGTCCTTTGATGAACGGTGTTTACACCCAAGCCTTATCCTTTTGCTTGAATAGTGCTTGTACTTGTAATACATATTTTGTTTGTCTTAATGAAAGTAATCAACTCCGTAATTTTCATGGTGATATCTAAAAAGGTAAAAAAATGTATCCTATTCACATGAGAAAAAGAAGGAATAGGTGAATGAATAGGCTATATAGCTCTTTTTCAAAACTTTCCCCTAATGGGATTCTTTGGCGCTTTTTTCCCTTACTCAGGACATATTGAGGATACAAAATCAGATGAGTTTGCTTCTGTTGCAATTTGTTCTAGGTTGACCCCCATTTTGGCTTAAAATGACTGGACCATCATCTCATTGCTGTCAAATTTGAATACTGTTCCTTTCTCTGCTGCTGTCAGCTTTCATTTCAGTGTCAGATCAATGCAACATCCTCCACCACATTCACCTCCAGTTTTCATCACTAACAGCATCAATGGGTCCTTCCACTGAGCTCATCAGAAGTTCCACTCCACATCACATCCATCCAGATCTTCAGCATTGGTCTTTACCCTTTATCACCATCACCACTGTCTAAACTCCATCGGGTCACTACCCCCTTAAAATAACAACCCAATAATGGGGTCTAATCACCAAAGACTCCTCAAATTTCTTGCACTGTCAAATACATTAATTTAATTACTTTAAGCATCTTTTCAATTAAGTATCTCGTGACTGAAATATTAATAAGTATAATGTTGACAGGGCACTATTTAAACGGAGTCCAACTGTGATTTTGCACAACTACGGACAATTTCATATTTGAAAACCTTACAAAAAGCTAATGAAAAATGTTTTATGAAGATTTATAGAATTATTTAAAGGTGATCTATTATATAGCATTTTCAGGTTCATACTTGTGTTTTGTGTTTGTACTAGAACATGTTTACATGCTTTAATTAAGTAAATGCAGCGGCATTACTGCGTGCATGACGTTTACAGTTACTGAAAGTAGCCTCTCTAATCATTACGGTAAATCTTTAAAGAAAACACTCATACATCACTACAACACACTATAAAAAGCAATAGTCTACAGAGACTGTAGAGGAAGTGAAAATAACTTATTTGGGCTGGTGTGGGTGGATGATTTAAGGTATGCCACCAGAGCTGATCCACGCATTCTCACATAATAATTAATACTTTCACAGTCACACATGGCCAAAATAATGTAGTCATGTGTTAATGTAGTGACTTTAAAGGAACACACCGACTTATTGGGAATTTAGATTATTCACCGTAACCCCCAGAGTTAGACAAGTCGATACATACCCTTCTCATCTCCGTGTGTGTTGTAAGGCTGTCTGACGGCTCCAGCACCATCACGTCAGCACAGAACATGCAGGTGAATGGTTCCAGAAATCCTACTGCTCCGAATAAGTGACAAAATAACGCCAACATGTTCCTATTTTTGTCACAATTCGGAGCAGTAGGACTGTTTCGACAGTATGTGACCCGAAATTGGGCAGAAATTAACAACATTGGCAGCCAAAATTACATCTTACACTGCCCTTAGCATGCAGCTACATGCAGCAATGTTAACACCGCAGTAGCTTAAAAAAGAAAACACTCCAGTCCTGCCTACCTGGAGCAGATGACCAATCATAGAAGGCCAGAGAAGGCTGCACCGAGCCGAGAGTAGAAAAAACTGTTGAAACCAGAGCGTTCAAAACAGTGGGAAATCTGAACATTTTAGCTTACGGGGTTTCTTTGAAATACATTACCTCATTAATTGAAGCTCTGGTTATGTTTAACATGAAAATCCGACTTTATAACATTATAGAAATAACAGAAAATACGGAAAAGCATAATAGTTCACCTTTAATTATTTTCCAAACGGTCACCACAGCTTTCCTTGCCTGCATGCCATTACTTAGCCATCTTTCAGCTGTAAATAGCTCCTCCAAGCAAACTAAAATTGGTGCAAAATCTCTAGTTTCATAGTTTATATTTATACTTGTCTGCAGCTGGAGCTGTAACAGGGCTGTAGTTACCTGTTCAACAGTGAAAGTTCAATCTCCAGTTTACTCTTGTCTTTCACTTCTTGGGCATGGCGACTTTGCCAGGTCTCAGCTGCCGACAGTGCATCGATAACTTGCTTCTCCTGTTAAAAAAGTTGAATGTTTTTCTTGATTCTGTTACAGACACCAGTGCTAAAGAAGAGTGAGGGTGTGTGATAGGGCTTTAAGATCTCTTTCAAGAGGAATAACTAAATAAGTGTTTCTTTAACATATGGCCAGTAATTTAATAATTGATGAAACCACATAGTGAGGACGTTATAGTTACAGTTAGTAATTGTATTAACCTAACATGCCTGTGTCTTGTGTGTCTTTATTTGAACAGCCTGCCTGCTCTGACACATCCCTACCATGTCCAGTAGCTGGACGCTCAACTGGCCTGCAGTGTCCTCGCTGCGCTCAGCTCGCTGTTTCTGGGCTCGTGTGGCTCGTTTCATAGCCTCTCTGCCTGCACTGGCCTGCTGCCTCAGCCTCACCAGCTGCGCCGTCAGATGCTCCATCTCTGCCTTCTGCTGGTTGGCTGCTCGCTCCAGGTTCTGAACCAATGAAAAGGACAAAACCAAGGATTACAGCTGGGTTCACTGTTTGTGCTTTCTATTTGTACAGCAGATTATCAGACAACAGTTCAGACATATTGAAACAATGAGTCTGACTGCAGTGGCTTTGGTGACAAAATAACTAAAACTTTTACCAACTACATAATTACAATACACACCAACAACAATAGATAATCACACATGATTGCACGTGCTATCACAGACAGGTCCTATGACAAACCTTTATCTGCACAGTAAGCCGGTTGTTCTCAGCTTCTTTGTTCCGGAGCTGTCCTTGTAAATGAGCTCTTGTTGACTCCAGACTCTTGGACAAATCAGCTGTGCTCTTGGCATTGGCCTGCATTACCAAAATACAGCAGAATTTACATTAGTGACAAACACATATTCTGCTTTGACCTACATACTGTAACTAAAGGATTAAATGCCTCAGTAACATATATCTTAGTTTTGGAAACCTTTTTCAGACAGCTTCACAGTTTAACAAAGCCGTATTTACAGTAAAAAGCAGACAGCCGTGCTCATAGTACCTTTTCAGTATCTATAACTTTGGAGAGTTGATTAATCTCTCTTTCCTTCTCTTGAAGTTTCACCACAAGATGCTGTAAAAGGAAAAGTAAGGCAAGCTTTATTTAGAGAGCACAGTTCATACACAGGGAAAACTCAATGTGTTTTACTCGAAAATTAAAATACACAATACATGGGAAAAAAATATGATAGCTAGCTATCAGCCTGTCTAATGAAGGAAAAAAATAGAAAACAGATAAAACATTTTGGCTAATTAAAATTAAATAAAGTAAAATTAGTAGCACAGTCACACTCACAGCATTTTCTGCCTCTGTGTCGACCAGCCTCTTGAGTAATGCGTCTTTCTGCTCTGATGCTTGGATTGACTCCATCTGCTAAAAACACCAAGAGGCATGAAAGTTAGTCATTCTGCTTAAAAAAAACATTTGCTGTATATTGCTGCTGAAAATCACAAAAGACATCTATTTAGGCACCAGGAGTTGGCATTATGACAATATTACCATGATACGTATATATATATAAATTTGTCAACTGCATATAAAAAACTGTCAGAGGCATTTTTCTACCATTTATACAATAGTAACTATAGCCCTTAACATCTCTGGTTATATGACCCTGAAACTCCACCAGGCGCGGAAGCGCCGCATTCCAGCTGTGCCGTGGTTGTGTTCCATTGTCGACCATGCGCCATACTAAACCGGGAGAGTCTCACAAGCTTTTTGGCCTGCCCAACTTGCAGATTTCGTTGTTTTGTAATTTTTCCTGGATATTTGTGCTTGTATCATAAAGTAACAAGTCTACATAGTTTAATGGTTTCTTCCTTTTAGTCCAGTTATGAACGACATGAATCAAAGATTTTGGGACTATATTTTAGTTGTTAAAATAGTGTAGTGATGTGATATACGATAGGGAGTCTGGGTCTGGGTGTTTATTTTGAAAATGGACCGGACACTCTAGCCCTTCCACTCCCTGCCTGACCTGTTGAATGCTCTGCGGTTCCGTCAAAAATAGACCTGGAGTGTATTTTTTGCGGAGTTTTACGACACGCTGCATCGTGGCTGGTGGAATCACAAGCATTGTCTTGAGTGGTTGCGTTTGCTGGCGACGGTCGCAGCGCTCTCGGAACGCCACAGCTCATTAGCTGTGAAAGGGGGCGTGGCCAAAGCATAGGAGTCTTGGTAAACCTTTACCAATAAAAAAGGAAGTCTCTGCTGAGTTCATTGATACCTCATAAAAGACTCTACCTTAAATGGGTCACCAGTTATGAAAGGGGGTATGGCATAGGGGGCGGGGCAAACCATCACCAATGAAGAAGGAACTCTCTGCTGAGTTCAATGATACCTCATAAAAGACTCTACCTTAAAAACGGGTCATAGGTTATAATTAAAGCTGCAAGCAGCGATGACTTCTTGCATTGGGGGGTACTGGCAGACGCAACATCACATGTAGACAACACATTCTAAGTTTCATGTAAATCGGAATAACTTTTGCCAAGATTTACCATTCATGTTTTAACAGCCACCTACAGGAAGTTCTTCCTCCTTAACTTGCGCTTTGTTTTAGCTATCAAAATTCTTTTGATAACTTTTAGTCCCGAGGGTCCTCCGAGTCTTTATCCAAGTTTTTGGGCTGATTGGACTCACGGCCCAGGAGGAGTTAGACAAAGTAGGTTTCCCATATACCGCGACGTGAATAATTAATAACCAAAATTCTAACAGCATCACTTAATGGCCGATTCACTCTAAATTTGGCATGGATGCTCAAGCCCCTATGCTGAACATCTGTGACATGTTTGGTGGCAATCGGAATAAATCTTGGTAAGATAAGCAACTTCCTGTTTTGACAGCCCCCTACAGGAAGTTGGTCCTCTGTAACTTGCGCATTGTGTTAGCTATCAAAATTATTTTGATAACTTTTTGTTATGAGGGTCCACCTACTCTACGTGTACATTTTTGTGCAGATGGGACTCATGCTCTAGGAGGAGTTAAAAAAAGCAAATATGCTAATTAATAAAAAAAAATTAAAACAGCACCATCTAAAGGCCGATTGATGCCATATTTGGCACACAGCCTCAATGGCACATGAGGAACAACTGTTCTAAGTTTTGTGTCCATCAGAATAGCCGTGTGCAAGATACAACCGTTCCTGTTTCCACACCCACCTACAGGAAGTTGGTTCTCTATAACTTGCGCATTGTTTTAGCTATCAAAATTCTTTTGATAACTCTTTGTCACAAGGGTCCTACGAGTCTATATGCAAGTTTTCGTGCCGATCTGACTCACGCCCCAGGAGTAGTTAGACAGAGTAGGTTTTTCATATGTCAATATTTTGCTGATTAATAAATAAAAATAAAAAAAATTAAAACAGCACCATCTAATGGCTGATTGCCGGCAAGTTTGGAACAGATGCTAAACTGGCCATGAGGAACAACCTTGTCAAGTTTCGGGGCAATCGGAATAATTGTTGCCAAGATAACACAACTTCCTCTTTAGACAGGAAGTTGCTATAACTTGCGCATTTTTTCAAATATCAAAATTCTTTGGATAACTTTTCGCCATGATGGTCAACAGATACTACCTGCAAAGATTGAAGAAGATTGAAATCACGGCCTAGGACGAGTTCGAAAGAATGTAAAACACCTGAAAAATGCATAATTAAAAATGGCCGCCTTCCGGTTGGGCAGAGGTAATGAAGGTAAATGGGAAATATGTCCGCAATGTTTAGAGCAATATGGGTATTAAATCTGGTGAAGATCGGGGCAACAATGTCCAAGTTAAGGCCTTCCACGCCTTAGGGGGCGCTATGGAGCCCGCTTACAGGTATGGGCCAAATCGCTATACAGTCTCGCAAAGCTCCCAGGTGTTTATGTGGGCACCAATTGTTGTGAGTTTTCATATAATTGAGGCTGTCAAAAATGTGCCCAAGGGCTAAAACCAATTAGGGGGCGCTATAGAGCAACCATACCACTCCCAAGCCTAAATGTGTATTCAGATGAAAGAGTTTAATATTCTGCACATGGCTGCAAAATTTTAAGCGTTTTCGTGCAACCTAAAGTCCTCAAACAAGTGTTCATAAAATCAAGATTTTTGCACGAAAACCAAGATTTCGGAAATTTTTGAATTTTGTAATTTTTTCTAACAATACCTCCATGGAGTTCAAGATGAGACCTATGTCCCCTCAAAAGTTGGTATATTAACTTATTACTTTTTTCAGAATTAAGGCGCACGTTAGGGGGCGCTATGGAGCCCCCTGGCAACACCCAAGCCCAATCACTACAGAACTTTGCCATTTTCACCAGTTGTGACATGTGTGCTAATTTTTGTGAGTTTTCGTGCATACTAACCCCTTCAAAAATGCGACGAAAGACTCGGAAAAATAATAATCTGACAAAAAACAATGGGGTTCCTTCGCATTTTCAGTGCAAGGCACCGTTGGGGCCTTGCGCTTTCGTGCTCGGGCCCTAATAACTTATTGCACCAGTAAATTGCTGTTGAACCCCAGATGGGAAAAGGGTATTTTACAATTACCACGAGGCTACCTGTTTTAAGTGAACACACCGTCTGTGTGGTTTAATTCCGACCATAGATACAGTGAGGAAAATAAGTATTTGAACACCCTGCTATTTTGCAAGTTCTCCCACTTGGAAATCATGGAGGGGTCTGAAATTGTCATTGTAGGTGCATGAACATATAAACATATATCTATGAATTCCGACAACGACAGCTGCTGGGCTGCAGAGCAGACTGTTACATCCCGCTGTTGAAGTCCTCCACAGTGAAATACAGTCACACTTTACACTGTTTAACGTTAGCTGTCAGCATTTTAACCGTGTTTAATCCAGCTGCTAGCTAAAGGTAGGCTAACATTACCTGCTGTCAGGTGTAGTGTAAAGTCAGGCACCGAAATGAGGCACCAAAACTTTCATTTTTATTTGGTCTCATTACTACCACTTACGTCGGCACTGATTCCCTATTGGCACCGCGTTTCGGTACCCAACCCTACTCATGAGTGGCCCTAGATGGTACCCATCAAATTTTGTAAAAATCGGATGAGCCGTTCATGAGGTATAAGCTTTATGTACTTGTAGCGCCCACTAGTGGCCAATTTTTGTAAAATGTGTGGGGCACCTCCAGAGGGTCATGGCAAACAAGAATCTTAAGTTTTGCGTTGATAGCAATTATTTTGGTCGAGATATGGCAAAGTTGGTGTTTTCAAATTTGTTTGTGCGTAATATGTGCAATTTTTATCCTATACAAATTCTTTGGATATCTTTTTGTAAGGTCCATTTGGAGATGCTACCTGCCAAGTTTCATGCAGATCGGTCGCACGGTCTAGGAGGAGTTCGGCAAAGTAGGATTTTGATAAATCTCGATTTCTCATGCATAAAAGTCAAGGCGGAAATGGGCGTGGCCTATATCAGGATTTTCAGCTGGATCCAGGGAACGCGAAGATATATGGTTTTTGAATGTGCGACGTTCGGCTTGGGAGTTATAGGGCCAAGCGCGTTTTTTTTCTGCAATAGCGCCACCTAATGGTGTATATGAGAAATTATTTTGAATCTTTGCAATTTTCACCAGTTGTGACATGTGTGCAAATAACCCCCTCAAAAATGCGACGAAGAACTATAATCATAATCACATAATCTGACGAAAAACAATAGCCCCTAAAAAGGGGCTTGGCTACAGCATAGGGTTGGCAGGTCAAACCATCACCAATCAAAAATAAACTTTCTGTTGAGTTCAATGATACCTCACACGAGACTCTACCTTAAACAGGGCTCCAGACTAACTTTTTACCTTGGACTTTACCGTGCACCTAACTTTTTTTATTTAGGTGCACCAGCACAAAATTTAGGTGCACCCAAATTTTTCCTCGCGTCGCCATTAACGCCACAATTTCAAGGTCACCTTTTTATCACACTCCATATACATTCATATATATATTATGTCAATTATTTTAAACAAGAATAAGGAGTTGGTAAATTTTTTTTTTTATTTGAAGCACAATTATACTGTACTCAAAGTCTTATAGCGGGTCCCCCCTTGCTGTCAAATGCCCCTCAGATGGCCAACACCTGTAATTTGGCCTTCTTCCCCTTTGGCCTTGGCTAAACCAGCTTGCCACACTCCCTAACATCAAAATTCTCCAAGCTGGGCCCCTCCACACTGATTCCTATCAGATCTTCCACTAGTCCAGGACTAAAAATCATCTCTGTATTTTTTGGCTGAATGGCGATACACAATATATATCTCTATCTCTAATTTATATTTTTTACAAAGTGCAAATGTTCAGTTTTAAGTCAAAGCCACTTTTCACAAGCTCTTTTATTAAAACAAATGTGATTAAAATAAAATGCAAAGACAGGGTTTCCTTCCCAATTTAAATATAAAGCTGCAACACCTGTAAATTATCTGAAATAAATAGCCTGGGATATATTTAAAAAATAAAATTTGCGACCAAATTGGTAGATGTCCTCAGGCCTCGACCCTTGTCAAATGTGAGAAATTTCGGGCAGATATGACAATGTACACTAAAGTTACAACAACTTCTTGGTTCATCGATAAATGCTCAAAATGGCCGCCACGCCACACACACACCGTTTTGCGAAAAGTTTTTCTTTTAATAACTTTTCATCTTTAAAGTTGTTGAGATGGTACAAACCAAATTTGAAGTCCATCGGATGAAATCTCTAGGAGGAGTTCGTTAAAGTACGACATGTGGAAACAGCCAAAATTGCACTAATTTTCAACTTTCAATTCAAAATGGCGGACTTCCTGTTAGGTTTAGGGTATGGCTCCAATGAGCTTTTTTGTACGTCATATGTGTACCACGCCTCAAAAAGGCGATTAATTTGCCGGAAGAATAATAATTCCTTCAGTTTCAATAGGGCCTTCGCCGCTGTCGGCGCTCGGGCCCTAAAAATCAAGAAAATGTATCGGTTAGCATCGCACATCCAAATGACCCTCTGTATCCAGTTGTACATCTGACCCTCTGGTGTATTAGAAGATATAGAAAGTGTTTTGAAGATGCATTACACACCTGGGACCCATGCTGTTCTCTGAGAAGGTGCCGCAGAGTTCGGTTTGTGGCCTCAAATGTCTCCAGTTTCTGTAGCAACAGCTCCTGCTGACGAGCCAAGACTGAAGACTCCGAGCCAGACAGCCTCTTTACCACAAGCAAAAAGACGGAGAGGAACAAAGGTTAACCAAAGAAGGGTATGGGTACTAATTTTGACAAATCATTGAATTGCATCATATAATATCAATATTATTTCTGACAACTAAATGTGCTGTTCTTTGCTCCAGAGAAAGTCATTAAGACAGACAACTTTTTTCTGGATAGGGCACAATATAAGTGCCAACTATTGAGTTAATACTCACACTGCCATTAGCAACACACAGTTTGGAAACAGATTCTCGCAGGTCTGAGACTTGCTTGGCAACTGCTGTCCCATCCACCTCAGCCTCCGTCAGTTTCCTGTGCAGAGCATCTGTGTCTTGTTGCATACTGTCTCCGTCTTGTCTGCAAGACAAGACAGAAACAAGTCTTAATGTCTTAATATGATCATACCAATCAATATTCTTAGATGTACACAGGAATATATGAGCTAATACATAGAAAACATGTAGTTTATGAAAGGAAGTTTTCCTCACCACTCAAGGTTTCTGCCTAAAATGGATTTTTTCCTTGCCACTGTTGCACTAAATGCTTGCTCTTGGGGGAAAATTACTGGAATTGTTGGGTCTTTGTAAATTACAGTGTGGTCTAGACCTACTCTATCTGGCCCTATTGAAACTGAAGGAATTATTATTCTTTTCTGCAAATGAATTGCCTTTTTGAGGGCGGTTGCATCAAGTCTGGTGAAAATGTACGTATTTTAAGGGTTTCGGGAATAGGCGCACAAAAATGGCTGGCTAGCGCCCCCTACAAAACTTAAAAAATTGAGACCCTGCAGTACGTTTAACGTAGACTAACGAAACGTGGTACACATATGTAGCCTGTCAAGGTGTACAAAAAAAGCTCATTGGAGCCATACCCTAAACCCAACAGAAAGTCCGCCATTTTGAATTGAAAGTTCGTAATTAGTGCGATTTTGGTCATTTCCACGTGTCGTACTTTAACGAACTCCTCCTAGAGATTTCTACAACTTCAAATTTGGTCTGTGCCATCGTAAGACCTTAGAGATGAAAACATAAAAAAAAACATTTTGTGCGTTTCGCCAACAAAACAGGAAGTGGGTGTAACTCAAGTGTACATTGCCCAATCAGCTCAAACATTTCCAGGATTCATAAGAGTCCAACCCTGAGGATATCTAGATTTACATGAAACTTATAATGTGTGGTCTACATGTGATACTGAGCCACCCCCTATACTTTCACCACACCCATGTACTCCGGTCACGACCTCTTTTATGACTTTTGAACAGTTACTCTTGTGTGAGGTATCATTGAACTCAGCAGAGCGTTCCTTTGTCATTGGTCATGGTTTTGCCTGCCCTCTATGCTTAAGCCACACCCCCTTTCATAACTTATGACCCATTTGACTATTGTGTGAGGTTATCATTGAAATAAGCAGAGAGCTCCTTCTTCATCGGTGACGCTTTGTGATGTCCGATGGTCGCGCGAATACACGGGCGCATGGAGCGGCATCCGCCAGTAACCCCGACATGCAAGGAGGTGCGAGGGCCCGTCCAACTCTGCTTGCAGCTTTAATTACATTTCTTATTCAAATAACTAAAGGTAAATGTGAGAAGAAAAAAAGAAGAGATAACTTCCTGCCCACCCTTTCTCATGTGAATAAGAAAGAAGAAAAAGAGATGACTTCCTGCCCACCCTTTCTCATGTGAAGCACTATAAAAGTGCTTAGTATAATATTTGCCTGTTGTAGTCTGTCTCCTCTAACATCTTCTCCATGGATTGGCGTAATCTTGTGTTCTCCCGCTCAGTCTCTTTCAGCTCCTTAGTCACCTCAGCCAGCTCCTCCTCCTGCTCAACAATCACCCGGTGGGAGACACTCAGCTGCTCGGATTGACGCTCCAGCAGCTGCTCCTTCTTCCGCAGTTCCACCTGCACACGTACAGATGTGCAAACATACATGTAGACAGACTCACGCAAACAATAGGTTACTGTTGCTCTTTCTGTACCACGACTCCATCAAATGACCTCATGGTGTGGTAATAACAAGATTATTATTATTGAACTCAATCTAAATAATAAAAAATAAACGTCATTTTTTAGATGTTTGCACATCTCCTTTAATTTTCCTTCCTGAAAATAAATTACATTTGAAAACCAAGCCATTTTTGAGTGTTTCTTGCTCATGTCACATTATTACTCACTGTGAGCTCATTTTCACTCTATATGCAAGTCTGGCATCTCAAATTAACAAGCACAACCATGGCCATAAGTAGGAATAGCTCCGAAATGTCTTTTGAGCAGTATAACAAAATTATAATGGCATAAAACATAAATAAAATGAAAAACATAAATTAAACTTATTTGATAATTTATTTATTTTAAATAAAAAAAGTTTAAACAGATAATTCCCTAAGGGTAAACATGTATATACAAGAAAACATCTTTTTTGGCTGTACATAATTCACACAAAGAATTATTTACAATTTTACAAACGTAACACCAGTGGTAGAATGTAACTAAGTACATTTACTCCAGTGCTGTACTTAAGTCCTAATGTTGAGGTACTTGTACTTTCCTTGAGTCTTGTCTTTTCATTACATGTTCTACTTCTACTCCACTACATTTCAGAGAGAAATATTGTACTTTTTACTCCAACTACATTAATCTGACAGCTTTAGTTACTAGTTTTGCATTGAGTACTTTTACTTTTAATAATTTAAGTACATTTTCCTGATGATACTTACATACTTTTTACTTACTTTAAGTAACATTTTTACTGCAGGACTTTTACTCTAACAGAGTATTATTACATTTTGGTATTAGTTCTTTTACTGCAGTTAATCATCTGAATACTTCTACCACCACTGTTTACCACTAGGCTTTGCTGTGTTTTGGTGCTGAGGCTTGCAGTCATCACAGATTGGATGAATTTTCATCACATGGCTGTTCTTGACATTTAAAAAGATTTATTACAGCTTCTTAATCATGTAAATGGTTGATTTTTTGCAATTTTTTGAAGAAGGGCATGTTCAAGTATTTTATCCACTTTGTGTTTTTTTGGCTTAAAGTGTAACTCTTGCCAAAATCCAACCTAGGGTCTTTTTGTGAATGTACCCGAGTCAAAATTTCGTTTGAAAGCATAATTAGGACAGAAATACTACTTTTAAGATTGAACGTATTTTCGTTTTCAGTCAAATGGCCTTTTGAAAGGGAGTGGTAGGGGCACTACTATGATCGCATCGAAATCGCTATTTTTAAAACACTCGACACAACATGAGACTTTGCTCGAAGTATCACCAGGGGCTCTACACATGAACTCCAGCATTGAGAATATTGTGTACAACAACAACTCACTTTTGCAGTTGGTTTTTCCGCTCGCCGCTATCTTGCCAGTCAAAAAGAGGGCGGAGAGTAAAGATGGAAAGCTTAGTTCCATATAAATGCACGGATAATTTGTTGTTTTGCCATTAATGAAAAACAATATTGACCTTGTAGTTGAAAAAGGAGCCTCATATAAGAATGACATTTCCTCAAATGGAGTCCATTCATTCGCATTCGGAGATCGACACTTTTTGACTGGCAAGATGGCGGCGAGCGGAAAAACCAACTGCTAAAGTGAGTCGTTCAAAACCTTTTTTAGTAAACTCTGTGTACACAAACAATGTTCTCAATGCTAGAGTTCATGTGTAGAGCCCCTGATGATACTTCAAGCAAAGTCTCATTTTGTGTCGAGCCTTCTTAGTGTTTTAAAAATAGCGATTTTGATGCGATCATAGTAGTGCCCCTAGCACTCCCATTCAAAAGGCCATTTGACCGAAAACGAAAATATGGTCAACCTTAAAAGTGGCGTTTCCGTCCTAATTATGCTTTTAAACGAATGTTTGACGCTTTCGGTGTGTTTTGATTAATTTTTTTTTTGTGGGGGGGGGGGGGCTTATCCCTTTAATATACAGTGACAGGGGAAAGACTGGAAAGGGGGAAAGAGATGGGGGAAAACACGCAGCAAAGGGTAACAGGTCGGATTCTAACCCGCGCCGCTGCAGGACTCCGCCAACATGGGACGAACGCTCTTACTGGGTGAGTTAGAGGTCGCCCCAGTTTGTGTTGATTCTAGCGGCAGCTTTGCACAAAAGTGGATTTGTCTGTTTTTAACACACCTGCTGTCGTAAAGGTCTTTTCTTTACGTTGCTTTATTGCCCACTGTAGCTAACTGAGTTAGCATTACCGGGAGGTCAAATTGTCGCGATGAATATTTTGCTCAGACAGAAAATCATTAATTTACAATAAGAGAATACATTACATATGCATCGTTGCATTTCAAGTGTTGCATATGACAACTTAGCCTACTTTGGATGTATCGTGAGCTAAACCTGGTATCACTGTCACTGTGTCACGAGCCAAAGCATTAAGAGATTGTTGTAGCAACCAGCGCAGTAATAACTTTGATTAATACAGCGCATTTCATGAAACCCATGGACGCTTTCTGTTCTACTACTGTTTTTACCTCAGTATGTATATATGTGTATATATAGAATATATATATATGTGTGTGTGTGTGTGTGTGTGTGTGTATTTCAGTGATCTGACACGTCTTGTTTCAATGACTGTTACTGACCTTTGAAATGTGGAATTAAAATGCCAAATGGAAATTTGTCTGGTTTGATCAATCATTATTCTTGATAAACTGCATGCTATATATATATATATATATATATATACACATACATACATACATACATACACACACACAATAAGCAGTGGCAGATCGCTCGAAAATAGCGTTTGCCTCCGACGGGCCGCAGAAGAGCCACTTTTGGTATAACGGCGGCGGAACAGCGGTTGGCCCGTGGGCTGGCCTCGGAACGAAGGCGGTAGGAAGGTGGCTGCCGCTTTTAAAAGCGGCTGTCAAAAAAAAAAAAAATTTTTTTTAAAAAAATTAAAAATATAAAATCGCCCGAAGAAAAAAAAAAAAAAAAAAAAAAAAAAAAAAAAAAAAATTAAAAAAAAAAAAAAACTCATTGCTATCTGGGTACAAGTATAGGGGGACAATGGAAAAGGAAATAGGCCAACACAAACACAGACTAAAATGAATAAAACATCTGCGCTAAAATTAAGGGGGAGGTAATTTAATCTAGGCTACTGGCGTACAATCACATTTTAAAGTTATTTTATGAATGAACTAGACATATGACATACCTGAGAGAGAGATTGACTCGGTTTCGCCTGTTCTTTCCCTTTTAGCTTTTAGTTGTTCTTCGTTTAATTTCCTTCTTTTCTGTGGCCCTGCCCCAGTATCAGCCATAACTACAGTAAAGCAGCATGCTACCTTTTACCTGGCTAGATAGAATAGCACAGGCTTTTACGGTGATGCAAATCTGTGACCCTTCAGAATGTGTTACTGTAGCGCCGTCTACCTGCCGAAAATCATTTTGTGACTTTGCAGGAAAAATCGGACCCGGACAGAGGCATTAATAAAAACTATATAAAACTAGCGTTCCTTTCACTGTTAGTCTCGTTTGCAGGTCATTTATGATCATAAGATGGAACATTACACAGTTTCAGAAATGTGTAAAAGTTACATTTAGTCACTTTTAAAGTTGCACTTTAAGTAATTTTGGGGTAAAATTTGGTTCTGGATTATGCTACAAGCAGCAATCCCACAGGCCAAGCAACAGCCTGTTCCAAACAGGCATATTTTGAGCGGGCACTGTACTAGTTTTTCAAATTGTATGTTTTGTGTGTACTGTTAAAATAAAATGTTAATCATAAAATGTTAATCATAAAAAAAAGAATTACATTAATGATCTTTCTGAAGTTAAATAATGATTTATATATAACCACCGATGAAGGTTTACATGCCGCTTGATAAATCTGATGAAAATAATGCTTACTGTATGCATATATCTGCCTTTCTGTGTACACATTTTTAGTCATGTTGTTATGCATCTGGCTGCTGGAGTGTTTTCACATACCTTTCACTCAAGAATTGGATATCCATTAGACTCTCCCTGCCTTGTAAATGTCTTTCAAACTCCATGTCCGAAGTTTGTAATGCAGATTTTTCTTATAAATGTGTTATGCCGATGACATCTTCAGGGTTACTTTCATTCATTACATAATACAGCTGTTTTCTGAGGTTGAGTTTTACTTCACGTGAAAAAAAATCAGTGGACTGCTCCTACATACAAACAAACAATGAAGCATCAATAAGGCCTAAAATAAAAAGTGCAATTTTTAAAAAGACAAATATGAGGCCAATATAATGCCAAACTGGTTTATGCCTGAAGCCTGATAGGGACTTAATAAGGAATGGACTTGTGTGATGCAGACCTGCTCAGATCAAAGTGGAAACAGAGAGGAAACTGACCTCATTTTTCAGAGAGCTGACTTCAGTCATTAAGCAGTCAATCTTCCTCTCATATTGGCTGATTCGTCCTTGCAGCCCTTCTTCTTCTTCTGATGTGAGGTCAGCTAATCGCAACGCAGACTGGGAATGTTCAGGTTCTGGGTCAGGGAGCGGTGGTGTGATTTCAAGGCGGTGCTTTGGCCCCTTGGTGCAAAAAACACTTTCAATAACACTATATCTTTAACTGGATGAGTTCTTTCACAATGCTGACACAAAAACATTCTTACAGAGGATGGGATTTAGGTGGATGATGATGTGTTACCTCCCACATGTATAAAGCGTCCCGTGTGGAGACCTTTCCTGGTGGTATCCAGGGACATCGAGTTTTGACCTTGGCTGTAGTACGGAGGTTTCCTCTGTCGACATGGGTTGTCCCCTTTAAAACAATGTGTGCAGCAGCATGTCATAGCCGTCTGTTAGGCCTTTATGCCACATAAATACATTGTATGAGAATAGATGTGTACAATGAACAGGAGTGAGTGTTATGTCATAACCTTTGTTTAAAACTGATGAGATATCCGCACATTTAGATCTATGCAGTGTTTCAGTTTATTTTGAGCTTTCGGCCCTAAGAGACCTTCATCAGAGTAGGCATAGGCCAGTATAAGATTCTGACGGTATAATAACCTTCAGCAAAAATATCACGGTTTCACAGTATTGCAGTTACAGCTTTAAATGTATTATTTTGAAATGTCAACAACTACTTTTTTCCCTCATCGAACACAATGTATTTTATTTTGAAACACACTGCACACTGGCAAAGGGATTTCTAAACTGCACTTTCTGTCCTTGAAGACATGAAAAAACAGCTCATACTGCGGGAACGGTATCATGGAAAATGTTAGTGGTTTTGAAACTGACTTTTTTAAACCTCGGTATACCTTCAAACTGGTAACCGGCCCATGCCTACATCAGAGCATATATTTTGGGATGGCAGTAGCTCAGTCCGTAGGGAGTTGGGTTGGGAACCGGAGGGTTCAAGTCCCAGTACGGACCATAGTGTGGACTGGTAGCTAGAGAGCTGCCAGTTCCCCTCCTGGGCACTGCCAAGGTGCTCTTGAGCTTGGGGCGCCTGTCCAGCAGTCGCAGCCCCCTCACTCTGACATCACTCCATTTATGCATGTATAGGTCCTCAGCATGTTTGTGTATTTCAGGCCTGTTCTTTTCTAACAACGGAGTAAAAAAAAAAAAATTTCTCCGGTGGGGATCAATAAAGTATGAATTATTACTATTCAGTAATGGACAGGCAGGTAAAAATAACCAATCCCATTCTAATCATTGGCAGTATGCAACACACCTGTGCACACCCTGGTGGTAGAAGCTCCACCTCTTGGGAATTGTAGTTTTTAAGTACAGTGTACTGTGAGGCATACAAATAGAAGCCATACTTGTAGCACTTGAAGCTGCATATTTACAAAAAGAATAAGTGAAAACAGTAAAAACGAAAGACATCACTTTGACAGACAGTCCAAAAATAAGAAGATATCTAACCTGAGGCGTCCTGGCAGGACTCATCCTCTGGCTCTTCACATGTACATGGACCGGTGTGGCATCGTTGACATGCACATGAATTGGAGGTGAACTTGACCGAGTTCTCATTACTTTCCTCTGTGAAACAGAGGGTGTTTAGTATCTCCAACCAATTCAACTGTTCACATCAGAATTCACAACAGGAATTAGTGTTAAGCTGATGAGTTCTGAGGAGGTAGGAGAGTTTCAAGTGTAATTCCATACACAATTCCATGATCTACTGCTACATTATGAACCACCCAGAGCTTTCAGGTCGACTGAGACAGGTCTGCTTTCTGTCCCCAGAGTCAGAACTAAACATGGAGAAGCAGTGCTCAGTTTTTATGCACCACATATCTGGAAGAAACTCCCCAAAAACTGGAGGTCCGCTGCAACTCTCACTGCACTGTAACTTTCATTCTTGTATTTCATATCTGCCTTATTCTATTTTAGTTTTTATATTTTCGTTAAGAAATGTTTGATTGTTTTTTAACTGCTCTTTAATGTTTTGTGAAAAGCACTTTGAATTGTCTTGTTGCTGAAATGTGCCATACAAATAAAGCTCCCTTGTCTACAAAATATGATAGAAAATGTAATCAAAAACCACTTAATTATACCTTCACTTGTCAAATCTGAACTACACATTATCCCATAGAGGCTAAAGATTCTTGAAAACACCGTTTCAGATATTATTTTGTTTGTTAAAAAAACACTAACGTTAACGTTAGTAGGCTACGAGTTAAACGATTATCCAAAGCTAAGAATTCCAAACTAAAACCCACGCAGTGACAATATTCTATGTACCATTAATAATTCGGCAATACATTTAGCTAGATGATTGTGGCGGGTGTGTCATTTAAGATTTAATCGAAAGGCAACGTAGTTTAGCAAGAAGTGCGTTACTTTAGCGGACATTAGCTTGACTTATTAGCCGACAACAGCACTTCTAGCGTCTGTGAAATTGCTAACAAATCCGAACAAATCCGTCTTACCATAGGAGAAACCAAAATACATTCGTCACGACTTATTCGACAAAATATATTTCATTGGCAGCACAGCGTTAATGTTTAGCAGGCAAAATGAGTAAAAGTCTACTGGAGTGAATGTTTGGATGAAACAACAGGTAGTGACGTAACGTCTCTCTGGTTGGTCAGTTTAAAGCAGGTGACGTCGTTCTCCAACAGGGATTGGACTATAATCGACACTCTAACGTCCCTTAGCAACAAGCTCAACAAGCTGTGGTAGCATCAAAGATGTGTGTAAAGATGAATCCCCCGCCCTTTTTTACACACTACAAAGATGCAGTGAACGATAACTACTAGACCGCTAACCAAGTCTGCTGATGTAATGCTGTTTTCTAAATAACTGCAAATTTGTTTAGGAATACATTACTCACTACTAAAATACGCCATCAACTGAAACCTAAATCATTACCTTAGTATTTCCCACAAGCACCAGGCTATCAAACATAATAAAAAGTTTATCTGGAAACTGTTCAAAAAGCAGTTAGTTATCTTAAGTTTCTTTTCAGTTTATTGGTTATTTTGAAAGTTGTGTTTTCTCCTGTTATTGTTCTGTGCACAATTAGCTTAGTATTTTGTTTGTATTGTTTTGGGATTTTCCCTGATTGTGTGTTGTAAGAATTTCTCTAAAAGACGTGTTCGTTTGATTTCTGAAGAGGAAGGAGAGGCTTGGATCGAATTGAAAGATTAGCAAAAGGTTTAATGAACAACACGATGAAAACGACATGACAAAAACAAATGTTACACTGCAGCTGACAGCGGACTGAATCCATGCTTCTCCCTGTGGAGTCACATAAAAACAGCCATGCGACATGACAAAACAATACACTGTAAACAGCGGACTGCAGAACCTTGTTCCCTTGTCGGGTCCCAGGTCCGCAGTCCTGAAATCATCTCTGTTTCCGAATTATATTCCTGTCTCTCAGGTTAAGGACACACCTCTGAATTTCAGGTTTACTCCAGGTCACAGACAAAGGTCGTTTATCATGGTAGTGCCGATTGTATTCAAGTTTACAGAGTTTGTATTTCCTTTGTTCTAATCAAGTCTGGCCCCGCAGGCAGTGGCTCCCCAAAAGGCAGAAGCAACAGTTACCTTTTCTGTGAGGACAATGAGTCTTCTACAGCATCTACTTTCATGCTAAATAACAGACATGACCTAATTAATTCTTTAGAAACTTGAGTAGGTGTGAGCCAGACCAATGCTGATTAGGTGTGGATATTTGATTAGATTTAGCTTCAGGCTAAATAAGACCAAAAGTACATTATTTTCAAAACATAAGTATGGTTTTAATTTTTTACAACCTAACAGTGTCTTTGATCAGCTGTGTGTGTAATGTGTGTTTTCATTCACAAGTGATTTTGGTGGAGTTTGTCTGGCCAGGTATAGTAGCCCATGCGTTGGGGTGGCTGAGTGTAATGTTGGTGTGCTTCTCGGCTAAGACAGATAAGTGGTCTCTGGATTATTCATCCTTAAGTCCGCAGACGACACCGCAGTGATAGGATGCATCACTGGTGGAGACGAAGCGGCCTACAGGTGGGAGGTGGCCAGTCTGGTGTCAAGGTGTGAGGACAACAACCTCATCCTCAACACGGGCCGGACGAAGGAGATGATAGTGGACATGAGGAAGAAGAGGAGACCTCATCAGCCACTATACATCCTGGAACTTGAAGTAGAGAGGGTGAGCAGCTTCAAATACCTGGGCGTCCACATAAGTGAGGACTTTACTTGGACACTTAACACCACACAGCTGGTAAAAAGGGCCCAACAGCGGCTGTATTTTCTGAGGAGGCTGAGGAAGTTTGGCATGTCGTCTAAGATCTTCTTAGCAACTTATACAGCTGCATTGTTGAGAGCATCTTGACCAGCTGCATCACCGGGTGGTTCGGCAGCACTACTGCTGTGGAACGCAAACGTCTGCAGAGAATGGTGAAGACTGCAGCGAAGATCATCAGGAGAGCATCTACCACCACAGGGTCCACAGGAAAGCTGCCTCCATCCTCAAGGACCCCACCCATCCCCAGCACGGACTGTTTACACTTCTACCCTCAGGCCGGAGGTACAGAAGTGTTAAATGCAGGACCGGCAGACTAAATAACAATTCCTTTCCTACTGCCATCAGACTCTTAAACAGCGGATAGGAATTTACTCATGGTCTACCTCATAACTGTACTCAACTGTTTATATTTCTCCAGTTTGCACATTCATAACTCAGCACCATTTACATTTGCAATGTTTATTAGGCCCTATTGAGGCCCTATTGGAACTGAAGGAATTATTATTCTTCCGGCAAATTAATCGCCTTTTTGAGGGGCTTAACATACTCAAAAACTCACCAAAATTGGCGGTTGCATCAAGCCTGGTGAAAATGTATGTATTTTAAAGGTTTCAGGAATAGGCGCACAAAAATGGCTGGCTAGCGCCCCCTACAAAACTTTAAAAAATGAGCCCCTGCAGTACATTTAACGTAGACTAACGAAACGTGGTACACATATGTAGCCTGTCAAGGTGTGCAAAAAAGCTCATTGGAGCCATACCCTAAACCCAACAGAAAGTCCGCCATTTTGAATTGAAAGTTCGAGATTAGTGCAATTTTGGCCATTTCCCCATGTCGTACTTTAACAAACTCCTCCTAGAGATTTCATCCGATCAACTTCAAATTTGGTCTGTGCCATTTCAAGACGTTAAAGATGAAAACTTATTAAAAGAAAAACTTTTCGTCATAGGGCATGGCTGTGGCGGGGCGGCCATTTTGTGCATTTCACCATTGAAACAGGAAGTGGGTGTAACTAAGTGTACATTGTCCAGTTGGCTCGAAACTTTTCAGGATTCATAAGAGTCCAACCTTGACAACATCTAGAGGCTGATATTGGCTCAAAGTCATAGCGCCCCCTAATGGCAACAGGAAGTAGGCCTAAAAGTCGAGGTGCTATACTTTAACGGACTCCTCCTAGAGATTTTATCCGATGTACTTCAAATTTGGTCTGTAACATCTCAACACCTTAAAGATGAAAAGTTATTAAAAGAAAAACTTTTCGTCAAACGGTGTGGGCGTGGCAGCCATTTTGAGCATTTATCGATGAACTAAGAAGTTGTTGTAACTTTAGTGTATATTGTCATTGTATCTGCCCAAAATTTCTCACGTTTGACAAGGGTCCAGGCCTGAGGACATCTACAGGCCAAAATTGACTTTTGGTCATAGCGCCCCCTGCTGGCAACAGGAAATCCACCTTATATAACAAACATCATCCGATTTACATGAAACTTATGTGTGGTCTACATGTGATACTGAGCCGCCCTATACTTTAACCACGCCCATGTACTTAGGCCACGCCCCCTTCTTATGGCTTTTGAACTGTTTAAGTCTTGTGTGAGGTATCATTGAACTCAGCAGAGACTTCCTTCTTCATTGGTGATGGTTTGGCCTGCCCCCTATGCTGAAGCCCACCCCCTTTCATAACTGGTGACCCGTTTAAGGTAGACTCTTTTATGAGGTATCAATGAACTCAGCAGAGACTTACTTTTTTATTGGTAAAGGTTTACCCTGACGCCTATGCTTTGGCCACGCCCACTTTCACAGCCAATGAGCTGTATGACAGTGTCTGTGAAGTATCATTGAACTCAGTGGGGAGTTTCCTTTTCATTGGTGACGATTTGTAGTGTCTGAGAGCCGCGCTAATGCTATGCTAATCTATCCATCCATCCATCCATCCATCCATCCATCCATCCATCTCCACTCTTCAAAACGTTTAGCTGACTGCCCCATAGCCCCAGATGGTTAATTTCCCAGGAAGTCAAACAGACTGGATCACCTAGCTCAAATCAATTATCTGATTGGTTAATAGCCATGATATAAGAACCACATACAATCTGACTAATTCCTTTGCACAATAAGAATCACTCCACTTCTGAGAAAAAAACCCACCAGACTAATAAACTGATAGCCTAACAAAGTTGGCTAGCTATAACCTGATATGGAAACATTTAAGGTTAAACTAACCTCCTGAGTGGCCTAACTGTGGATTGAGCAGTACCCATTTCCTAAGAAAGGAGCGGAGCAGCAGAGGCTTACCGTGATCTGCAGAGCTCCGTGTGCTAGTTCTACGGAGGAAATACTTTCAAATGCTAGCTGCTAGTGTAGGCTACGTTCCATAGCAACCACCTTGGTATATGCAGGCAGCCATCCCAGGAGGGAATATTTGATTGTGAATATTATTTAGTAATAAAAATCTATTTAAATTGAAATGTCTATAACTTTCATATTGCCATACTTTGACTGTTTTATGAAATGATAGGTTGTGATTACCGTACATCACAGCTAAGAGGCATTTTTCAGCCCAAAGCTGTCATGAGCTAAGTACCTTGTAGTCTCGCATTGCCAGACATACCTCCACAGCGCTGCGGAGGAGGGTCTGGCCAGTCCATACAGCATTCCGGGATGGGAGAAAAACATGCTCTGGCTTATTGGCATTTCTTTAAACCAATCACAATCTTCATGGGTGGCACCAAGTACCGCACAAGCCACAGCGCCGCTGCAAAATAGCCTCAGGACTTGTTTTGGTGGAACGTGTACTTTCAAAGGTTGTTTTAGTTGTGTGCAAGATAACTCCGATTGGACAGATAGTCTAGCTAGCTGTCTGGATATACCCTGCAGAGATCTGAGGAGCAGTTAACTATAGTCCTCATAAATCGACCAGAGTTTTAAATCCCAACACAAAGAAGGCAGAAGGAAACAACATCCGGCCAAAACAACACGCATCCGGTAGAATGTCCAGCGGCCCCAGAGCAATCCCAGGAGTTGAACGTCGTGGATATAGACTAAGTACCTTGTCACTGACACACACACACACACACACACACACACACACACACACACACACACACACACACACACACACACACACACACACACACACACACACACACACACACACACACACACACACACACACACACACACACACACACACACACACACACACACACACAAAGAAGACCACTATAACAATAATAAAAATTCAAATGAAATACATAATAAACTCCAATCAGTGGGCTGGTGCTTCAGTGGGGGCAGACTACAGGTAAGGATACCCAGTCTCCCTAGTCTGGGAGGGCAACACTAAAACAAAACATGCACTAAAAGAGTCCCAGTGCCTACTTGCACGCAATGGGAGCAAGGTTCCAACCCGGTGCCTAGCCGCCCACCTGACGACACCCAAGCCACACCAACCAAAACAAGGAAACAAAAGAAAGACACTCCTGAAACAAAATATCAAAAATCAACAAAAAAACAACAACCCCATTAGTAACTAAACAATCTTAGAACATATACTCAAGCAAAATAACAGAATTATATTCTAAGTAAACAAACTTAATAAATAAACTAAAGGAAAGAAAAGGCAAACCTAACAAAAACAAAGTAAAGCAGAACAGCAACAGGTGAACCTAAAACACAAAAGGCACATGTTAGTTGTAGTTAAACAACTTTAAATCACCAAGAAAGAATAAAAATGAGTCACCCTACTCACCACCTTCAGCAGGCAACCACCACCAGGGACCAGCAAAAGACGAACTGAGCCAGCTGAGGGCTTTTATACTGCACCTGGGCAGGGGGAGGAGCTAAGGGAAGAGTTTTACTGGACTACTGGAGTTGTGTTCACAACACCTCACTGTGGTTCACTACACAAGATTACAGAGTACTAAGTACTAATATACTAGTTGAAAAACTGTCAGAAACTATGAAAGATACTGCTCGAATACATCCCATTTATATAGTTTTTTTGCAAGTATTATTTTTCTAAAACTGCATTTAAATGCACCAACTGATCCTTGCTTTATGCTTCCACCTTATGCAAATTAGGTTTGTTTAGTTATAGGTCTGGTAAATCTTGTTTTCACAAATTGATGATGCAATTACAATAATGATAATAAAGCTAGTATAGTATTGTTAGTTTGTAGTTTGATTGCTACATTTTTATCTTGTCTTGACAAACCATTGGTAACAAAGCAGCGCAGTTATACATTATTCACAGTCCCACAATAAAGACACTCGTCGGTCCTTTTATGAAGCCAAATTTTCCTTTTCTTTATTGGCTCCTTTTGGCAACACATTAAAAAAAAAAAAAAAATCATCTATACAATAATGGATCTCAATTATTGTGAAGATGGGAAAGCAAGAGTACACCAGTCTTTGGCACTTTCTATTCTAAACAAAAATGCAGCTTACAGAGAAAATTATCTGTGCATTTTTTAAACAGAATTTTTGAAAATACATTTGATCGTTTGACACTGACTGAAAATCACAACAACCAAGTCACACATGTTGCTATAAAGGAAGGCTGCACCCATCATTTGGACATTTTTAAGTATAAAAAGGTAGAAATGACCCCTGCGTGTCTGGGGTAGAAAACAGAATTGATCGGCAGTAATTTGTGTTTTGTTCCCAAGAAGCGTCAACATGCTTCTCCATGGATGTGGGTTAATTATATTGAGCTGTGGCTGCGCTTGTGTGTCCATGTCAAAATCAAGGAATTTTTTGTGCTCTTGTAGATTCTAATACTAATTATGCTTGATGAGCACTGATTTGTCCCACCAGATCATACTCCTAAGACTAGCTTTCAAACCCTTATTTGTGTTGCTTTTCCCTGCTTCGTCCGTGCATGTTCTCGGTATGAATGTTGGACAAAGGTGCACAGCTTAAGAAGAAGAAACCATTGATTCTGTGGGACTGCAACAAAAATCTGTGTTTACTGATATTTTATGTAGCCGAGACATTTTCTGCTACGAAACTTCATTGTAGCTGCTTGAAACAACTTTAAAGTACTCAAATATATGTTTATCTAAGTTTGAACAGTTATGCATGGGAATAAGTAAAAGGCAACAAACCCCAATATGGGTTCAGGAATGCAAAAATAGGTATATTTTGATACCCCAAATAATAAAAAAAAGGGTTAAAATCAGAGTGAAACTTTTATCCAATAAGGCTAAGTCAGGTTATAATACATTAATCAGTAGAATATCTTTGAACACTCAGCAGCTTGTAAACAATTATATTATAGGGAAAGCTAATGGCAGCAGAGGAGAGAAGACAGCCTTATATTTTTTGAGTGGGGTTTTATCATGCCTTTGTCACAGTGTCCACCTCGCATAAGGCTTTATAATCCCCATATGAGCATAGTATGAACCCTGCATATCCTTGTAGATCAGCCGCCAATTCTAACATCTGACATTCACTCCAAATGCACAAAAAGTTATCTTGTTAATATTTCGTTTTCACAGATCCATGTTATATTCACACGCAAGCAACCTTATTTTTACAAGTTATCTGGTTTGCAGAAGTTAAAGCTGTGATATGTATTTTGCACAAAAAAAAACCAGCCAGAATTTGAAGTAGAGTGAGACCTCCTCCGGTTTCAGCCTCTGGTTTTCGTAGCAGGCTAATGCTGCAATCTGAACAAGGAGACTGTGTGACAGGAAACGTAAACACGACAAACAAGCCAGTGTTTGTGCTAGGCTAACTCCAGCAGACCAGCTCACCACTGTTTTCACAGCTCCCTGGAAAATATACTGAACAAAATTATTACACAATTTCATTTCTATATGTACTGTATATAGATGGATGACAAAGTGTCTTATTTAATAGTTAAGCCTTGAATTAGCTGTAGCCCTGAGCTTTTGGCAGAACTTTTACTGAAGGGACGTGCACGCACAACAGCTAATAGGAACGCTCTCTCTCTCTAAAATGACCTGTGATTGGCCAAAGTCTCCTATTACAGCTAGATTTTCTAAAGCCTAAAAACAGAGCCAAGGAGGAGGTGCAAAAGTCTAGTTTTCTCTCAGACCACATAAATTACAATATGCTGAATGGTTGTTAAGAATCTTTTGCCCAATGACGCCAAAAATAAACTACCTACCTCAGCTTTAACATCTTGTTTGAACAAATCAGTATCCAAGGCAGAAGTTATTTAGTTAAAAAGTTAGTGTTTTGTTAACAAATTGATATCTGGCTTATACAAGTTATCTTGTGTGCACATATCTTAGGATCCTAAATAATTTGTACACAAAACTTCTTATTCACACAAATTAATACCTCCTTAATATCTTGTTTGCACAGATGAATATCTTGTTTGTGGGCTAAAAGTTATGTTTACACCAGTTATCTGGTTAAGTTATCAACAAGTTATCTTGCACACGTCATTTCTCTAAAATCATATGTTCAAAATAATGTATTAGCTTCCAGGACTCTGTAACAATCTATTCCGATACACCCATCACATTATCTGAAGCAGGAAATTTTCATTTTCATCATACAGAATCAATTTACGCTATTGCACCACACTCCGTATGCTGCTGGGTAGCTTAGGTCAAATTGAGAACATGGAATAAAAAACAAATATTCACACACAATGCACAATCCTGTTTTTAAGGAGCTTTAGCTTAGTTACAAGCAAATTCAAATTCATATTTGTTTCTGTGATTATGATCCCACTGGTGCTAGATAATAAATGTACTAGTTATGTGTATGGTCCTGTTTTAAATATTAAGCACAGAAGACATCACTACAGCAAATCTCAACAAAAGCTAAAAGTTATCTTGTTTATTTGTTTCTTTTATAGTGATAATTATGATCAGAGTAGTGTCACTTCACAGTTTGGGGTTATTTTCCATTAAATAATGCTTATTTCTTGCCATTAGGTCACATATTTGATATTTTCATGGATTTTGAGTTCAGGGAACACACCATACCGTAAACATATAAACATAATTTTTAGACTTCATGTACAAATTTGTCAACTTGCAATATTTGACAGTTAAAATTATTACATTTCTTCTGTCCTTGATGTCCAAACATGTAGATATGTTTTGTTGTTATTTTAGAGCACCACTGACTGCACAAGGATTTATAATTCTTCCACACATGTAAATGTACATGTTATTGCTGCCTATTCTTTTTGGAAATCAGCCAACACATTTGACATATTTCAGGCAGAGGCTGTTAAAAAAGTGACTGCAGATGAAAAGTTCCTATAGGAAAATGTTTGAAATCACTGACTCACACAATTTTTTCTTTTTGTAAAAAGAAAAAAAAGAAAAAGAAAAAAAAAAGGTCACCAGTGTAAAGGGCTGGCATAAAGAACACTCACATGGGAGGATTTTTTTTCTCTTTTTTTCCCCTAAAGCACAACAACAAGATCATAACAACATTAAACTTCATAAAGTGCAAGCCTACAATATCTTTATCATCATAACTTTCAACACAAGGGAACATGGATATTGATATAATGAAAATAGAAGAAAATGTAGAAATGGCTCACTTTCCCAGACAAATGTAAAATGGAGAAAACAGTGGTAGTTTTCCTGTGCTTCTCTTTAAGTCCTTGGAAAGTTGGAATGTAACATATTTAGAAAAATGGCCAAAGAACAAATTGGCCTCATTAACATTTTGCTCCTTAAATTCAACTTCATATTTCATTACACATTTCATAGACTTACTAAATACTCAACAACCACATTTGTGCCAAAACATTGCTTTAAATTATCTGTACACATACTCTTAACAATAACAATACATGTAATAAACACTAACAAATAGTGTTCGGTCTACCATTTCTGTCAAATCAAAAATCTCAATCCCAACCAGCCGTCTTGGCTACTTTCTTCCATCATTTGAACATTTTGGTCAAGGGCAGTTAAGTGTCAGTAAGTTTCAGTATGGGCATCACTACGATAGCCTGTGCAATCACTCCCCCTGTTGGTGTCGGAAATAAATGATGCCAGCTTGTTTCTACTTTGGTGTATGTTCAGATGTGGAACATAATTCTAACATAAAAAACTGTCCAAACTAAAATTAGAGGCCTGAAGCCTAGCTAGTAGCCTGAGTAGTGGATGACAAAAATATATGACATATTGACAATTGAGCTTTTAGCCATTCTAAGACTCTTTACAGAAGTGGGACTAAACTGTCAATTTTTAGAGGATAAGGCTAGTGGTATTATTTATTGGTCCCGAAGCCGAATATAGCTTATTCCTCTGTGCCATAGAACTTCATTGAGAGCCACAGCAAAGTTCGGAAATTTGATCTGTATTATACTGTATTTGTCTTGGAGATTCCTTTTCTTGAACCAAATGTTTATCCAGGTATCAAAATCTTTAGGAATCTACTTTTAAGCAAATCGTCTATTTCCTGGCAATTTGGACAGTACTTAAAATATCCTATTAGGGTTAACGTATTGAACGGAAACCTGCTGATTGCTAATGTAGTCAGAGGGTTGCATACCCTTCTGGAACAATGCAGCTGAATTAAACTGCTTAAAAACCTTGTCTTTTCGTCCTAAACAGCCCGAGTGCTTTAATTTTCTGTGAAGCACATGCTAATTACAAAATTAGCAGTTTGTTGGATTCTTGAAACTAAAATATCAATATATATATAAAAAAAATATTTCACACTATTGATTTAGTATAACATGTAGACATTATCTGTTGATTATGCAAATTCTTCTGGTTTTCCCATAACCACTGAAGTCAACAAGCACACCATTTCTCCAGGTCTCTGGGCTCTCTTAATTCTGCTATCAGCTGTGTGGGGAAAAAAAATGTCTGTACTTTTGGCACCAGTTTGACAGCAGACTACCGATGTCTACTTAAATGCTACTTTTTACTGCAGAACAAAACTCAAACAGAAATACTTCTTTGATTCGCGGCCAAATGAATATCTTTAGATTTTTGGGTGTTCTGGGAAATTTTGAGAGTTGAATCGGAAACAGACGACTGGGAGAGAGAGGGATGAATGATGCTAAAGGTCCTGGGCCATATTATAATCCAGGGTATCATGGGAAGTGTGCCTTTGACCACTGATTGAATGCAATACCTCAGCATAACTGTACTTCAGTCACAAGAACAGGTGGCTGCCTGGTTTAAGGCCATCAACAGCATCAGTTTAGACAATAGGCTATGATGCTTTCTGTGATCCACTTAATTTCTCAGTGATCCCACTCAACAGAATATTTTATTTAAACTATCTACAAACTTCTATAATTTTAATATCTCAAGAGTTCTTTCATTGCAAGCAGTAACCACCATGACCGAGGGATGAAGCAATGCAGAAGTGCCTTAAAGGTCCCATGGCATGAAAATTTCACTTTATGAGGTTTTTTAACATTAATATGCATTCCCCCAGCCTGCCTATGGTCTCCCAGTAGCTAGGAATGGCGATAGGTGTAAACCGAGCCCTGGGTATCCTGCTCTGCCTTTGAGAAAATGAAAGCTCAGATGGGCCGATCTGGAATCTTCTCCTTAAAAGGTCATAAGGAGCAAGGTTACCTCCCCTTTCTCTGCTTTGCCCAGCCAGAGAATTTGGCCCACCCATGAGAGACGTCATGGCTTTCAAACGAGCAAAGGTTCAGTTGGTCAAGGCCACACCCCCACTCTCCACCTTGCCCCCCCCCTCTCCTCAATAGCTACAGACACAGAAATGGCATGTTCTGAGGAAAGCTCATTGTGGGACTGGCTCTATTGGCTGTAATTCTGCACCAAGGCTGAATTTCGGGAAAGAGACTTCAGATACAGTATTAGGGGACCACTAAGGCCTATATAAAAGAGACTTAAAAAAGTAATTTCGGTTTCAACCTGCATTTGGGTCTAATAGACTGATGTGAACAAAAATATTTGAAATTGGTCCAGTATTGAGTGAGAACGCTGTAATTGGGCCATCGCGAACCGACGATATGGTGGAAGCCCTACACCCTTCTAGCACTTACAATCTTAGGTATGACACTAAGTGAAATAAAAACAGTAGATAATTTGACATGTACTGTTGAGCCGTCTTCTTTCCAAGCCCTTATCCTTACTTTCTTCTGTTGCCAGTGTACTGGTGCACACAGAATACACAGCAATGTGTTTTTTAATTTTCTTATTCAAACCCCGTAGTTCATTAAGGTTCTATCATAGAGATTTAGAAAGCCATTGACGGCAATTATCATCTTTTCCTCCATTTCTGTTTAAAGTATTTTTATGTAGTTGAGTGGCGAAACATGTTTCTGTTCCAGAGGAATCAAAACGAGCATGATTGGTTGTCTCTCAGTTAATCCTTTCTCAATAACACGAGTCTTGAGTCGTTGTAGATGAATCACGGTGTTATTTCGAGTTTCAATTCTCTTTGGCTGCACCCCATTTGACTCTAACAGCAAACTGTTTGTTACAGAGCAGCAGGGAAAACCCACCTAAATTGAGCGCAGGCTGCATTTGAGGCGGCAGGTATGACGAGAAATCCTTACCAGCTGATAATTATCAGCATCACCGTCCAAGTGTTGGCAAAGACCTCACAGGACCATTAGCGGTTTGATTAAGCCACTAAAAGCTTTATTCATGCATTCATTTGTTAACTTGCTGCACAATACTTCAGGTTGGCATGTACCATTTTGTGAACCCACCAGGTTTAAAGTGGTACTGTGCTGATTGGGTTTTGGAGGGCACACAAAAAGGCATACTGTCACTGTATGTGTGAAGGGGGTGGGTTAATGGTTGGGTATACTCCAAAAGGATGTGAACACAAGCGGCAGATGCACATGCGGTCTTGTTAATACTACACTGGGTGTCTGCATACACAGTCGTGTTCACACATTGGTGTGTACGATGGTCTTTTCATACAACCCTCATGGGCATTTTAATTAAAGAGTCAAAAGGACCCTCACGGCCACACGCATGTAATAAATATAATTTGGGCTTTAAGAGTGTCTTTCAAGACAAAGTGAAAAAAAATCCACTAAGGTCATGGTCTCAATTGTTCTCAACACTTAAAATCAGCCATGGTGGTTACTGCTTGTTCATCCCTCCTCAGCTCCACCCAGGCTTCCGCTCTTTTCACTGGATTTGATTTTTTTGTGGTGCCAACTGACAAAGATGGCAGCATCTATAGGCTTGAAGCAGTGGATCAATGGTAAAAGTAAACCCCATGTAGTAGCAGACATGTCAGGAAAGTAACCTGACTGCATGAGGAAGATGACTGGTGTTGCCAATGATATTCCATTCAAGCAACCAGCGGGTAACATGATGAAAGCGATCATCATTTAGGTTACAGAGGTGTTTTGGTGTAATTTAAGTAATAAACAGAATGGAGATTTTTTTTTTGGTGTGCATACCATGCTACCTTCCTTCATCTACTCTTATCAAACTAGATTGTTCTTATTTGTTGACACAACTACAAATGTACAGGCCCATGCAACACATGCACTGGCTCCATTTACTGCCCAACCCCATGCCATTTTAAAACCTACAACCCTTTTTATATCCTTAAAGTTGGAGGCCATACTTTGTGGGTAAAACAACAAAATTGAATGCTTTTTTTGCATTATGCATGCAAATGCAGCACAGTGATATGGAACAGCAATAATGATCACAAAACGCACAAGGCTGAAACAATCAACGATTAAAGGTATTAGATGGACTGCTGGTTAATGCCATGAAGTAGTGTGATATATTTACTAATGTGGACCTACAACACACAACATGATCTCATGCACCTCAGCCTGCTACAAGTTAAGCTGTTATACAGCAAGCACTGTTTGGCAAATACCAGTAACAACTTTTTTGGTGAAATCCTTTGAATTCCAACCTTGTGTGGGAATAATGTGCTAACATTATACTTGTTTTTATGGTTTTGTTAGCACTGTGTTCTCACCACCCTGCTTTGCCTTCATACAGATAAAGTCACACCTTGAAGCTGCCCAGGACTTTTCAATTATCTATCCTTAAGGCTTACACAACCTTTACTTCAATAAACAATGATAAATATTATTTAAAAAAAAAACATTGCCAACAGTTTTCTGACATGAAGAATATAGTCAGAGGCTGCCACTTTTAAACTTACATTTAAATGGGGAATGGTGAGTTTTTTTAGTCCTATGTCCTACATGCTGCTTATATTTATGAGGACAGCCGTTTAGACTCGAAATGGGGAATTTATACTATATTCAACTGTGGCTTATCTATGTGAACATTTTAACGTTGCACTACATTTGCCTTCACAGGTAACAATTAAATGCAGTACATGAAATTCTATGTGCTGAACCAGTATTTCATTACCTGTATAAAAAAAAAAAAAAAAAAAAAAAAAAGACAACTGTGAGGGCTCTGGCAGTTTAGTCTGTATGTACACGTATGCCATTTTGCCCTGTGCAAAGATGTTAGTAGACTTCCAGTGGATCATCCCAAAATAGGCTCTGTACATCCAGCATGGTCGCCAGCTCCAAAATATGCTTCTGTAGAAGGCTGCTCTCCACTGTATCTTGTTTAGGGAGCTCAGGGTAGGACTCTGGGAAGCTCTGGGACTCCTGCAAGTACAAAATCAAATACTTCTGACTCAAATATTACTGGCAAATATCACAACAAACATGCTTTGAAGGAATACTATTAACTGGCAGAATGACTTTTTCTGTCACTACTAGCTGCCATTAATTGTTTAGTGTCTCACTGTAGACAGAGGTCTATACTAAATGGATCTTGGAAACACTTCCAACTAAGCCTGTTACATTTGTAAAATCACCTTTTTCTCTTTATGTCAGCCATCCATACAGACTAAAACATTGGTTTCCTCGATCAAAAACTGAGCTTTTCTAAACCTTTACCAGCTTCCAAACGCTTTACCAGAATGCATAGATCTCAAAACGGATGGTGGTGATGTTCTGATCAACATAAATACAGGTTAAAATCAGCTCTGCTGTGTGGCTATGTTATTATGAACAAATACAGAGAAAGTGACCCTCACTGAATAGCTTACTTCATTGTTTTACAAAAGCTCCATAAGAGAAATACATAGATGTGTTTACAAATTTAACCAGCTTAATATCGAGTAGAATACATTAGATGACACTATACATTCAGGCCAATGCATTAACACACTGGTCTTAGTTGCAATGAGTACAAACGACTCTTTATTACTGTAGAAAGAAAAGTGTTAAAAATCAGATGGACTATGGGGGTTTGAACAATATTAACCTAATTTCTGCATTTGTTAGTAAGATCTATCACATACTTGCTTCTGTCTCTATTTGACTGAGAAATGAATTCATGCATTAATAAGGAGACAAAACTACTGTAATGGTCTATTCACTGGCCTCCTAAAATCAGCTGTGTAGCTGGTGGTGGACAAACTTTACATTGATGGCCAACTCCTCTGAAATACAAAGTTAACTCCATGGCTCTTTTAAACATACCATAGACATAATGATCAACATAAAGCACCTGTAAATCCGTCACCTTTTCTCCGCTTCTCTCTCTGGTTTCTCTTTACTGTTTAATCGGTTTGTTTATTATTAATTCTTTTACGACTTGTATTCTCTATATTATATTATATATATATTATATTGTGCACCAGCTCTGCTCATTGCATACATCCACACACTCCCATGCACAGGCACATACACTCACGACTATCACACCACCTGCCGATAAACATACACACCTTCATTCCTTACCATTCTCCCCTCCTTCTTCTCCCTCTAAAGTGACTAACCTGAACTCATACAAATTTATTAAAAGGAAAAAAAGCAGACATGTTTGCTGCAGGAGCTCTCATTTATCACATTTAGAATCACATAACCTCAAATTTCAACAATTCAATTAAGTATTTTCAGCAACTTACCACAGTAGACAAAAAGTCTCTGTTTTTTACTTAACAAAAAAATCCTTCAAAGTCACCACGCCACAAATGCTGACTCCGAAGGTCGCTATTTTATAATTACTGTACTCTATGACAGAAAATTCACAATTGCCAACATATACTGTACGGCCCAACAGCGACGATCCATCTTTCTCCAACACATTTTTAAGCAGTTATGTATTGTAACTTGAGATACTATGAGTATAGGCAAAACCCTTGCTATGGGATTTATCCCTCTCGCATGCGCAATCGTGAGACCGACAGGACGGTGAGACCGACAGCGCGCATAAGTCACTCGCTATCTTAGCCAACGTCAAGGCTAGGAGGAGTGCTGTTGTAAGGGACAACATTCTGAGAGAGATTTGTGCCATATACTTAAAAGGGGAACCCCCTGAGCCTGGAGCACTGGGATTAAATCCCATTTAGGTGCTAGAGAACCCACAACAGGTTTCTTTCGTCTGACCCCCTTCAAAAAACGCTTCACCAAAGGATGCGCAGAACCCTCCCCGTAGCCTTTGTGGCAGGACGAAACAGCCGCAACATCCCCTTTTAGTCAGTCTGTGACTTAAGATCTGTGTAGTCACACCCTAACCTCTCGAAGCACTCCCATTCAGCAGCAACAGCTGTTGGCTTATAACTGGAGGGTGGGTGGCCGGGTTAGCTCAGTTGGTAGAGCAGGCGCACATATATAAAGGTTTACTCCTTGATGCAGCAACCGTGGGTTTGACTCGGACATGCGGGCCTTTGCTGCATGTTATTCTGTCCTGTGAAAATAAAGGCCTAAAAATGCCCCAAAAAACAATCTTAAAAAAATAAATAACTGGGGGTTGGGAGAGTGCCACGGCAGCTACCATGGTGTCCCCGCCAGTAGTTGCACCAGAGTCGGGAACCAGGATGCGCTTGTGTGTTCTGGTGCCACTAGAATGGCCGCCAGGCTCTCCTCCTGAATGCGAACCAGGAGACAATGAATCAGGGGAACAGGGGTAAAAGCGATCTTGCGCCTTCAAAGAGAACCACAGCGCGCACTGTGGAATTCTCGTGTCAGGCAAACAGATCCACTTTCGCCCTCCCAAACCTGTTTCACAGCATCTGAACGAGAGTGGGATTCAACTTCCGCTTGTTATGAGAGGGACCCCCTGCAACATCAGGTCTGCCACGTGGTTTTGTACCCCCGGAGTGTACGCCGTTCTGATTAAGAGTAGGTGTTTGTTTGACCACAGCAGCAGGCTCCTAGCTATTTCTAATAGCCGGGCTGAGCGTACCCCGCCTCTGTCATGTTGTCTGTTCTTATAAACACATGTCTACCTGACAGACTTAGAGACTTAGAGCACTTTTAGCACCGTGGCCAGCTCCAGGCAATGTGGCGAGATGGAGGATCTGTCCATCTCCCTCCCACAACCTAGGACTCGGGCTTGCCCTGTCAGCGAGAGACGCGTCTGTGTTTGTTATTTGTGACGTCACCCTCCCGAGGGGAATCCCCGATGATAGAGCATGGGGGGGTTTCCAGTAGGCCAGGTCTGACTGTACAGAGGTAGGGATGGTCAGCATGCGCCTCTTGTGCCGTATTGGGTTAAGTTGCAGGCGGCCAAACCATCTTGGAATTTTCCTCATGTGGAACGTGTGTGACCTTTTTTTGTGACCTTTTAACTGCTGCAGACAAAGGTCTTGTCTCCATTCTTGTTTTACTAGATCTTAGTGCTGCATTTGACACTATTGACCATTCAATCCTGTTACAGAGATTGGAACACTTGGTTGGCATTAAAGGAATTGCTCTGAGTTGGTTTAGGTCCTATTTCTCTGATCGATCTCAATTTGTGAATGTTAATGATAAATCCTCCAAGTACGCTAAAGTTAGCCATGGGGTTCCTCAAGGCTCAGTGCTTGGACCAATTATATTCTCCTTAGCATATTTCCTCTAGGCAATATTATTAGAAAACACTCAATTAACTTTCACTGTTATGCGGATGACACCCAATTATACTTGTCAATCAAACCAGACGAAACCAGTCAGCTAGCTAAATTTCAAGCGTGCATTAAGGATATAAAATCCTGGATGACCTATAATTTTCTGATGTTAAACCCTAACAAAACTGAAGTTATTGTGCTGGGCCCTAAACACCTCCGAACTTCATTATCTAAAGATATAGCTACTCTGGATGGTATTGCCCTGGCCTCCAGCACCACTGTTAGAAATTTAGGAGTTATCTTTGATCAGGATATATCCTTTAATGCCAATCTAAAACAAACCTCAAGAACAGCCTTTTTTCATCTTTGTAACATTGCCAAAATTAGGAATATCCTGTCTCAAAACGATGCTGAAAAACTAGTCCATGCATTTGTTACTTCCAGGCTGGACTATTGTAATTCCCTACTGTCAGGTTGCTCAAATAAGTCTCTTAAGACTCTCCAGCTGATCCAGAATGCTGCAGCGCGTGTTCTCACAAGAACTAAGAAAAGAGATCATATTTCTCCTGTATTAGCTTCTCTGCATTGGCTTCCTGTTGAATCCAGGATTGAGTTTAAAGTCCTTCTCTTGACCTACAAAGCTCTAAATGGTCTAGCACCATCATATCTAGAAGAGCTCCTTATACCCTATTGTCCCACTAGAGCACTGCGCTCCCAGAATGCAGAGTTACTGGTGGTACCCAGAGTCTCTAAAAGTAGAATGGGAGCTAGAGCCTTCAGTTGTCAGGCTCCTCTCCTATGGAACTAGCTCCCGATCTGGGTTCGGGGGTCAGAAACTGTCACCTCATTCAAGAATGAACTTAAAACTCTCCTATTTGATAAAGCTTATAGTTAGGGAGTGAGGAGTTGCAGTGTTCACCTAACTGGCCCAACTGCTTCTCTTCATAATTGTTAGATTAATAATACATAACAAAGTAGAGGGAGGCAGGCCAGCCAAGCCAGATCCGGCAGGGGAGAGTTCTAAGCCCGAAAAAAGCTACCTCTCCTTATGACCTGTCTCTCTTAGTTACCTGTTATAGTTACGCTGTTATAGTTCTAGACTGCCGGGGGACTTCCTTCCTTTGACACACTGAGCTGCTCTCTCCTCTCCCTTTCTATTACTGTTACTATTACTATTACTATTTGTGTGCAGCCCGTCCCAGAAATGCTTGTTGCTAATCCTAGTCCTTATGCTTTTTTCCCCCAGCGTATTTCCTTGGAGAACGTTGGCACCAAGATCCTGGTTGCAGCTGTCGCCGTGGTCCTGCTGCACTCCCTGCTGAGCTCAGCGATGCCCTGCAATGTCATGCTGCGTCCTGCTGAACCCTGCAGATTCCCGCTACATCCAGTCACTGTTCCATTATTAATGTGACTACTATCGCCGCTGTTCATCACACCCCCAACCCCGCGCGCAGACACCGCCTACCAAGAGCCTGGGTCTGTCCGAGGTTTCTTCCCAAGAGGGAGTTTTTCCTCGCCACTGTCGCACTGCTTGCTCTTGAGGGAATTACTGGAATTGTTGGGGCTTTGTAAATTATAGAGTGTGGTCTAGACCTACTCTATCTGTAAAGTGTCTCGAGATAACTTATGTTATGATTTGATACTATAAATAAAATTGAATTGAATTGAAAGTGTGTATGTGTGCGTGTTTTAGAGCCCGACCGATAAAGGATTTTTAAGGCCGATACCGATACAAATATTTGGGGATTTAAAAATCCAATATTCCGATATATACAGTATATTTAAAAAAAATAATCCAGAAACGCGTAACAAAACAAACAGATTTCCCTAACATTAGTTAATTGTAGTTATTTATGAGTCCTCACTAAAATAATTTTTTTAATTTAAACTTGTTCGTTTTATTGTCACAACAGAACAGAGGAACATCAAAATATATTAAAGTTCTGATAAATAAAATGTATAAAAATACAAACTTAAGATATGAAACTTAAACGTACAATATGTAACTTTCTGCCACTAGGGGTCTCTCAACCAAAACAATGGACGGTAAAACTGGACTTTTGATGACGTTGGGAAGTTGCGTGGAATTATGGGAGTTTTAAGTGTTAAACACCTTCGCTGCCAGTTAGAATGCATCAGTTCACGGACGAGTTTACCCGTTCAAGTTTATTCACGTTACGTTTATTCATTCTAATAAAATAGCTGCAGTTTCCCCAACATAATTACGTTTTTCTTGATTAGAGTTTTATTTGTAGCTGACCAGTTAGCTCGTGAGCCAGCAAGCTAACAGTAGCCAGCAGCTAAAACACAAAATATTTCACATATCAGTGTCACCTTTTGGATCGTTTCAACACCGGGGCGGACGGGGTTTGTTGTAACGCTAGCTAGCTACTAAACGAGGCTGAGAGACAGACAGCGAGCCAGGACGTTCGATTCCGGTTGTGCAGCAGCAGAACATCTCCCAGCTGCCCGGAATTATCTCCCCTTCACTTTTCAGTAATCTTAACTTTTCGTTTTGGTGCTTAACTCACCTTTTGTCAGGTTAATTTAGCTAACCGTAAAGACAGCTTAACGCGAAGAGGGGAGAAATTCGGCAGGGAGGAGATTTTCAGCACATACACCGGTAGCGCTGCGGAGATGTAGCTAACTCTATGGATGGCCGCTGTTGTGACTCGGTGCCTGGTCTGATATGTTCCGTTTCCCGACGTTTAATTAAACTGCCGTTAGCGTCGTAAGCACCAGGCACTGGAGATAAGTTCTGGCCGGGGGTTGCTGTAATAAAAGTAGCTGGCTGATAGCTGACTGGGGGCTAACAATAGCTAGCTAGCTATATGTCCCGGGCTGTTGTCAGCTGTCATCCCGGACTGAGTCTCTGCCCCCGGGAGTTGAGGCAGACAGACCGGGTGTTCTAGCTGGCTATATTAGCATTAGATTAATCGTCTATCTATACAGTTAACGTTGCTAGTGAAGTTATTCGTGGGTTAGCCCAGTCCTGTTAACTGTGGTCGAAACAGTCATACTAAAGCGTGTTGAATGATGTTGTAACCTCATAATGTTACCCACAAAGCATTAGCATCAATGTTAGCTACTTGTCGATATTGAACTTTCAAAATAAATAAGGTATCTGTTGTATTACTGTGATAAAAAGTGGGATGTAATTAATCACAAAATGATGCTTTATGGCCAAAAAAAAAGCAGTATTACGGTTACAAGTATTTTTTTTCTGTGACATTGCATGATTTACAATTACTCCTGAACGTATCATCTTGGTGCCAGTGTTCTGACGGAAGTTAGAGTAACTGGAGGGTGAAAGGTTATATGACGCCACTGACGGGCGACTAAAGGAAACGTGCCGTGTCTGAAAATAAAATAACAGATTTCTCTGGGTTTGACATTTGGTGGAAACATTTGGGATAGTGTAAGAACACAACTCATAAAAATATATAACATAGGTATGGTCATTTTTAGACATTTTAAAGCAGAAATGTTACATATTGTACCTTTAAAGTCGTTGTCGTGAACAAAAACAAAAAAACAATAACAAAAAAAGAAAATCAAACAGTGTTGCCAACAGGGACGTTGTAGAGCGCCCTCTGGTGGACAAACTATGCAACGCCAACACTCATAACGTGGTTGAAGGGGGTTTCCTCTGTTTTAGATTTAATTTTTTAAGTATTCATTTATCAGAATAATTTATTTGTCATGATGAATGAATATTAAAAAAAAAATATATATATATATATATATATATATATATATATTATATATTAAACAAATATCGGCCATTATAAATGCTGATACCGATAGTTCGGAAAATGCCTAATATCGGCCCGCCGAGTGTTTTTCCTCATGTCCTAGAGGAACCACCATCAAACCCAGCAGACGCATCAGGAGGAGGCGCAATATGTGACAGCAGAGAGTTTAATGCATCCAGCCTGGTTTTCATAGTGGCTGAGTAGGCCTGCACGATTCGGGGAAAAATATGAATCATGATTTTTTTAGCTTAGAATTGATATCACGATTCTCTGCCACAATTTTTTTCTCACAATGTGTAATGTTTATTGCACACATGAACCATGACAATAAATAAATAAATTGGCAGTACCAAACATTGATTTTTAGCACCTATAGCACATTGCGCATCACCACAAGCCTGTAAACATAGAGGCTTCAATGAATAAAGAAAATAAAGTTAATACTGGCCATTACAGTAAGCTACCAAAAATAGTGACCTAACATATTGAACTAAATATGGCCCTGATACAGGCTCTATCTGAACTCCTTGAACACGTCTTTACATAATTAAAACATGTTGCAGCTACAGCTTCAGTCTCTAGATAAATGGAGTTTGTAAATTGCCAATTAACTACACTATCATAAACAGAATGATTTCTTTGCAAACTGTTTAACTGCTTGCCTTTTATAGAATTAACATTCAACTGGCGATTCAAGTAGGTTACCAAAAATAGAAGTTTAACACACTGCGCTGAATATGGCCCTGAACATGGCTGTAAATAGGCTAATTGAAACGTCTTTCGGACGTCTTGCCTTGTACGGCTTCATCATATTGCAGTTAGTGGTGACGTTTGAGGTGCTGGTAAAGTCTTGTGGTGTTACTTTGCAGTGCTGCAACGAGGGCAAAGCATGCCTTGCAAATCACATCAGACTGACCCTCATCGTCTTGCTTGAATCCAAAATACTTCCACACCAACAAATGCAAGCCTTTTTTTGGAACGAGTTTGGTTTGAGACTGAGTGGTTGGCTGATTCTCGTCACCTGTACCTGGGTTTTCATCAATTTGGTTTATTTCTGAACTTCCGCGCTCGCTCGACGAGTGAAACGCATGACTAAAAGGCGCTTTGTCATTGGCTGAGGGTGAAGACCTGAACTGTGTGAGAGATGTCCTACCAAAATAAAGGCCGAAAATCCTCCCAAAAAAATGTAATTCTTTTTTTTTTTTTTTTTAATTGAAGTCATTTAAAAATTAAATCGTGAACAGGGTGAATCGAGATTGCGATTTTATAATGATTTATCGAGCAAGCCTATGGCGGAGTTTATGTCCACAACCAGATAAACTACCGTCTGTGAAGGGATCGACGAGCTCTTTTGCCAGTTTATGACACACTTTGCTTTGCGGATATTGGTGTGTGAATGGTGTGTGTTAAATGCTTAAGATCACAAGCCTGATTACTGGACTCTTAACCATACATACAGGCATACAGACATTCAAATAAACAGGTATACAGACATTCAAATAAACAATGTAGCAGCAGTGACTTACCCGGAAGAGTTTATGCAGTCTCAATGCAGCTGAGCAGAACACAAAGCGGATCAGCAGCAGCCGAAGGAACTCATCACCAAAGAATTGCAAAAATGCTTGATCTGTAGAGACAGTGAAAAAAAATAACAACTTTATTGCTGAAACAAGTAGTTGATTCGATTATTGATTTTTTGGATTTGTTGATCAAAAGAAACTTAATCGACAACATCTTGATAATTTTTTAATTAATTGTTAATAAACAAGTGATTAATTGTTTGCACTTCCCCAAGCTTTTCAGTGGGCGGCACACGCAGTGACACCTGGCTACTCCATTCCTTCCCTCCTGCAGCAAGCAGAGCCTCAGTATCGCTTCTTCTTTCCGTTTTATGGCAGATTGCAACCATTGCTTTTGAGGTTTCATACTGCCCTCTATTTTACCAGATGCACTGTTGCCTCTGTGATCATGGACAAGTATGCATTTCTTTTTTCATCTGGTGCTTCACGTTCGTAGTAAATTTTATGTGAGAAATAGGCTATGCAGTTGCTGAATCTGTCTTCATTTCAGATCAACAACGGTCAGTTTTCGTGAGTTTTTGAGAGGCAGAAGTGCAGCTTCTCTAAAGCTCCTGCGACGTTACAGAATACATAGCACGGCTCTCTATGGCGTTTAAGTAATCATCATGCAGCAATAACAGTTAGGAATAGGCACCAAAACGATTGGTTATTGTTGCTTGTGTTACTATCTGGTGTTTGGGTGCCGCCTTTTCAGCCTTTTTTTCCCTCACTCTACGCTGTGAGCTTAAACTCCGCTCTGCTGGGTGACGACTTTTCAACTATTGTTTTGTTTGTAGTACCGTGCGCGTGCCTGAGCGACCACCGGCGACTAGCCAATCAGGTGGGTGGGAGGCGGCCGCGGAAGGACTTCACTTCACATGAACATGCAAACAGGCACAGATATGTAGTTGTTGCTCTCGGCTGAGTGTTTAACTTTATGTGTGTAGTAGTTTATCGGTGGCTAGAAGAGATATTAATTCCCGATAGCGCGTTTTTAGTAAATATCGACCGATAATGATCGTGGTTTGATCAATCGGCGCATCCCTAGTTAAATGATGAGCCACAAACAGCAGTCAGTTAACGACATGGCCGGTCCAGCTGCCTTCCTGATATTTACACTTGTAAAAGTCCTCACATCATGCTTCCTCATGGTGAAGGCCCGCTCCCCTCTGCAGAGTTATGCTGTCTTGTCGGCTGTCATCCTGAAAGCTTGCGTAAAGGTTGTTTAGTTCATCGGCTAGAGAAATGTCAGCGTTCACCATAGATGTACGTGTCACTTTATAGTCCGTGATGGTCCATAGTCCCTGCCACAGGCCTCTGGAGTCAGACTGCTGAAGTTGCAATTCCAGCTTATTACATACTGTACCGCGGTTTCTCATCCTTCACTGCTCTACGGATGTTGTATGAAGCGGCTTTGTATTTGTTTATATTCACAGTTACAAGCCCTGTGATGTCAGCAGCAGTTTTGGACGTCAGGGCGTCACACTGGTTTTATACCCAAAGCTTCTGGTTGGGAAACATCCTGATCAAAGTTTTTTGCAGTCCACTAGTTTTCCAATAAATCCCAACACTGCTTCCGTAATTGATCCAGGGTTCTTCCATCCTCTGGTGGGGGCACGTGATTTGCTGCCGAAGGTCCGGTCTTACTTGCTTAAGGTTAGCACTGTTTAAATCTTTGGCCCGATGGTTGGCCTGGTGGTTAACGAGAGCCTCGTGGATTTCAGTCAGAGCAGTGTCTGTTTGTGGTGGGATATAAACAGCACTGATGGTAACTAAGGTGAACTCCCAAAGAAGGTAAAATTTTCAGGAGCTCCAGGTTGGATGAGCAGGAATGTGTGAGATGTGTGTGAGTGAGGCAGGCAGATGATGTTGCAGTCTACTATGTCCCTTTGGTATTTAATCCTGGCTCTGAACTTGTCTAGCTTGTTCTCTATGGACTGGACGTTAGCTAGCACGATACTGGGCAGGTGTGTGCGGTGTGCCTGGGTCCTTAACTTGTTTTTGATGCTTGCCCGTTTACCTTTAGGCCTTCTCCGTGTTGCTAGTGCGTCCGTTGCTGTTGTTGTTGTTACACAATTTCGCTGGACCAGGTTGGATCAGGAGTGAAACTTTCAGTGAGACGGCATGAGTCCTGTATATTTAAAAGTGTCTGCTTGTCGTATGTAAGTGACATAGTTCAGGTTAGATTAGTAGGGTTAGTAAAAAAAAAAAAACTGAAAAAAACAGGTACGATGCCTGCCGCACTCACTGGTCGCAAACAACTTTTTTTAAATGCATATATTTGGGCATTTTTGTGCCAAGAAGTCAAGGGAAGAAAGATATGGGAAATGACATGCAAACAAGGTCCCCAGCGGGACACAAACTGGGGACACTGCTGTTCATGGTTGGTGCTGTTAAATAATTCATTTCAATTATTAATTGCTTTTATCATGATTAATACGGTGTTTGACTTGAACAAAAAACAAATAAACAAAAACATGTATGAATACAGATTTTTCCTGGTCCACTCTATTCTTTCAGGTCTGCTAGTATGTTATGAAAATTAATGGGAAATGTGCTACCTATGGTCCGTGATCGAGTTATCATCTGCCCAATGTCACGGTAGACTTTACGAAGAAATTCTTGAGCCCTTTCCCACAGGCCTCGTTGGACGCTGTTTAAGCCGCACACAGAAGAGAAAGCCAAGAGTGGGCTGTAGAGGAACAGAGTGAAAAGACTCCCACGCTGAGACTGATCTGAACAGGTAAGCAAAGACATGGCACAGGTAAGAAGTGAAGACATGACATTTTCTCTCCACGTTCACATAAACACACTGCCTGAAAACATTGTGCCACTAACTTTACCAATTACAGTACATGAAAAAGTCTACCTGAACAATGTGAGTACATGATAAAATACATACACACTGGAAACTTAAAAAAACTTAATGACCAAGATTTAGGTTAACAGATAGGGACAGATTTCTAAATCAAAGATGTAGTATTTAATTAAAATTATGTAAAACTGTCATCTAATAAATAACTGTAGCTTGTTGTTAACTGAAAGCACATGGCTGGTGATAGTCTATATTTTTCTTATTGTCACCAAACCCCTATGAAAAGACCAAAACACCACTGAATGCATCCTACTAAGTATTTTGTGTGAATCCAAAGCATGATATATCCATTCCTGTGTCAAAGTTCCATTGTTGTCCAAAAACTATTAAAACGCTTCAATGAGCCACAGTTTCTTCAATGCTATGAACACACACTGTAAACTACACTGTCCTGCTGCCAGAAATACTCAACTAGAACATCAAATTTGCATTACCCCGCAGCTGAAAAAAGTCCCCAACAAATAAGCCATAAAAAATAAATAAAAAAAGTAAAAGTCCTATTTTCTTCTTCTGTTTGAGTAATGTTTTATAAAAGATAGCCAGCTGTTTCAGAAAATTACTGAGCCTTTAAAGAAACTATATAATATAAATATTTGTGACTCGTTTTTAAAAAATTAGGTATGAACCAATGGGCTCAGGCTGACTGCTACAAACAGGGTAGGGGAGTCAAAGTATTGAGAGACACACTAATACATTACTGGTTTGGTCTGTTGATGGAATTTGTTGACAGTAAGGAAACATAAAATATCACTTATCATTTAATGAACTGTTGCTCTCAAGTGACACACCTTGCACACTCTTGGGATATACTGTAGGTGATAGTAGGCACACCAGAGGCTGGCCAAACAGATTTGTGAAATGCTATTTGTATAAACAGAAAGACAGAAAAGAAACATTCATTTTAAGAATATACATTCACATCATATCATATCATATACACCCCCCACCACCCACACCATGTCAATAAACATTCAGGGCAACATGAAAAAAGTTATTATTCCTATAATTTGGGGGCTTTGGGGAATGTAAAGACAGACTTTAATGTTGCCACAGAGTTAAAAGTATGCTGAATTAAACCCAGCCACTGGGAGCGCACAAGCCAGTGCATTCTTAGTGCCGGTCCCAAGCCTGGATAAATGGGGAGGGTTGCATTAGGAAAGGCATCCAGCATAAAAGCTATGCCAGATCAAATATGCTGATCATAAATCAGATTTCCATATCAGATAGGATTGAGGCCCAGTTTACGTTCACCAGGTGCCGGTGAAACAATGCTGTTGAGGTGAAGAAGGAGAGGGGGAAGGCATGTCCTTGGGCAGCGGGAGAGAGTTAAAGGGTAGGAGTGTGAAAGGTGAGAGTTGGAAATTTGAATGTTATGACTGGTAAAGGGAGAGACCTGGCTGATATGATGGAGAAAAGGAAGGTAAATATACTGTGTGTGCAAGAAACCAGGGGGAAGGGGAGCAAGGCCAGAAGCATCAGTGGTGGATTCAAACTGTTCTACCATAGCAGTGTTTGCCACACATACACTAATATGTGGCGGTGCACCACAGAATCAACACCAGCTGCCACATATTGCGTTTTGTTATTCTTTTTTTTTTTTACGCTATTTAAAACACGCAGCGTATTCGTTCAGCTGCATTTCCTTTACCTGCCCTCCCTCCGTCTCTCTCTCACATAGGCTACACACACACACACACACACACACACACACACACACACACACACACACACACACACACACACACACACACACACACACACACACACACAGCCCCTTCCCTCCGTGCACACGGCGTCTGTCTCCATGAAAACGAGAGAAGACGGCTGGCGAAATTCACAAGTTACATTACATTACATGTCATTTAGCGGACGCTTTTATCCAAAGCGACATACAATTGCTATATATGTCAGAGGTTGCACACCTCTGGAGCAACTAGGGGTTAAGTGTCTTGCTCAGGGACACATTGGTTGATGTATCACAGTGGGAATTTAACCCAGATCTCCCACACCAAAGGCATAGCCACTGCGCCACCCCCAGCCCTCACGAAAGGTTGGTATCTCGTGAACACCTTTACACAATCACACATTAAGTGCTATAAAAAATATTTTATATTCTGAATACAATGTTGTCAGTGTGTTAATGTTGGAGTCCCGACCCAACCCTTAGCAAACAAGCGATTATGCCTTCTTTAGAAAGTTAACTAGTCGCAAGTTTGCGGTAAAATGCAGTTGGGTTGTCGAGGTCAAACACTATATGTAGCAACTGTGAATCAAATCAAGTTATTATACATAATGTTATGTCATTTTTTTACTCTTACACTGAATGTTTGTTGCTTCAATCCAGATGAGTATTGAAAAGCATTTTCCGCGACTGAAAAAGTCACCGGAGGCATCAGTCTGAAACAAAGCTGAACAGTCCAACCAGTGTAATTAGTTATGTTATTAATTTGTTTACCCCCTCCCCCATGGATTTAAATACGTGGGTTTGGAGTGCCGTTTTCAAAGAGTTGAGTGAAGGAGAATGTCAAAAGTGTTTGGGGATAAAGTTCCAAAGGGAGGGGGCAGCAATGGAGAAAGCCCTGTGCTCCCCGTCTGGTGCTTGGACCAGGTAAAGGGTTAAGAAGTTGGCATTAGTGGATCTGAGGTTGCGGGACGGAGTATGTCGGTGCAGGTGAAAAGGAGAATTTCAAACAGGATTCTTTGTTGAATGGGGAGCCAATGCAGGTTATGAAGGAGCGATGTAGTCTCTGGTGTTGGATTGAGTGAGCAGATGTATTGTAGTTTGTTGAGGTTTTGTTAGATGTGGCATACAGAATGCTGTTGCAGTAGTCCAGTATTGAGATGATAATGGTATGGATAAGCATTTCAGTGACTGAGAGGTAGGGGCAAAGATGGGCAATGTTTTTGAGAAGGAAAATGGTAGTTTTTCTGATGTGGTTAACGTGGTGTTCAAATGAGAGGGTATGATCAAAGATGACACCAAGGTTACAGATGTGTGTAGAAGCAGGAACAGTGTTGCCATCGATGTAGTGGGGGAAATCATGGCAGTTGGCGGTTGGAGAGGTATGATATGAACCAGGGGCCTCATGTATAAATTAGGGCTGGGACGATGCGTTGATTTAATCAATCATCTAACCGCTATGACTTAACAATAAGCATCATCAAACGTTGTCAGTCTGCAGTGGTATTTTTTTGGTTTACCATCATCATGAGTGACCCAATCGATTACAGACTGTTATATTAGACACATATCGGATTTCATATGTTGCTAAAATTGCACTTTTTTACTGTAAGATTAAAGGGAGAAGAGCTCGGATGCTAAACAAGAGCTTATTCATTATTGTACCTACTACTGTTAAAAAAAGCAAATACAGGCTACTCTTTTTGCACTTGCTCGGTTTACTTTAAGTTTTTATTTTTGTATTCCTCCTGAAAGTGGCTTTAATTTGTTGTTGGATTGATAGCCTACATCTGGCTTCAGGTTGCACTACAAATTAATTTTACTTGAACAGTGCAGTGTTAAACAATTATAATAAATAGAGACTTGAACCTCATTGAAATTGTATTTGTGTAAATTGTTAATAATTGAGCAATGGGAAAATAATCGCTAATTGAAAAATTAATCGTTAGATTAGTCGACTAATCAAAAAATAATCACTAGATTAAAAGTTTGGGACAGCCTTAGTATAAATGGTTCGCTGCCTTCAAAAAGCAAAAACAGTAAAAAAAACAAGATGTACGAAAATGTTTCCATACATACAATATACAGAACACAATAATACACCATACTACAACAAGAATCATAATTTACACACAAATTAAGCCAAGTTATGGCACAGGTAACAAAAGAGTTCTTACTCCTATTGCTTTTGAACCAGGGTGAATCTACGGCCTGGGGGGAGAGATTCAAACTCAAAGTGAAGGGTGTGGTATGTGCAGTCTAATATATACCTGGAGTACCTGCTGGTCAAAGATAGCCATCAAGGGGGTCTGTAGGATACCTATCACCTTACCAGCCACCTTTACAATATAGCTTAGGTGATTTTTATCCCTAATGTCCAGGTTACCATACCAAGCAATCGTGGTCAAAATAAATAAAATACTTATAAAACAGATATATTACATCTATATTAAAAGTATTTCACTTCCTAAGGAAGTACAAATGTTGCTGTCCCTTCTTACAGACCGCATCAGAACTGGCATCAAACTTCAGGTTTTTATCAATGACTGTTCTACAAACTCAATGCCAGTTCCTTTGCTGAAGATCTGAGATGGTTGGAGGGATGATTATCTAAAATCAATGACCATATCCTGACCATTTGACAAATTCATCTACCACCAGTCCATGCTCAGATTGATCTTTATGGATTAGTCTGATATATGAACTGACAGTACCATCAACGAATTTCTGGATGTGCCTCCCCCCATGCTGGCTTCTAGAGTCATTGGTGTAAAGTATGTACAGCTATCGGGACAGGACAACCGTGAGGAGAACAAGTGGTAGAGGAGTGTTGTTCTGCAAGAGAGCCATTCACCTTGTTAAAAAATCTACAATCTAGCCAACACAATTTACATCCAGATTAAAGAAAGCAATTTCCTTGCTAAATCATGTGACTGGATAGTATTAAATCGCATGAAAATTCAAAAAATAAGTCTGGCATGGGTACCAGGAAATTCTAGGTAGTTGCTTATACAGAAAGTTGAGTAGTGTAAAGAATATAAATAAGACCATAAACAATAATACAGGAGAAACATGTGGCTCCTACAACAAGTTAACCATGAAATTACTTAATGAACAGTGAAGTCAAAGCCACTGGTCTGAAGTAATTTAACTCCTTAGGGCTTTCTGCTTTTAGCCACTAGTAAACAACAGACTCCTTCCAAAACTTTAGAACCCTTCGCTGGTCCAGAGACATCTTAAATATGTATTTAAAACCTCACCGAGCTGTTCTGAACAATGCTTAGCGAGATAAAATAGCTGGGCAGAGACAAACAATTATTTGATGTTAGATGTGCATATGGACTCCCTGATGGTGACATTATTTTTTTTAAAACTCCTGAAACACCACTTTTTCACCACAGCCTACAACCTCCTTTAGTATAGCCCTTAGTATAGCCACTGTAATTCTGTAAAGTGATCTTGGGTTTCATGAAAGGCGTTATATAAATAAAAGGTATCATTATTATTGCACCACTGCTGATTTATATATAAACAGACTCTGCTCCCATGGGATCTTCCCCGTAGCATTTGTGTCTCTGGCCAGCCTTACAGGCGCTCCAAATCCGCTAACTGTCAGATTCGGGTCTGTTTCTGTAGACGTGAGCCATGTCTCTCTAAAGGCCATAATGTAGGCATCTCTGTACTTGAAGATGGTTTGTTTCCCTGCAACCATGGGTGTAAATTTCATCCAACAGTTGGGGGATCAATAAACAGGCAATTTTTAAAGGGGACACAAATGATACAGCCAACATTGTATTGTAATTGTACTTAGGACATAGGATGTGTAGTTGTGAAACTACAGCAAGTATAGGGCGCCCTGAGTTGCTCACCTGCTTGAGCGTGCGCCCCATGTATGAAGGCTCAGTCCTTGCAGCAGCGGCCCAGGTTCAATTCCAACCTGTGGGCCTTTGCTGCATGTTGTCATGAGTCATCAGATGTATTAGAGAAAAGAATCACTTCATCTAAAATACTATAATACTAACTTACTGAAGTTTCACAACTACTGTAGCGATTCGACCTTTGCTCTCTCCCATAGTGTCCCACTGTACTTCTGTGAGTAAGTGACCTAAGGGGGAAAGCAGACAGTGGACCAAACCACTGTGAGGCAAGTGAGGGGGGGCTTAAGCGGTTTCTAAACTTAAAACGTTTTTTTTTTAACCCATTTCCATTTGTATTGTTTTACAAAGGTATCAATTTCAAGTACAGTACATACTATTATATTATTTACAATACAGAGCACATTTTTAATGATAATGATTTTTAGTGGGGGGGACAACCCTCAGTAGGTCCTCCCCCCCCTGACCCTGGCATGAAGCTATGGGAAAGAGTAATGGAAGCTATTTTAAGAGGAGAGGTGATGATTAGCGAGCAGCAGTATGGTTTAATGCCAGGAAAGAGCACCACAGATGCAATGTTTGCTTTGAGAATGTTGAGTAGTATAGAAATGGTCAGAAGGAGTTGCATTGTGTCTTTGTGGACCTAAAGAAAGCATATGTATTGAGAGAGGAGGTGTGATATTGAAGTAGCAGGGAGTAGAAGTATTTAAGAGTGGTGCAGGAATAAGTACGAGGGCAGTGTGACAAGGGTGAGGTGTGCGGTAGGAGCGGCAGATGGGTTTAAGATAAATGTGGAATTATATCAAGGACCGGCCCCGAGCCTGGAGAGGTGGAGGTATGCATTGGAGAAAAGCGGAAGTAGAAGCAGAAAGGAATGCATGTGCGTGAATGAGAGGACAGGACAGGTGGTGCAAGGAGTAGAGGTGGTAAAGGTGGATGACTATAAATACCTAAGGTCAACTGTTCAAAGTAATGGGGAGAGGAGAAGAGAGGTGAAGAAGAGAGTGAAGGCAGAGGGGAGTGGGTGGAGAAGAGTGTAGGAGTGATTTGCAACAGAAGGATACCAGCAAGAGTAAAAGAGAAGGTTTACAGAATGGTAGTGAGACCAGCTACGTTGTATGGTTTGTAGGCGGTAGCACTTACAAAGACAGGAAGCGGAGCTGAGTTGAAGATGCTAAGATTTTTCATTGGTAGTGACGAGGATGGACAGGATTAAGAATGAATATATAAAAAGGACAGCTCAGGTTAGAGGGTTTGGAGACAAAATGAGACAGGCAAGATTGAGATGGTTGAAACGTGCAAAGGAGAGATGCTGGGTATATCGGGAGAAGGATGCTGAAGATCAGAGCAGACAGGCAATAGGAAAAGAGGAAGGCCAAAGAAGAGGTTTATAGATGTGGTGAGGGAGAAGATGCAGGTGGTTGGCGCGACAGAGGAGAGATGGAAACAGGGGTCGCCACAGTGGATCATCTAACAAGAGTAGCCGAAAGAAGAAGAAAAGCAGTTCATACTCATGGATGTACAGAAAACTAAAAAACCTGATGATTCTCAGGCAAGTTCAATTTATGGACATTTATTCACAATGGACATCAAAGATAATATTTGGAAAATGTGAATCACACTGAATCAAAAAAATATGCGAATGATGTGTGTTTAGATTTGACTGTGAAATAATTTTGATTAAGTGTTTTAAAGTACACTAATTGCCTCCATGAGCTGTGTTTCACAGACACTGCTGCAACTGCTGACCATGTTGGTGAGCAGCAAAATCAGCAGCCAAACCACAATAACTAACTTCCTGTGTGTCCCGTTTCTCCCTCCCGCGCCTTTAAGTCTTATAATATAGATGTGTTTTTTTGTTTTCCAGTTAACTTAAAAGGTACTCTAAGCGATGTCACGCATTTTTTAGGCTACAACATTTTTTGTCACATACAGCAAACCTCTCCTCAATATCCGCGAGCTGCGCTGAAGCACGGAAGGGAGGAGGAGGGGACGGGATGAGGAGGAGGAGGGTGGGGCGAGCCAGTCTCGTTTTGTTTAAAAATACTTTGAACGTCAACAAGAATAACGTCACTCAACATCGCTTGGAGCACTTTTAACCTAATTACGTACCTTATAGGCTGTGCTGTTCGAAGAATCCACAATGACAAAAAGAGGCTTCCGGGTGAAAGGGAATAAATCCCCTGGATGAAGGCTACAACATTAAAAACAAGTAAATGTCAGGAACCTACATTTCTATCCCAGCAAGGCTACTGTGAGATTCTACACTGCTAAAGTTGTGTACAAATGGTTAGAGATTCTAAACTTGTTATTAAGACAGAGAGTGGACAGCAGTCAGACGTCTGAGTCAGAAAGAGGTTATTTATCATTAGTCACAACAAGCAAACTGATTTAGTCTTGGGTTAGGTCAGGACACAGGAAGTATTATTCTGTTACACATTTTGACACATTTAAAAATTTTATCTTTTCCTAAAATTTTAAATGAACATTTTGAAAAATTATAATAAATATATTACACAAATCAATAATCACCAGTGCATTTCTTTCTGGGCCTGATTCCTCTTCTGCACCGTCTCTCCATTCACCACATCTCGATTTGTATTTGTTAGAACTCCTCCAAAATCATATGGTCCTACAGGAAAGTTAAAGATGAATTGCTTCAAGTTGAAAAGACATGGATTGTGACATATAGAGCATATATTTTAGTGCAACTCTACACTACATTTTTGCTTTTAAAAAACTGGACATTAAAGCATTAGTAGGTGGACCAGATAGAACACCAGACACTTAAAAGGGCAGAAAATATTCTTATTGCAACACCTGCAGTGAAGAACATTGTGAATATTCCAATAGCTTTAATAATAACAACAACAACAACAACAACAACAATAGTATAACTTGAACTAGGGTTCTTTAATAAATTACTGCAGTAATTCTCATAAGCTCCGGATATACAAAGTAAGCACCTACTTTACTTAACATTGCTGTCAGATAATTAAGCAACCCCCCCCCCCATTGTGTTTTTATGGAATACATTACCATTATTGGTATTATCTGCCTAAGTAATGTCTTTTTGTCATTTAGACAGAGGTGTGCATTAGCTAAATGTGTGTTAGCTAAATGTTTGTTACGGTTGTTTGACCCCTTTGGGGTCGACATTATAGACCCCAGAGCATGTCATATTCAATAGCTCAAGATCAATAGTGCAGATTGTGCTTTTAGGCCTTCCAGGAGTTTTGCCTGAAACTAAAGTGGCTTTAAACAATAAATCCATAATTATGAATCCATAAATCAAGTTATGTAATGTTCGATATCCACGCATCACTTCAAACTATAGCATCGTTCTGATTGTTTAGCATGCTAAAATCTGGGCCTTCCAAAGAGATCTTCTGTGTGATCCTAGGCCATCCAGAAGCTTTGTAATCCAGTTTTTTTTTAAACCCTTTTTTTTTTTTTTTTTTTTTACCCCCCGCACGCGTGACAAATAAACGACACGAAAAGGCGAAATAATCGATTGCGAATATTTTGACACTGCGACAGTTTAATAAAAGTTTTGAATATTTGCGCAAGCTCATCTACCATGTCGGAGGGACAGTTTGAGGTCCCTGGGGCACGGTTGAAGCGAGAGAGAAAATGACAGGAAATGCAGTAGCAAAGGAGAGTAAATATTTAGCAGTTACGATATTAAGGGAATGTACAGTAGCTAGAGTCTGCAGTTTGAGCACAATTACATGCTGCAGCTACTCAAGACCTACGGAGGTATCCTGTTTCGTTTCTCCGGCTGCTGAGTGGAGTGATGGGGTAAGCTCCGGAGACTGAAGGCCCGTTTCATCCCCCTGTGCTGTCTGACCACGTTCAGGATGCCAATGCAGGAAAAGCTAAAACCTAATCCTGGAAGCTATGTATTGAGTTTCCGTTTAGCTAAATACTCATAATTCCCTCTGGTAAACATTATGCAGTGTAGGTTATATGTCTAGGGCTTTTATTGTGAAAGGTAAACACTGCCTTTGTCAAGGTTGAAAGGAGCAATAAGGTTTTCCGTCTCTATAGTCTATGAATCGGACAACAGCCTCTGTGTTGTTGTATTATGATCCTCACAAACAACACAATGTGATAGGTTGATGTCTTTATTCACGGTGCGAAAGCTCAGAAAAAAATGATGTTGCTTTTTAGCAGCGTAATATTCATGTTCTGGGTGAAAGTACTCATAACAGAAACAGTTCAAAAATATATATTGCCCCGGAAAAATTATCTGGCGACGCCAAACGAGTTGCCAAAACAGAGGGAGACACCAGTTTGATTTGAGCCACACACCTGCGTGCCTCCCTGTCATTGCTGCTGCCCTGTCCGTGCACACTCTAATACAACGGTCCCACAGAAGACCATGACCAGTTATGTATTCATTAATAACTCTTAATATTTATTTTATTTATTTAGGAGGTCCCCCAGCCCAGTCGGCATTCCTACGCGGACCGGTGCCAGTCCATGGCCCAGTTTGAGTAAGGCAGTTCTAATACATTTTCCCAGCAATTTCATCATTTAACAATATTAGATATTTATTTTTTTAAATCTAACAATTTAAACCGTTTGGTGGCATGTCCATATTTCAAGAAAATTCCATATGATATTAGGAAGAAATGTGGGGTTTAATATTTAGCATTTTACCTTCATAATCTGAATTCCCAGTAGGGAAGACTCCAGTAGCTGACAGGTAGACAAGCAGAACGCTGTTGGCAGGCAATTCCTGAAAAAAAGGGCAATGGGGGTAAAAGATAATGTAGCAAAGTAATATGATTATGTTTAATCTAAGTGCAACATGTACTTTAAATGCTGACATGAAATTATTAGATTAAAACAGAAACTAGAACAATGGGAAATTAAAGTTAATACTGACCTTAAACGAGGCTGACAAGAAAGTAAAAAGCTGGCTGAATGTTGGTTTGTACAACAAATACTTGTGAGGGTTTTCTCTTTTAGCTGGCTTCTCATTGGGCTCCTGTGGAAAATATTTTATATAATTACTGTTAATATTTCAGTTGCAGTTTACTTTATGTATGACAGGCTAACCAGGAGGTGATTATCACCCTAAATTAGTCAGACACCAGTAGGGAATGATGCAACTCTTGAAAGAATGATGCATTTCACTCAATGATAGCATAATTACAGGGGTGCTGATACTGGCCAAAAACATGGTGCCATACAGGTTTTTGCTACTAATTGGCCCTGTGAGAGACTGTATCATTTATGAGACATAACATGTTTATAGTTTCCTTGGTTGGAATATTCTCACAAACTTTATTCAGACATCACACTCACCAGACTTCCTTGTTTTGGGGTCTGTGTCGCCAGGTTTACAGGTTCCCTTTCCAAAGCTTGAAGCATGCGGAACATATCGATGGTTAATTCGCTGAACTTCACCTAAAAAAAGGGAAAAAACACAACACTGACATAAAATTACCATTGAGACATTTGTGGAGAATCAGTATTCTAGGCATTGAGTTTATACCTCTGACAGAAATGTCTTCAAATATCCATACAGACTTGTATTAAGTAAGTATTCTGTAGTACTCTGAAAGAGTTACTAATTTAAACCACACACAGCGTGTGGTTTAAATTAGTAACTCTTCAGGATTCTTCATTATTTCGTTTACTAGTCAATGTTGATATGAATGAAGATTCTGCTGTGGTAGAAGGCCAATGACTAAACATTGTAGGTTAACACTTTCTTACCCCATAGTGTTTATGTTAGTGTTGTTGTTAGGACCAGGGTGAACATGCAGATTTGTTTGTCAGATAGAGTAGAGAAGCACATGAAAAGCTGACTTGAAATATTGGGCCCCTTGCAAGAACAAGAATTCTTATCCTAAACCCCTCTGATTCTTTTCTGTGTGGTTTGCTTGTGCAAGTGTTCAAGTCAGTATGAGTCAGATTCACTACTCAATTAAATTTTATTTATAGTGTCAAATCATAATTAAAGTGTCGAAACTTTTTTATTTTGTCTCGGCTGTTTTAGCCGCTGCGGCTCTCGCCTGGGCATGTCTGGGCATGTAACAGACAGTGTGCCTGTGTGTGTGTGCTGTGCAGCAGAGTGTGTCAGTGTGTGTGTGTCTGTGTTTGTGTGTGTGCGCTGTGCGCAGGGCAGCAGTGTGTGTGTGTGTGTCTCTAATGTGTTTGTATTGGATTCGCTCAACCAATCAGCGCGTGTCTCTAATGTGTGTGTATTGCGATTCTCCTCAACCAATCAGCGCGCAGCTCATCTAAATATTCACGAGCATACCATATTTGGAAGAAAAGCTGTCGTTCCAAATAGAGCCAAAACACAGGGATGCATAAGGGCCAAAATAAATAGCACCTGGGCCATTTTCAGCCCAACCAATGTTACATACCCCATTAGGAGACCATAAGGAACAGTGTGAAATACCCTATATAATCATTCTATCACCCCTTTAAGCTCTGTACTTGTGTGTGTGTGTGTATGTGCTTCACACATATTTTGAATCAGGAGACAAAGCGGGAAAATGACTCGCTAGATACATAAGGGAATCAGCTTCTACTATTTCTGCAGTTAGATCCAATTCTGTAGAGTTTTTTGGATCAACTGTAGATAACTGTAAAGATTTAAAGAATTTTACATTTATTTCTATAGGTCATTATCTACCTCTACTGATGAAGTAATGTGTTCCTTCATAGAGCCACTAGGGCTTCCCAAACTGAAAGAAGAGCAAAGAGTTTTGCAACTGAACTGGCACTTGTATTAGAGGTGTATATATATATATATATATATATATATATATATATATATATATATATATCCATAAGAATACCGCCCAATTTCCTTGTGTTGTCCAAATGTTGGCAAATGGATTAAATAAGGTTATTACTTCTCTAATTCATCCTGATCAGGTGGCGTTCATTCGCGGGCGTAGCTCGTCAGATAATATCAGGCGTTTCATTAATATTTCATGGTCTGTAGCTGATGGACAATCCCCAATAGCTGCTATTTCCCCCGATGCCGAAAAGGCATTTGATATGGATATTATATGTTCAAAATTTTTTTGGTTTGGCAGCATTTTTAAGTAGATTACGGCGATGTATAAGCACCAAGAGGCTGTGGTGCAAACTAACGGGTTCATTTCTGAATATTTTGCTCTTGGAAGGGGAACAAAACAGGGCTCACCTCTTTCTCCTTTGTTGTTTTGTTTAGCCATAGAGCCTTTGGTAGCAGCCATAAGGGGGTAGACTAACTTTCCAGGTGTTATATTAGGAGGTGTAGTGCACAAACTTATGCTTTATGCGGATGATATATCACCTTTTGTGTCTGAACCTAGCAGATCAATACCCTGTCTACTCGGGATCATTGACTCTCTCGAAATTTTCAGGTTCTAGGGTAAATTGGTCTAAGTCAGAAGCATTACCTTTAACAGCTCAGTGCCCCGTAACAGCCTTCCAATCAGGTGCATTTCAGTGGCCAAAGCAAGGTATTGTATATCTGGGTATCTTATTCCCTCCCCAGTTAAAAAAACTAGTTAAAGTAAATTTGGATCCATTATTTAATAACATTTCTTGTGATGTTAATAGATGGGCGACTCTCAATTTTAGGGAAGGTCAATGTTATAAAAATGCTTTGTGTTCCCAAGCTGAATTATCTTATCCAATATCTTCCTCTGGAGGTTCCCCTGTCATATGTTAAATGGTCTGACAGGATAACAAAGACATTGATATGGAATGGTAAAAAACCCTGGCTACATTTGAATAAATTACAAAGATCTACCAAAAATGTTGTATTACTACTATGTTTTTAACTTAAGGCATATGGCCCACTGGTCCCTTCCTCCTGAGAGAGACCAACCCTGGTGTTGTATTGAGCAATCTGTTCTTGCCCCATTATCACCCTTACAAAGCCTGTCTGTCAAACTGTATGGTGAGGCAAAATAAACATCTGATAATCTCCCACTTAAATGTCGTTTGCACCAAAGTGGCCCAGCTGTTTGAACTGAATCCATATCTATCTTTTTCGGAGGGATTGGTTAGAAAAGGTAATTGTCACATTAGGGGAGCTATAACCTCTGTGGCATACTGAAATCCTCAGAAGATGTGGTACAGCAATTTGAAATCCCTAGGTCTAAATTTTTTTTAAAGATATTTGCAACTTGCCATCTGTTAGTGGGGGTTTTGGATCCAGTTCTAGGGCCCGAAGGCACTGGAATGTTTAGATAAGGTGGTGTTGAAATATGGAAAAGGTCATGAGGTTTCTGTGTATTATGCTATGCTCATGCAGAACCTGGAGGATGGAGCCTGGACAGCCCTAAAAAAGACATGGGGAAGAGTTATGCATATTACACTGGATGATGAGGAGTGGGACAGAATCTGTAGGAATATTAAAACTATGTCACGCAATGTGAGGGTGTGCTTCATTCAGTTTTAGTGTTTTTGTGTTAATGTTGTGAGTTTGTTTTGTAAAATGAAAAATGAAAAAATTGTTAATCACAAAAAAGAAATAGGACATCTTTAAAAAATTGGTATACACAATTGACATACTTTGTATACAGCAGATACAGCAGATAAAAGCACGGCATGGCTAGCAGCTAAATATGTCTTCTCCTGCCACAATACAAGGCAAAATAAATATGTATATAATCATTTTTATTTTTCTATTATATTGTTTTTTTATATACATTATTGTTTCAACGTACCCTTTGAGGGACATGCACAGAATTTGTTTAGTATCTGCATTTATATCATAATTATCCTGTTTACTTGTATTATTATATCAGATGTATTTACTCCTTGTTGTTGTTTATATGCATCTTTGTTGTTATGCTTTGGCAACACAGATGTATTTTTTGTCATGCCAATAAAGCAACATGAAATTGAAAAATTGAAAAATTGAGAGAGAGAGGGAGGGAGAGAGAGAGAGAGAGAGAGAGAGAGAGAGAGAGAGAGAGAGAGAGAGAGAGAGAGAGAGAGAGGTGCGCTCATGAAAAGTTAAAACATTCCCTGATGGGTATTTTTATGAAAGATATAGATTTTCAGTGGAGGGAATTATGTATAGGCTATTTGTCGGCTTCTTGAGCAGTGTGTTGCCAATGCGCACATTGGTTTGAATTATGTTTTTATATATATTTTTTATTTGCTCTCTCAATCGCTTACCACTTCCAGGGTTGCAACTGAAATAATGGGCTAAAGCAACGACTGGAAAGCACAAGTGTAATAATGGTCATATCTTGTGCCTGACTGATGGGGGGAGTGATATTGATAGGCCTTGTGATTTACGCATTTACAGCGTCTGCTATTTTTTGCCAGCTTTCCTTCCTGTTTTAGGAAGCAATGACTGTATTGCATTTTGCCTGTAAAACCGTGTCTGTGTTCTTCCTATTTATGTAGAATTATAGTTTGCTCTTCTTATGTAAAATATGCGGCTCTGATAGATGTTTGCGATTGGTCACACCACCTCTTTTATGTGAACGCGTGCATCGCTGGATTGGGAAACCCTGGGTTGATTGAACTAGTTCTTAACCACCATCGTGACACAGCTTATGCGGGATCACGGTTGTTAGGTTAGGTGAAGCCGGATAACTGAAATAAATCCAGGGCATGTTGATCTTGATTCGTAGTACAGGCCACAGGTTTTCTTCAATAAGACTGGTCAACAATGTTGTTGATGTGTATATAGTGTTAGGAACTGTGAATTAGAATTAGTGGGTTAAAACCTGGTTGTTACAGTTGCCGATGATTAGTGCATCTGCAAGGACGAGCTGCCCAACCACCATGCCTTGTTCCAGTGGAGGCACATTTCCCTCCTGCAGCCGATTGCTGGTGACTACGACAGAAGTGTTGTCATTCAGAACTACCACTGGATCTGCCTGTTTTACAAATGTAGAAAAATAACAGTGAGCCACAGCTGATGTGATGTACCTGGCAGCAGACAGCTCACAAAAGGGCACTTCTTTAATTACCAGTCAGTCCAGAAAGACAAAATGTTGCATTATTGTTTTAATGTCAGTAATTAATTTCAACCCCTTAGTCTGTCTTGCCCCGTTACAGATTACACAAATGTGGGGTTTTACTAGCTTTTTATAAGATACATCAAGAACTCAGTGGACTTCAGGGCAATCTAATCAAACAACATGCATTTTGGGTAATAAAATAAACATTGAAAGTATTAATGTGTTGTGTTACATTTGGAGGGTTAGTTACCTCTACAAAAGCTGCCACTTCCTGTAAAACCAGGTTCCATTCCAATTGGTCCTCTGTGTTGAATCGCTGTGTGTAATCTTCGATTTCCTCAGATAACTCCTGCAGGGAACAGACAGTCATAAAGGTCATGTAAATTTACAAATACTAACACTTTTTTAACTATACTGCAAAGCTTTGACTTGGGCTTCACAAAATAAAGGTCTTTACACACGGGAGTTTTTTCGAACCATTGTTTTTGTTATGAGCACTTTCACACACAACGTGAAAATTACACGGCCATAAAGTGACGTCATTTTTTCGAAACAAGGTTGCTTTCGCACCACGAATAAAGACATCAACCACGTTGTGTTGTTTACTTATGAGGATCATAATACAACACAGAGGCTGTTGTCTGAACCAGACAACAGACTGTATAGTAGGGGTGGTACGGTTCATGAAAAAACATCCGAACCGCTCGGTTCGCTAGTCTCGGTTCGGAGCGTGTGTGTGCCGCACGGTTCGTCAGTACACTGTTAATGTGCACTAACCACTTACTGCTGTAGTGCCCACTTTCAACACCTATGTTAAAACACTTACTGGAAATGACCAGCAGGATGAGTTTGACGAACGCAACCCATGGCAGCTGATTGGACGATCGCGTCACATGGGTCTGGCTTCTCCCGAATTTTCAAACAGACTGTCATGGTGGCTAGTTCAGAATATGATCTCATATTGTACTAAAATAGTTCACCGAAACGCGTTTCTGAAAACATTTTAAGCAAGAAATAGGCCATGCAGTTGCTGAATCTGTCTTCATTTCAGATCAACAAAGGTCAGTTTAAAAGATTTTCATCAGATTTTGAGAGACACAGAGCCGGCTGCGTCAAGTGGAGTGGGGTGCTGCTTCCGCAGCAGGTCACGTCACATGCAGAAATGTCAAGTGGGAGAGAGGCTGCCCAGAGCTGGAGGATGCGCCAGCTTCGTTTATAGTCTGGTGTGTGGGAAAATTTTGGATTTCACGTTACCTATGATGAAATAAAACAATATATAGAACTGCCACTGTGTGCATGTATTGTGCAACATGCATTCAATATGCTAATTTTAGCTATATATCATATGCTGAAGTATATTCTGGAGTGTTAAAGATTAAAAGAAAAAATAAGAACCGTACAGAACCGAAAACCGTGACCCTAAAACCGTGATACGAACCGAACCGTGGGTTTTGTGAACCGTACCACCCCTACTGTATAGATGGCAAACCTTGCCAAGGACAGTGTTTACCAGAGACAATCTTTCTGTTCTTTCCTTACATTGTGGTAGACACTTGACGACCAACTCTCCTTTACTGCCAACATTGCTGCAACTACCCGATCGTGTAGATACATGCTGCATAACATCAGAAGGATACGTCCCCTTCTAACGCAGGCTCAGGTTCTGGTTCAGGCTCTAGTCTTCAAATAGGTCTGATGTGTGCAAATTTTGGTGAGTTTTCCAGCATGCTAAGCCCCTCAAAAATGCATGTGACGTGTCGGAATAATAATAATAATCTTATGAAAAACAAGTGCCCCAAGAATTAAAGCTGCAAGCAGCGATGAACAGGCCCCTGCCCCTTTCCCCGGGGGTTACTGCTGGACGTCATAAAATTCTTTTGATAACTTATTGTCATGAGGATCCTCCGAGTCTATATGTAAGTTTTGGTGCAGATCGGACTCACGCCCCAGGAGCAGTTAGACAAAAGTAAGTTTCCCATAGATCTTAGAATTCTTTGGATAACTTTTCGTCATGAAGGTCAACAGATACTACCTGCAAAGATTCAAGAAGATTGAAATCACGGCCTAGGACTAGTTTGAACGAATATAAAACCCAAGAAAAAGGCATAAATCAATAATGGCCACCTTATGAAGGTAAATGGGAAATATTTCCGCAATGATTAGAGCAATATCTGTATTAAATTTGGTGAAGATCGGTGCAACTATGTCCAAGTTAAGCCCTTCCACGCCTTAGGGGGCGCTATGGAGCCCGCTTACAGGTATGGGCCAAATCGCCGTACAGTCTCGCAAAACTCCCAAGTGTTTATGTGTGTGCCAATTTTTGTGAGTTTTCGTATATATCACCTAATTTTATCATCACATACAGGCCTGCCCTCCATGAAAGAACAGTTTGTTTAATCTATCTAATCTTGTGTTGTTCATACTATACAATGATTTATTGCTTGTCTTTGTTGAATAATACAGAAGACAAAGAGCTTAAAAAATAATCGCATATTAAATCGCAATCGCAATATTGGTGAAAAAAATAGCAATTAGATTATTTTCCAAAATGGTTCAGCCCTACTGGGCAGACTATAAGAGATCTCCAAGCATTTTGTGGCCTCTTTCACCAGAGCCACACCAGGCAGTGTTCCGTACTCAGTTACACATGCAGGCAGTCCTTTCACAAACATGTCCATGCTTTGCTAGCAGTGAAGCAGAAACATGGATTGGAGCACCTGTATTTTTAAGCACCCCTCCCCAACAGTCTGCTCTGATTGGTCAGCGTTACCGTATCTGTGCAGTCTCCACATCTGTTCTCTGCTTTCGCCGGACTTTATACCATTAAAAATCACCAATTAGGGTGACCTGAAATTTGGGAGAAAATAACATTGTACATCCAGCCAAGATTACAGCTTTCCTTAGCATTAGCATGTAGTTACATGTAGTTAGCAGTGAATTGTAATGGAGTATAGAGGCACTTACTACCGTCAAAAAGCACCGGCCTAAAATGCTCATAAATTATATTTTTTTAAAAGAATACAAATGGGACCTGAAATTAACCTTTGCAGCCAAGCGGAACTAAATACTGCACAACCCGGACATCTTCCAGCAGGAATATGCCCCAAAACTGGGGAGAAATGAACAACATTTGCAGCCAAGATTACAGCTTTCCCTGGCGTTAGCATGTAGCTACATGTGACAGGGTATGTAATGTAAACACTGCAGTAGCATGTCTGCCCAGAGCAGATGACTATATACAGTGCCTTGCGAAAGTATTCGGCCCCCTTGAACTTTTCGACCTTTTGCCACATTTCAGGCCTCAAATATAAAGATATAAAACTGTAATTTTTTTGTGAAGAATCAACAACAAGTGGGACACAATCATGAAGTGGAACGAAATTTATTGGATATTTCAAACCTTTTAAACAAATAAAAAACTGAAATATTGGGCGTGCAAAATTATTCAGCCCCCTTAAGTTAATACTTTGTAGCGCCACCTTTTGCTGTGATTACAGCTGTAAGTCGCTTGGGGTATGTCTCTATCAGTTTTGCACATCGACAGACTGACATTTTTGCCCATTCCTCCTTGCAAAACAGCTCGAGCTCAGTGAGGTTGGATGGAGAGCGTTTGTGAACAGCAGTTTTCAGTTCTTTCCACAGATTCTCGATTGGATTCAGGTCTGGACTTTGACTAGGTCATTCTAACACCTGGATATGTTTATTTGTGAACCATTCCATTGTAGATTTTGCTTTATGTTTTGGATCATTGTCTTGTTGGAAGACAAATCTCCGTCCCAGTCTCAGGTCTTTTGCAGACTCCATCAGGTTTTCTTCCAGAATGGTCCTGTATTTGGCTCCATCCATCTTCCCATCAATTTTAACCATCTTCCCTGTCCCTGCTGAAGAAAAGCAGGCCCAAACCATGATGCTGCCACCACCATGTTTGACAGTGGGGATGGTGTGTTCAGGGTGATGAGCGGTGTTGCTTTAAAGCAAACATAACGTTTTGCATTGTTGCCAAAAAGTTTGATTTTGGTTTCATCTGACCACAGCACCTTCTTCCACATGTTTGGTGTGTCTCCCAGGTGGCTTTTGGCAAACTTTAAACGACACTTTTATGGATATCTTTAAGAAATGGCTTTCTTCTTGCCACTCTTCCATAAAGGCCAGATTTGTGCAGTATACGACTGATTGTTGTCCTATGGACAGAGTCTCCCACCTCAGCTGTAGGTCTCTGCAGTTCATCCAGAGTGATCATGGGCCTCTTGGCTGCATCTCTGATCAGTCTTCTCATTGTATGAGCTGAAAGTTTAGAGGGACGGCCGGGTCTTCGTAGATTTGTAGTGGTCTGATACTCCTTCCATTTCAATATTATCGCTTGCACAGTGCTCCTTGGGATGTTTAAAGCTTGGGAAATCTTTTTGTATCCAAATCCGGCTTTAAACTTCTCCACAACAGTATCTCGGACCTGCCTGGTGTGTTCCTTGTTCTTCATGATGCTCTCTGCGCTTTACACGGACCTCTGAGACTATCACAGAGCAGGTGCATTTATACGGAGACTTGTTTACACACAGCTGGATTCCATTTATCATCATTAGTCATTTAGGTCAACATTGGATCATTCAGAGATCCTCACTGAATTTCTGGAGAGAGTTTGCTGCACTGAAAGTAAAGGGGCTGAATAATTTTGCACGCCCACTTTTTCAGTTTTTTATTTGTTAAAAAAGTTTGAAATAGCCAATGAATTTCGTTCCACTTCATAATTGGGACCCACTTGTTGTTGATTCTTCACAAAAAATTACAGTTTTATATCTTTATGTTTGAGGCCTGAAATGTGGCAAAAGGTCGAAACGTTCAAGGGGGCCGAATACTTTCGCAAGGCACTGTAATGAAACCCAGCTCGGTATTACATGAAACAGAGCCAAGAGTAGAAAAAACTGTTGAAATCGGCGTGTTGAGAACAGTGGGAAATCTAAGGTTTTGGCTCACAGGGATTTCTTTTAAATAAGTTTTCCTCATTATTTATAGCTTTGGCCATGTAACACCTGACATTGCAACATTATACATATGACAGAAAATACAAAGAAGCATAATACGTCTCCTTTAAACTAACAGGGCTAATGGTCAATTAAAGGGTTATTATTTTTCCACCTTTATTTATTCTGGAGGAGTTCACTGTACAGAGAACTGAAACAACAACAGTCTGGTCACAAGCTCACATCTCTAAAGTTTAGGCCACCACTGCACAGGTTTTAAATCGATAATTGTTATTTCATATATGAAAACATAAAAGGAGGGCAAGTGCGCCAATTTATAAGATTTATGCGCAATGGGTGCTCTTGTGGCCTCAGGGTTGGGGCGGGGTTGGGGTACCAACCATAAACCGCAAAGTTTGTGGGTGGTTTGTTGCATGTCAATCCCCATCTCTTTTTACTCACTTCCCGACATCTCTTCACTGTCCATAACCCATAGTGAGATACTGAAATGAATGCTATGAATGGTAAATGACACAAGTTCAGGCCGGGGATGTCTTTTATGCTCCTCAGAAAACCAAGGTTTCCCAAGTTTTGATCACTCAGCATGCTGTAGTTAAAAAACTTGCTTCCATACCTTCACCAATACTTTGACTAGGTCCATCTTGTTCAGCAGTAAACAGACGACTATGTAGCGAGCATAATATCGAAGCTTCTTCACTACTAATTCTGGCCTGATAAAAGATAGGAGAAGGAAATAAGAACTTGTAGAGTAAAACAAATCCACATTAAAAGGAGGGCACATTTAAAGCCTTGTTTGTTAAAGCTACTGATGACACGTATGGTTCACGTTTCAATCCGAGGATTAGAATTAGCATGTTTGTGTTTTTGCATACAACTGATAATCTCAGTTTGCTTGTCAGTGTCTAAGTAATGCAAAATCCAATATTTTTCTTATTATATTAAACATTATTATCAACAAACCCAACAAACCCAGTTGCAGACCCAAACCAACAACAAATGTATGCTACTACAAGTATTGTGTGTATCCAAAGCCTGATAGATATTATTCCTCTGTGCCATAGAGCTCCATTGTTGTCCAAAAACTATTAAAAACACATCAATGAGCCACACTGTTACTCCAAAATCTTAAAAGATCACCAAATGTGGATTAATGTACTCCTAAAAAATAGTACCCAAGTAATGCAATATTTCCTAATGTTTAAGGAAATTACTTTTTAAAAATTAACTTATATTCATGACATGTTTTTAAAGATTTACATCTTCAATAGGAACCAATAAACATATGGCTGAGAGCCACCGACAGAATAGGAATGTCAGAAAGTATTGAGAGATTGTCTTGGTCTTAATGGTTGTGGGATTTGTAGACAATAAAACTAGACCCTAGACTTTAAATTTGCTGCACATTTCCATAATTTATGGAAAGAGAAAACTGATATTTGGCTCAGTTTTTTTTAGAAACAGCAGTAAACAAATGAAATCTTAAAAAGCAATTTATTATATCCAAGCAAAGGCATCTAGTTCCTTAAAAGTGCAACTCACAACAACAAAAAAAAAAAAAAGATTTTTAGAACATACCTGTCTTCTTTGTTGACCTGATAGTAGTAGGAGCGCTGACGAATGGCTGAGTAGAATGAAAAGGCCTCATTCAGGTAACTTGTTTCTGAGGTACGAAGGCTGTCAATGAAGATTAAAAAAGTAGTTGCATTACCATCTCTGGAGTGGAGCATATTTCAGTACATTCATAACATTTCCGTACACTTCAGGCTGAAAATATTTTTATTTATCACCACACCCCTTTATCTATATTCCACTTCACTTTTGCACTTTACGCTGATGCACTTACATATACGAATGTAGAAATAGGGCCCACAGTTTTTCCCACCAAACACAATGGGCATAATGCAAGAACACACAAAATTCCATTGTCAAATGCAACACTTTAGTTTCTTTTCTTTAAATTTGGGCTGCAGCCAATGTTCCCTCTAAGCTGCGCGCTTGCGCAATCACGCACCGCTTGCACATTCTCAGCGCACAAGAAAATCTATGCAGCGCATAGACTCAGTGAGTGACAGGTGTCCAGCCAATGATACGATACGGTTCACTTACGCTACGCAGCATTGACAGTGCTTGTGTATGTGCCCAGCCCATACGCGCTGTGGCACCATGCAGGTTAGTTACCGTGCGTTCATGGACATCGGAAAAACGTTTTTCCAAGTGAAAACGTCAGCGTTCACGTAATGTCTTGTGGGAATCAGAGGTGGGAAACTCGGGCTCGATTTTGATAACCGAGTTTCCCAGTTGGTGACGCGTTGTTGACAACTGACGTTTGATGTAGGTGACTTTGGTTCACTGAACATATTTCAATGACAATAAACTGTTTATTGTGGGCAAATGCCTCTGCCAATAAACATACACAGACATAATATGTTTCAAATTATTCATAAATAGGCCCATGTATAAAAAAAAAAACACATTATCCGTGTCTTTTCCCGTTCGTTGTCCTGCAGATAACAAACACCTGGCGATGTGCTGTTTGGATGCTCGCATAAGAAAACAGCAGAAAATCTTTTGTTATTGTGGCCTCCAAGTTTTCAAGTAAGTAAGTAAGTAAGTAAAATTTATTTATAGAGCGCATTTCACAGATATAAATCACAAAGCGCTTTACAAGGTACATACACATATAATTGGGAAGAAAATACAGCATGACATGGGGAGAGACGAGGAGAAAAAGGCAACTCCCAGACTATGCCCCTGAATAGGGGTACAGTGTGGGAACAGGAAAAAAACACCTCAGCACATAAGCACACAAGCAATACATTTGCACTGCTGCACACCACATAACAGTACATTTGCACTGCTGCACATAACACAACATAACAATATAACATGACACGCAGTGGGGGTGGGATGATGGGTGCATCGGGATGGGGGTCATGGAGTAGAGGTAGTCCAGGACAGGCAAACAGACATCTGGTCCTGCAGCCAAACAAAGGCGCTGGCCCCAGACCTGCCCGCCTGACTGGGGGAAGAAGCGGTGAAGGCGCTGGATAGGGGGCTGGGGTGTGGTTGCAAATCTGTATGTATGTCAAAGTTTGTGTATGTGTAGGCCTGATTAGTCAAGCTACGTCTGGCCCCCGTAATCTGGTTTACTCAGACCGCACGATTGTCATTGCGATACACAGCCGGTTGCCATGGAGTCAGCCCTGAAACAGGACCCAGTACGAGTCAACAATCAACAGGTGTCTGTGGGAGTTGGGTGGGGAAAATGAAGAGTGTGCCTCGCTGTAGTGCTCCAGGGGGAGTGAGTATTCAACACCGGCCTTGGCCAGGGCCAGCGCTGGTTCAGGAGCCGAAAAGATAAGGTTGGAATTTGTTTTGTCTTGGGGTGAGGAGCCGGCAGTTAGTCACTCCCGACTTCTCTGAAATGTCCCCTCTGGTCTCCGTAACGATCAAATTTCCTTGCCAAAACCATGAGTTTCCCCAAGATGTTGTCCAGCTTGTCCAGAGCTGACTGTCTCTCCAAGATGGTATCCAATTTTGGGCCCATGATAATCACATTGGTATCCAATTTGTGGCTCATGGAGTTCAGAGTCACAATTTGTGTTCCGACAGCTCTGCCCACAGCTTCAACCATGACGGGCAGCCTGGTAATTTGCTCTGTTCCCGTCTTCACTTTAATTTCTCGATAAACCAGGGCAATGCCTGAGCCAATCAGCAAAAGACCTGTTATCATGGTTCCGAATAGGTAGATAATTTCAATGTCCTCCACGGAAAGAACCGCCAGACACACGACCCGCCACCTCTCCCACGCGTCCATCCTTAGCCGGCGGCTAGCGGCGTCCGGCAGGGCAGTCAGGTTCCCCCGAACCCGAGCTTCTCGTCGAGAATATGGTGTCAATTGCGCCGAGAGACCAGTTAATCAAATCCATAATTCGTAGTTTAGGAGCAGTGCAGAGAGAGAGACTCTAAAAGTACAAGAAACAGCAGACAGCACGAGACAAGATAGCAAGCAGGGTAGGCCTGGGAGGGAGAGGGTGAAAAGAGACCGCCTTCGTTGAGAGCAGAAAGAAAGTTCAAACACCTGATGCTCTAGGCTACGGTCAACCGTTGGTGGCAGTCATGCAAAAAGTTGTTATGCCAAACGCCAATATAACAGAAGAAGAAGAACATGGCGACTTTTGTTTTTTTACAGAAAGTCTGTCTTTTCTACAGAAAGTCGCCAGATTTGTCGCTAGTCGCTTTTGTGAAAAAAAAAAGATGCTAAGGGGGTCTGAAAAGTCGCTAAGTTGGCAACACTGCCCACACACGCCGGCTCGACGCACACACCAGCACACAAGTATAAACATAAGACCACTACGGTGAAAGCTCCGAACTTCCTGTCAGAAGCCTACGGTTTGTGTTTAATCCAGTGTCTGACTTTTCTTTTTTTTTTTTACTTAAGTTTGATACCAATATAGGTCTTAGTGAAGGCATTTAATGGTCAAAATATTATTAATAAATATTCAAATATATTCAAATATTAATAAACAAAAGTGGGCAAAAGTCAAAAGCCCTATTACCCATCGCTAGTACCAGCTCTACTCTGCTAGACAGCGGTGCCCCGTCCTTTTTCCATTGCAGATTTAGTACTGCCTCATGCGTGAGGCAAGCGTGGCTGGTCGTCATAGCGACGCCGCAGCAAACTGTTGTGACCTAACACAACAGACACACACACACACACACACACACACAGAACGTCGAAGGTGTGTTGTTTTTGATTCTCGGCATGTGGCTGTTGCCATAGCCAGAAGACGAATTTTGAAGGCAGCAAAAAAAACCAAAAAAAACCCACCGCTGGCTAAACTATTTAAAAATGGCGGGTTTGTTTAGGACACCCCCATCTGTCGCTAGCAATGATGACGCAGTGATTAGTGACTATTCTCTCCGACCAATCAGTAGTCTGCAGTAGATGCAGCATACAATTTTTTGCTTCGCAATACCGATTCTGTTACCTGAACTTGCGTATCGGCCGATACCGAGTATTGATCCGATACCAGTGTGCAACCAAATTGTGACAAGTGGCAACCTAATCATCACCCCTGGTTGCCCTGTGGCAACCACATTATTGTAGCCCCCTTTTTCTTGTACTGTAATGAAAATACTTTCATTACAATAAATAAATCATCACTGATGGCAATCGAGCATATGCAATGTTTAAATTTGTGTTCCGATTTGTTTACTACGTCAGACATAGGCTAATTGTTATATTTTCCATCTCTGTCTGCAATATTTTTTCCCCAAAAAGGACACAGTGAATTTGTTGGTCAACATTACTTCAAACCATAGTGGACATTTAGTTTTGTGTGGTCTAACTAATAGAACTCATACCTGATGTCATCACTGGTCTCATCTCTACGTGATGCCATTGCCGACCTCATGTCTGTCTCATTCACTCCTTGCCTGTGTTCTTCTCCACTAAGACATATTGTCAAACAAACATTATGTAATTGATTTTCCATATTAGTTTTTCCATATTAATAATATTAAGAAATTAATCTCTTGGTATCAAGTGACTCCCACTACACTTCCACCTAATGTTAGACCCAGGGACGTCGTTAGGCCTATTTTAGGGGGGCTGAAGCTACACCAAAATGTTCCTAAGCCCCCCTAAATAATAAAAACAATAACAATTCGATTTATGCTCATTGATATTTAGACGCAACAAATGATATATAGCAAATATATATATCATATATAATTGGCAAATCGGCGCCCCCCTTGCAGCTGCAGGTGCCCTGCTTGCACCCCTACTTTCACAATGAAATGGACTAGTCCGTAACAGTGCGGGCGCGAAAGATAAACAGACGGTGACAGGAGAACTGGGAAGTACACCGAGACGGAGAAAGACGAGTCTAAACTTTTCTTTTATGTCAATGGTCTAAACGCGAAAATGAAACAAAGTTACCCAAGCGGCTCAAATAAAAGAAAAAAGCAAAAAGACATTATTTCGGCAGTAGCAGGACCTCCATCAGCTCCTGTGGCTGATGATAATGTTGTCTGTCTCGGCAGCAGTCCCTCAGGGGGAGGAACAGAGATGAGGGAGTGAGAGTAGAACCTACGGTAAGCGCAACTCCCCTTAAATCACTTTGCCCCTTGATAAAACTGAGTGGTGGACAAACTGTTGATGATAACACTACAATAATAAAAGACGTAGGCATGCTTCACTGTATGATTGCATTAGTAGCCTATATAAACATTGCACATCATGCAAACGTTCTTAACGAGAATTGTAGCTTTTCTATCTGCTTAGGCAGACAAAAACTCATGATAGACCTCTTCAAATTATAGCATATATATATATATATATATATATATATATCTCAATATCAATCACTCAATAGGGGAGCAAATTTCATACGATGACATCATTGATGATTTAGCATCAAGGAAGGCCAGAAAGGTCAGGTTTTAGTTTTAGTTTGTGTTTTCTGTTCTTGGTGCTATAGTGTAATAATTAGATTCTCTTTAGTGTGTTTTCACATTTGTGTGATGAAGGATTTGTGCTATTTAGAATATTTCTATATTTTATTTGTATATTATTCTTAATATGTTATATTATTGTTGCTCTCTGCTCTTATATTGGCACATTTATGTATATAGTGTATATTTATTTTAAGTTCTGATAACCTAAATAACATGCTCATATTTTGTGCAGAATTGTGTTCATTGTCTTTTGGCAATGTTGGAGGTGGAGATTGTGCACCTTAAAAAGTGTGTTTCCTATTGTAATTGCAATAGTTAAATAATAATAGTTGTAATAATAGTTAAATTAAGTGTATTTTTCAAATGCTCTAATGAAGGATTTGTGCAATAGAGAAATATAATTTTCTCACATACCCTTCACCATACCTAGAGATTGGCATGGTTTTATGTCTGTTAGCCTGATTGCTGGTTTGATTTGCATTGAGAGATGATTTTATGGAAAGTACCCCATGCCAATCTCTAGGTATGGTGAAGGGTATGTGATGGTGTGGGGGTATGGTGAAGAGTATGTGATGATGTGGGGGTATGGTGAAGGGTATGTGATGATGGTGGGGTATGGTGAAGGGTATGTGATGATGTGGGGGGGCTATTTTAATTCCGAAGGCCAAGGGAACTTTATCAGGATGCATAGTATCCTGGATCCATGAAATAACTGGCCTTTAAAAATAAAAATCTGCCTGCCTCTATGGGAATTTAACATAGGGGTGTAGTGACTTTAGTTGCCAGCGGTTTAGACATTAATGGCTGTTTGTTGAGTTATTTTGAGGGGACAGCACATTTACACTGTTATACAAGCTGGACACTTAATACTTTACATTGTAGCAAAGTGTCATTTCTTCAGTGTTGTCCCATTCAAAGATATAATGAAATATTTACTAAAATATGAGGGGTGTACTCACTTTTGTGAGATACTGTAAGTGTAGCTTTAATACAATAACGAAAGATGTGAGTGCAAAGATTTTGCAAACGCAAGTTACAAATACCCTGGGGGCTAAGCCCTGGTTAGACCATCCTCACACCGGCTGTGGGGCAGCTGTGGCTAAGTGGTAGAGAGGTCGCCTGTCAGTCGGAAGGTTGGTGGTTCGATCCCTGGCCCTGCAGCGCTTTGAGTAGTTGTTAAGACTAGAAAAGCACTATATAAAAACAGTCCATTTACACCTGAATGAAATGAACTCACTGTTAAATATAGCAGCTTCAATTAAATTCTTAAATCAGCCTAGTGATGGCATCTGATAAGACAACTATTATGCAGTAAGGTTGTGCTGCTGTTTAAATTACATTCACATTTTGAATTTTAAAAAGTACAAATATGGATAGCCACTTAGCACAGACCTTAAAAGAGAGA